>NW_023998458.1:396744-501551 GCF_014805625.2 Glossina fuscipes
CATTTCAACCAAACCATTTCTGTGAATATATATGGAAAGAGAATATTGTATGATAAATGGGAAGAATTTCAGAAAATTATGTTCTGAAATAATGGATCAATGTTTTTAGTTACATTTTAATGTAATGAAAGCAAATTTCAAATTGACGATGACAAATGCTTTGGCAGCACCGCATATAAAATTTGTAAGATGAGTAATATGGCAACTGTCATGCTAATGCTGTTCTATAAACGGTCGCCATATTTTTTTCACCACGGAAAGTGATTTGGTTCTTAAGAAAGTGTTAAATAATTCTTTAAACGAATGAAAAACTGAAAAATTTGCTAAAATAAAAAATATATCTAAGAAAATTGTTCAAGAAACAGAAATGAGTGATGAATATATGATTAACGCAGAGCCGCCAGAAAATTATGCAGTGGCATCTCATTATAGTGGCAGCAGTAGAGCAAATGCTGACGAGGATCGAGAAAGTTGTCGCGATCAACGTGATAAACAAGACCGCTCACGGTCCAGATCAAGAGATCGTGGACGTGAAAGGGAACGCGATAGAGAAAAAAGTAAAAGAAAAAGGTAACTTGCTTTAGAAGAATTTAAGGTTATGTGTCATTGATTTTTCCTACAAATATCTAAATCATTTTTTTTTTAAATTTATTTAGAGAACGATCAAGAGATCGGGATCGGGACCGGGATCGTGATCGTGATCGTGATAGGGAGAGAGAACGTGAACGTAAACGTGAAAGTCGTGAGCGGGAAAGTCGGGATCGTGACGTAGATCGGGAACGTCGTAAAAGAGATAGGGAACGCGAACGGGAAGCACGGGGACGACGTAGTCGTTCTCGTACATATGATGATTACGAAAGTAGGCGAAGGCGCAGCCGCGACAGACGAAGAGATCGTGATCGATCCCGTAGCCACAGTTATGATCGTCACGGTCGTCGTAGCCGCGAGCGCAGTCGCAGTCGTGATCGAGGTCATGAGCGAAGCCACGAAAGAGAACGCGGTCGTCGAAGTTTTTCAAGGGAAAAATCTGAACGTAATCGATTAGAGCCCATTAAAGAAGACGTACGCGAAACTCGTTTCGATTTAACACAGACTATACAAGAGTTAATGAGCACCACATCGTCTACGAAAAACTTTGCTGCTCTTTTCAACAATACTAACAGCAATGATTCTATTAGCAATGGTCTCTCGGAAAACTCGCGTAAGTTTGCAGCAAAATTTGAAGCAAAATTTGTGCAAATGTTAATCGGCTTTTTATTGCAGAAGATGGCATTGAGCGTAGACGTCGCAAAAAATCGCGTTGGGGTGGTACCGAGAATGATAAAACTTTCATACCTGGCATGCCGACAATATTGCCGTCAACTTTAGATCCCACACAGCAGGAAGCTTACTTAGGTAATATATTTATTGTTATTTTCCAAAAAAAAAAAAAAAAAAAAGCAATGCTATGGTTTAAGGTTGTGCATTAGTCGTAAGTTAGGATATTAAATTAGTAATAATAATTCTTTTAACAACTACAATTCAACATCATCACCGGGTCTTCTCAGGCAAATTATGCCCAACTCAGATGCGTTTCCAACAATGTTTAAGTACAAAATAACATTTTAAGTAAATCAATTACTAAACAAAAATTCCGTTCTCTATTTTTGAAGGAGGAAATCCATGTAATAAAAAAAGACAGTAAAAAGTGTTAATACCAAGGACGCCAAGTTGCTTAATGACTTTGGAAACTCCATGTGGAAATCCAAATTTCTCTGTTAATGCCATTTCTTTTAACATTATTAACTCTTTAGTATTTGCAGTTTTTGTCTTTTTAAAAGAAAAGAAAAAAAAAAAAACTAAGAATTTTTTTTTTATATATAATATATATAAAACACCTTTTCACTGCGTTAACTGTAAGTAAGTATTACGGAGGCAAAGGAAAGAATTACGCAGACGTATACATTTTCAACGGTTTTAATGAAAATAATTATTGATTACTCTGTTTTATTGTTTCAGCGTTCAGTGTATTAAGTTTAGAAAAATCATCAATAACTAAAAACCAAATTTTTGTATAATTTTCTTTTTGTTTTTTTTTTTTTAAATATTTATACCAAAAAAAAGAAATCACTAATAACGAGGCTTGCCCTCGATTCTTTTTTCTCTTTTTTTCTTAATCCACAATTTTAATTACAGTTCAATTGCAAATTGAGGAAATTAGCCGCAAACTGCGCACTGGCGACCTGGGTATACCACAAAATCCTGAAGAAAGGTTTGCACTAATATTTAGTTTTATACATTAATGTTAAAAGCATTTTTGTATGTTTACATTGTATAAAGTCAGCTGAATGGCCAGGAGGGAGACAGCTTGGAAAACTTGTGATCGCTGAAAATATGCCAAAAATCTTAAATGGATTTTACAGGTTTTCAAGTGAGGTGTATGGGCCAAAAAAAAAAACTTAAATTTGTATAATCTGTAGTTTGGTGAAAAATTAATTGTTAATGACCTGATAGTGTCGATAGAATTAACTAGGCGGAAAGGATTCCGAACTACGAAATCTAGATTTGGCTGATTTTACGATTTCTACCATCAGCTAGCAAGTTTAGGTGCATCGGATAATAATGCGGGTTTTGTAAAAAAAAAAACCTTAGAAGAAAGCTCAGCGAAGTAGCTTTTATATAGAATTCCTATGGTTAAGCCGAAAAATATTCAGAGTGGGATATTTAATTTCCTTACACAGGTTTTTACTTTCTCTTTATAAAGTCTGTTACTGGAGACATTCCCATGCTCTGGAAGCTACTTCAAGTTCAACATTTCTTGAAGGAGATAGCAAATGTTGTTTCAAAGTTGAATAATAATTGAACAAAAATAAGCAAGAATATCATAGCCGGGCAAGGCCAGTCATTACATACCCTACACCATTTCGCCTAATAAGTTTATTCACTCGTTTTGGCCATAACGCACCAAAAATTACACATTATTTTCATGCAACGGCATACTTTTCATGAAAGCCAGTTTATTGGAGAATGGCCAAAATACCATTTTAGCAAATTTAATGTATTCTCTAAAAAATGCTTATTTTTCTGTTTCCGTCAAAAAAAAGTATAAATTAGTCTCGCACCCCTTATAAGGGCTTGTTTTCATGATAGCCCCTATATATGTAAGGGTCTAAAAAACAAACCTATGCGATCCCAACTTCCCTATTGTTTATTTATTTTTCTTCCTTAATTAGTGTTAAGAGCGAATTTTTATCATAAAATATTGAAAACAAAACTTTTTTTCTCAAGAACTTCATGAGAAATCTCGTAACTTGTCTGGAGTGGCGTCCAAGAAATAGGCCCACTTGGTTCAAATTTCGTTTACTGAATTTACTACTACCACGAACAAATTTTCATCGCAAAGCCGTCACAATTAGATCTTAGCGTGTAAGGGGTTTGCATTTCCTGAGGGTGATTCGATAAGGTTGATTTATTATTATAAACCAATTTTCAGAATGAAATATTGAAAATTATGCCTTTTTATTATATAAAGATTGAGTTTTTGTAGGAGCGGTTACATTAGGGACGGTTCAAAGATTACCCTAATCCAACCGAATTTTTATACCAATTTCGAATGTGAAACCACTACTATTCATTGAGTTTTGTCGAAATATTTGAAAAATTCTAAGTTTTCTTCCATACAATGACTCTTCAAAATAAGGCGGCGGGTGAGGGGAGCAGTCGAAAAGGTCTACCAATCGGATAGCATTCGTCGTTGGGGAGAAAACAAGACGGATAGACAAGCTTAGATCGACTCAGAAAATGATTTCGAATCGATCGGTATGATAATAGGTGCGTCTGTTTGTACCCAGATCCACAGATGGTGTAGAGAATATAATAAATTTATATCAATATATATATTTAGATCACAATATTTAAAATCCAATAGTCAGTTTATTAATTCATTCTCAAGCGCTTGATGCATGTTTCGCGATCCGTTAACGGGTTTTGAAACTGAAATAGTTTTCCGTCCTGGTCATTTCAATCGGAATTGTGTTTCAAAAACGTACTCATGTCGTCCCTCCTTTGTTACTGCTGACCGCAGAAGTTGTGAAAAGGGATATGATGTGCGTCTAAACATATCCATTAAGGATAGAAGTTAGTAAGTGCAGATTGAGAAATTAGGGGTAATGTGTACTAAGGCCAAGTTGAAGTCGACGAAAAGACATGATTTGACGAGACAAAGTGCCTTGGATTGCCGTGGCGTAGTTGCCGTCTTCTTATCGTTAAATGTGCAGATACCCGTTAAAATTGCTTTGAAGAGGTTTCGGAGAAAATTGTATCTTTACGTATCGCTTGTCTGTCTCTATACCACCAGATGTAATTAGCAACCCGCATTATGGATTGGTGCACCTAACAGTTCACTTCGTGAAAAATAGATGAAAACTAGATTCGGTAACTGTAGAAATGAATGATGTTAGAGAAGCTTATCAATTCCTTTTTATAAGTTTTCAGCGTAGATCGCTTTAAAAGGAAATGTTTAGACAAAATTAGAGGGATTTATGTACTTGTATTGTATACATTTATATATATATATATATATATATTATTAATAGGTAAATATTGCAATCAGTTAATATATGTTTTACATAATCAAACTAATGAAAGATTTCCAATTGTAAATCTTTAGGTGAAATTCATTTAAAAATAAATGTTTAAAATATACAATGATCGGTGTGGGTGGTGTTGACAGAATTCTCCTAAAAACAAAGAGAAAACAGAACCAAGTAAGCCCAAAAGTAAAAGAAAACGTTTTGTGTTGTGTGGAACTAATGAGACTTAATAATAATGAACAAAAATTTTCTTTTTTTCCCTCTAACAAAAGGATAAAAAATCGAACAAAGCGAGACAAAGGGGTCACAATATAACAGACACACTATCCGTCCAGCGTGCATATTTAATTAAATTAATTATTATTAATTTTTTAATTAATCAAAATTCTTTTCTTTTTCTCAACAAGCAATTAATTTAAAAAAAAATAATTAATTATAAAATTTTTTAAGGATTTACAGGCTTTTTTTTTACATGTAGGATCTAAAATATATACTATATAGTTAAAAATGAGAAAATATTTCGGTCTTGAAAATTACGTTTCGTTAGAAAATTTATTGAATGAGTTATTTTTGCTTTTGTGTTTCGTTTCTATAGATCTCCGTCACCCGAACCAATTTATAGTTCTGATGGTAAGCGTTTGAATACACGAGAATTTCGTTATCGTAAGAAATTGGAAGAGCAACGTCATCAGTTGATTCAGAAGATGCAATCGGTTAATCCGGATTTTAAGCCTCCATCTGATTACAAGTATGTTGGTAAAATTTTGTAAAGAATATTGTCTGCATATGTTTTGTTTTCTCAAGGCCTCCGGTTACTCGAGTTATTGACAAGGTTTTGATACCACAAGAACAACATCCTGATATTAACTTTGTGGGTCTTTTGATTGGTCCACGTGGAAACACTTTGAAAGCAATGGAAAAAGAAACTGGCGCCAAGATTATAATACGTGGTAAAGGTTCCGTGAAAGAAGGAAAAGTAGGGCGCAAAGATGGTCAACCTTTGGCCGGTGAAGATGAGCCGTTGCATGCTTTTATCACTGCTCCAAATCCGGAAGCCGTTAAGAAGGCTGTTGATAAGATTAAAGATGTTATACGCCAAGGTATCGAAGTGCCCGAAGGTCATAATGATTTACGTAGAATGCAATTACGTGAGTTAGCTCAACTTAACGGAACATTGCGTGAAACTGATTGCCCCCGTTGCACCAATTGCGGCTCGACGGAACATAAATCTTGGCTATGCCCAGATAAACCGAATATAACCAATAGCATTGTTTGTACTGCCTGCGGTGGCGCCGGTCATATATCCAAAGATTGCCGCAGTAAGCGTCCTGGCGCTGTTGGTGAGCTTGGAAGCGTCGAAAATGCTGAGAATTCTCAAGCTAAAATCGATGAAGAGTATATGAGCCTTATGGCCGAATTGGGTGAAGGTCCACCTCCATCAGCTCAACCGAAACAAAATGCTGATCCTTTGGCTCAAGTGCATATCAATAGAGGTTACAGCATTTTTGATAAGAAACCGTCTGCTATGCCAGCTATACAAGCGCCAGTACCGATAGGTCCGCCCACGACAGTACCGCCTTTGCCGGGTGCAATGCTGCCAGTCGCACCACCACCGCCTATGCCGCCGGGATGGGGTGCGTCTAATGGAGCTCCTGCTGTGCCGATGCCGCCATTAATACCACCACCACCCAGTTCACAACCAGCCCCACCACCAACTCCACCCATGATGCCGTGGATGAGCGCTGCCCAGCCGCCACCACCGGGTGGTGATCCACCGCCTCCACCTGGCACCAGTCCTTTACAACCACCCGGTACTGGCCCAATGCCGCCATTAATACCACCACCACCCGGCACGGCACCATTGCCACCATGGCCGCCGGCTACTAACATAATGCCAAGTTTCCCGGCTTGGGGACCAGCACCAGGTGCCTATCCGCCTCCTCCTCCGCCACCTTGCGCACCTCCACCACCAGGAATTAGAGGGCTCGCTCAACCCCCTCCTCCGCCTCCTCCGGCTAATTAAAAACTTTCGATACTATTTGGTAATTAAAACATTTGGTTGAAATAACAAACAAAATCATCAAACACAACAAAAATAAAAACAAAATTTTTAACAGAAAATGTTTCTTGAAGAAGAACATTTATTATCCATGACGGTCCCCGCGCACAGGCTGAAGAAGAAGATTTCAGTTTTCTCTCTAGCTAATTAAAATATCCTGCCATTTTCACGATACCGTGAATATGTTGCTGATAATCATCCACAATGGCAATAGTAACATTTGTAATAATTAAGGTAGAATTTTTAAGTGAGATAAAAAGTTGTATTACTATATGAATAATCGCTAAAGCACTTCAATGTCCGATAACATTTTACTTGAACCTATATATATATATGTATATATATATAAATATTTTATGCTAAATATTGATTTTCTGTAATCTCTTGAATAGAATCTTTAATAAAGATTATCTTGGCATCATGGAGATTTTCCCCCGAGTTTCAACAATAATCAAAGTAAAGTGAAGGTATAACATTTTTGCAACGAACTGAGCTATGGAAAGCTGAAAAAAGGTCTCACAGATTTAATTGTGGCTTCCAAAGCATATGTAAATCGGAGCATATATACACTTTATGGTGATTTTAGTGCCCACTGTTAATTATTATAATAATTTAAAGTTTCGCCTATAAGGTTTTTTGCTCATCGGTAAGAATCATACCTAATAAATTTGTAATTCGAACTATAAGACCCAACAACACTCATAGAGAAAAATATACATGCAGTTGCGACATCATTGCTGCATAGGAGGCATAAGGCACGTACAGCAAGCAACAGTGAAAACTGCAAAATCTATAGAAAATATAAATGAATTTAATAATAATATTAACTCCAGGGAAATAAAGAGCTCAAGAACGCTTGATAATTTCTATGTAATGTACGGGTAAACAAAAACTTTTTAATTCCGTGGGTTTTCAATTTATTTCAACTTGAATCATGATTAGACATTATATAGAAAGAATATAACATTCAAAGTCCCCAAATATAAACACAAATAACTCAAATCCCCCGTTTTTAAGTGAGAATGTTTGGTAGCAGTCCAAGGCTTAACCATGTTTATTGAAATATTCTTTTGCTTTGTTGACATCCGGTTTTATGGTATCGGGATTTGTTTTCGGATTCCAATTAGCTGGGCATACTTCGCCATGTTTATCGACAAACTGGAATGCCTTGATCAGACGCAGAACTTCATCGACTGAACGTCCAACTGGAAGATCATTGATCGAGTACTGGCGGACATTACCATTAGGATCAATTATGAATGTTCCACGTAATGAAATGCCTTGACTTTCCAATAGAACACCATACTTTTCGCTAATTTGTTTCGTTATATCGGAGAGCAAAGGGTAGTCAAGTCCGCCTAGGCCACCGGCTTTGCGATCAACGTTGGCCCAAACTAAATGGCTGAAATGCGAATCTACTGAAACCCCCACAACTTCGGCGTTCAACTCTTTAAATTCCTTAATACGCTCGCTAAAAGATATAATCTCTGTAGGACATACAAAAGTGCTAAAGGAAACAAAAAAGTAGGAAATTGCATTTACGTCGATATTAGACAAATGAAGGCAGATGATTGCGTTTTTGTACTTACAAATCTAGAGGATAGAAAAACAATACCAAATATTTGCCATTATAATCTGACAATTGGATTTCTTTAAATTCCTTGCCCACCACAGCAATACCTTTGAAATCCGGTGCTGGCTGCTGGATCTTAACAGAGAGCAAAGGAGTAGCTGCGCACGTATGTTTATTATGAAAAGATAAAGCAGAGAATTTCAATTCACGCAGACGAAAGAGAATAATCCCAATTTTCCAAAAAACTTACTTTGATGCAGTAAACGTGTTAGTGTTTGTCGTGTTTGCTGTTGTTGACACAATTGCTTGCCAATTTGTGGTAACTACATTACAAAATTGCAAAAATGCTTTAAAAACTGGGAATGTCACTGAATTACGTAATTTTTTCATTAATTTTCATCCCAATTGATGCTAATTGCATTTATTTACCAGAATCATGCTTTAGGATAAATACTCACATTTTTTAACAAAGCTTTGGCCAAGAGAGACATGATCTAGGCAACGTTTTTCAATTGCTGCGACAGCTATTTGCTAAAGTTATGGAATTATTTACTGATTAAGTCGATTAAGATTTGATTTATAATTTTTTCTTGACCGGTTTTTTTTTTTCTTTTTCTCTTTTTATTTTTTTTTTTTTTTTTTCATTTTTTCAAGGGAATTATGAGTTGCCAAGTCTTGGTAGAAAGTTTCGGTATTTGTAGGTTAATTAAAATGAGATAGTTTCGTTCGTTTTTTTTTTTTTTTTTATTATGAGAAAGTAATTTGAAAATTAGGTTTCAAATGGTTTACCAGAAATAAAATATTGTATCCGTTAAAATGGAATTATTTGCATTCACAAGTTAGTATTATTCAATGTTATTTTGTATTAATATTAGCTTTATCCTCCCTGATATGGAAAAGAAAGAACGGTAGAAGAAGAAGACGAAGATTATTAAAAAAAAGGACGACGGCAACAAGCATTGCAACCCAGCTATCTTTATTATAAGTTCATCAAGGGTTTATTTACGATATCGCCGTAGATGTTTTATTCGTTAAGATTTATAAGGTTATTAATAATGTTTATTATGTTGCTGAAGCTGTCGTTGACCGATTTCGCTTGGACCAGTAGTTATGGTTGCAGAAGTTATTTTTGGTGTATTTCGATTCAATTTTGAGCGATTAATAGCTGAATTCACGTAGTTTGTCAGTATGTCTGCCTCATAACGTATTTGACTTGAATTTACTGGGCAATCACTAGTACGTGCAGCTTCAACAAACCTTGCTTTATTACGATCGAACCACTTTTGGGATTTGTCGATTTTTTCAGAAATGTTTATAGATTCCGCTTCGGTGAAGTGAGCGTATTTATCCACGCCCTTCTTAAAGTCGGCAATAACAGCGCGGGCAAATGAGATGGCGCGCTCCAGCTCGTCAAAAGCTAAAGGGCAACGTTCATAATCATTTGCACGGGCATTAATTGGATTAATTCTTTGTTTCAGTAGATAGAGTTTATCCATATAAGTATCATAATCGGTATCGACACCATCTTCGTATAACCAATTTTCAACATCGTTAAGTTCAGTGCAAATACTTTCCCGCTCTATCGGAAAAATGTGCTGATCCAAATGTCCCCCAAGCAATTTGCTACGCATTTCGTAGACATACTCTTCCAAAGCATTTTTGGCGTCAATACGTTTTGTTTCGCTGGCATCGTTGGCTGACATTCTCTCCTCAAATAGCCTCAAGTCTTTCAATTCTTTTTGACAAATGCCATGAATTTGAAATTCCATTGGTAAGTTCACATATTTTGAGGATCTCTTGTCATTGTCATCGTCCATCACTTTGTTTGTCTGCCTATCTGTGGAAGTGTTTGCGCGGCTTGGTATACGGCTTTTCTCACTGTCTTCGATCATGCCTAGTTTCGGTCGTTCTATTGCTGTATGTTGAAGGCTTGTCGATTTTCTCTCAGTATCATTTTTGTCAGCTAGTGTAGCTCTTGAAATCACTATCAAGCCATGTTGATTAATTTTTACCTTCACCTTAATATCGTTATATTCTCCATGATTTTTGGCTTTTATCTCTTTGATAGTCCATTGACCAATAGTAGGATCTGGATAGGGTATGGATTGAGAGTATCGTACCGTTAAGTTAAATGATTCTTTGCGGCTTAAAGTCAGCAAACGACTGGTAGGTGCCTCATGAAAGGCGGGAAATATTTCGACGCTACTACCAATACAAGAGCCTTCGCCACTCCAGCTCACCTCAACAGCATAGTTTTGAATATCAGTAATTTCAAACTTACGTACACGAAGAGCGGGTGACATCATAGCACATTGTAGTGCCCCGCCGCGCGAAACAGCCTCATCCTGATTCAAAGTGGTACACACCGTTAAACCAAAAACTTTCTCAATCAACTCTTTAATTGCTGGTATGCGTGTACTGCCGCCAACAATTTCCACCGAATGAATTTCTTTCAAAGGTAATTTAGATTCAATTAAGAGCCTATTGAGTGTATCTTCAACACGTCCCAACAGTGAATCGCATAATATTTCCATTTGATAACGATGCATGCTCGACGATACATCGATATCACCTATGAAGCATTCAATCTCTAGAGGCAAGCTGGTATTGTTTGTCGACATTTGTCTTTTCATTTTGTCAACTTCACTTAATAAACGTAACCACTGTCGAGAATTATGTTCGATTTCGATTTTGTAGCGTTGCTTGAATTCCTTGGCAAAATAATCAGCTATGACAACATTAAAGTCTCGACCGCCAACTTGATCCCAACTACTGGCCAGCATCTTGAGCTTACCCTTGGTAAAGGCACATGCGCAAACTTGCAACGAAGAGTCGCCGCAATCCACGAAGATTACATTGCGCGGATTATCGCTGGGCAGAGCTTGCTTATAAAAACCATATGATAACGCTATGGCGGTTGTTTCGTTTAGCAAACGCAATACGTTTAAGCCGGCAATTTTTGCGGCATCGAGCAAAGCTTGTCGCTCAGCGTTTGTAAAATAAAATGGACAAGCGATGACACAATCGGACACTTGTGCCTGTAAAGCCTGAGAAGAGGTCTCTTTCAATTTAGTAAGTAACATGGCCGTCACTTGTTCCGGCGTAAAAAAGTGCGTCTGCCCCAAATAATGAACGCATATATTGATGCCATTATCCGATCTCTCTTCAATTTTGGTTGGAATCATCGTTAACTCATGCTGCACATGAGGATCATCGAATTTTCGACCCAACAATCGTTTAAATCCAATGACCGTATTTTCTTTGTTCGACCCATACTGATTCTTCGCGGCCGCACCAATAATCCGCTTCCTTCCGGCGAATGCTACGAACGATGGTGTTGCTCTCAAACTGTAATCATTATCCAATGTTTCGACACCACCATTCTTAACCGTAGCCACGAAACACGAATCATTACCAAAATCGATTCCAATCACTGACATGTTTTTGTTTTAATTAGCGGCGTGATAAGCGAAACTTTTTGGTCTGAATTTAAAACTTATTGGTGTTAGGAAATATACAATTTTTTTTTGTTAACCCAAATTCAAAATTTACTATATTTTCGTTTACATAAAAAAACATCTGAACGAGAGACGTTACGAGTTACGAGTCAAAAAATTAAACATAAGCGGAATGACTGCACAAGAAAAAAAAAGAAAAAAACGTGTGCATATACAATGTTGATTACGACTTTACGTTAACATCAAATCAAAATTCATGTAATGTCTTCGACCGTCAACTATAAGTTAACCTCAACGGAAACTCGCAAGTCACAAGGCAATCAATGTGGTTTTCGCCACTTAACAGGAAATTATTGAAGACCTTTGTTGTGGCTATTGCTACATAGGCTATTGGAATACCAAATTTGATACAAAGTCACAAAAACTATGATAAGTGAACCCATCATTCTCACTTTGGATTACAATCCCAGAATATGGCT
This sequence comes from Glossina fuscipes, assembly GCF_014805625.2. Classification (NCBI taxonomy): domain Eukaryota; kingdom Metazoa; phylum Arthropoda; class Insecta; order Diptera; family Glossinidae; genus Glossina; species Glossina fuscipes. Next base: position 408,885 of record NW_023998458.1, read on the forward strand.
GCAAGTCTGTTTACTTAGAGACTTAGAGACAAGCGTAACCAACATAAGAGGAATCAAAACCTGGCACCGATGTGCGTTACAAATGCCTTCAATTTATTTCTATTAATTGAGGTTAAGATTTTAGATTGTTAAATAAGTCGTTTACTTAAACTTTTTAAGTACGTAACTTTTACGATTATATATGTTTGATTCATCTCTGATGTACTTTATGACAACAACGCGAACACGATATAAATTTGATGCGAATCTGTTCTCAGTTCAGTAAAAAAAAAGAAAAAGGTTGAAACAAAAGGGACTTTTGGTATTTTGCTTTATGTACTTAGGAGTGTGTGGCTTGATCAGAAATTAACAGGAATTTTCAAATTGCTCGTATTATAACAATGGTAACGGAGCGTTTAAATATAATTGATTGAGCATAAATGGGGAACTAAAGTCATTCCTAAAATGCGCCTTCTTTTCTCAAACGCTGATAAGTCAATTCATTTCTTGCGATTTTCATAGGGCGGAAGAGGTAAGAACGTACCCCACCACAGTCCACACAAGGCAAAAAGGACGAAGTGTTTTTGCACTGATTCGATGCTGTCTGTCTGACAAGAAGAGCTTGTAGTCCAGACAATTGACGCATACTCTAGAATATGTCTTGCAAGCGGCGCAAACCAACTCTATGTTATGTAGGGATCATAAAAATCTTTCGACCAACTCATCATTACGTGACGAAGAAACGCATACGCATAACGAGTAACGTATATCCCTCAAAAAAGTCGTTTAAGAAGCTCGAATACGAATATGATGTGACTACGATGCTGCCTATATTCTATAAACATAATCCGGAATGAGTTGAGATGGAATTACAGTTCATTAGAACAACCCAAACCAAAGACGTTTTTCATTTTTCCAATCAGTGAAATCTATTCGTCTGTCTGTCCGTCTATTGCCTTTCCGCATACTTTTGCGTTCAGTCTGCAAGTAGCAAATTTTCAAAATATTTTCTTTAAATAATAATACGAAGTGTGTCTAAAATCGTTTCGATCGGATCGCTTCAACGCTTGCTTCTCATATAATGATCAACTTGCGAAATGATGTAGGGTATTAGAGGGTCGAAACTGCTTTGCTGCTCCGATTCCATTTATTTTGCTAAAATCTTAAATATAAAATAAATAACGCAGTGATTTCTTATGTTCTCCAAAAGTAAAAGGGCCGCCAGAAGGATAAGGTTTTTAAAGATGAGGTTATATGATTGCAAGATAGCCTAACGAAGATCAGGGCTTTTCAAATTGGAAAGAGTTTCCGCAAAAGCAAATTATGTCAAAGAAATATGTTGGTACCACACATACGAAATTTGAATGAAAAGACGACATGGAATCTTGATATGGTGTTATGTGAATCATTTCTATTAAATCGCTTAATGGAAGCGAAGAAGAAGTGAAATAAAAAAAGAGTGTTTTCCCTCCCTTAGAATCGAACGAGATGTGTTTAAAAAAAGATGACTTTTCAGAATTCGTAGGCTAGGTAGACTGCGTACATTTGATTCTCGATTATTTATGTTTTTTTTTTTTTTTGTCTTATTTTGGTACACATGCCACCAACATACATGGTTGACGTTATCAGCCGTTCTGCATTTTTAGCTCGCTTTTGACAGATGCAAAGGTTAGACTGCCTTTTTGCTATCAAAAAAATGGATCAAAGAATCTGTATTAAATTTTGTGGAAAAAATAAAACAAAGTGCTCCAACTCGTTTAAAATGTTGAGTATGGCAATTGGCGAATCTACTTTTAAGCAAAAAAAATGTTTAAAAGTGGCACGAACTCTTCACAGAAGGCCGAAAAAATGTTAATAACAATGCTCGTCCTGCACGCTCACCCCCAGTACGTTAACAACCTATGAAAATGTTGACGCAGTACAGAGAATTGTTATGGAGAATCGTCCAATCACCATTAGAGAAATTGCTGAGGATGTCGACATATCAATTGGCCCGTGCCATGCCATTTTTTCAGATGTTTTACGTATAGCACGTGTGGCGGCAAATGCGTCAACCCACACGTCATTGCTTGTACGTAATTTTTTGGCCAAAAACATCACGATGATCATGTCTCAGCTACCGTATTCATTGGATATCGCTCCCTGCGCCTTCTTCGTGTTCTGGAAAGATTAGTGAAAGGATAAAGTTCTGCCACGGTTAAGGAGATAAAGACCGCATGGCTGGAAGAGCTCAAGATAGTACCAAAAAACGCATCTCAGAAGTACCTCGAGGTTTGGAAAAGCATTGGCCCAAGTCTATTGCATTTAAGTGAGATTACTTTGAGAGGAACAACATAGAGTGTTTTAAAAGACCTCGCTGTAGCCGGTGTTGTTTGGGGGAAAAAAGGAGTCCATCATTTGCTTGGAATACTACGAACGAGGGCGGCTTTTGTGGAATTTTGCTTTTAAAAGGTACTTTGCATATTCGACCTCTCTATTCCTTCTAGAGTTTATTCGGCTAAACGTGAGAAAAGATTTTTGTGGCAAACTGCTATACGAAATTTTGACGTATGCTGAAGTTTACACAACCCCTTCTTGTGACAAATTTCGACAATATTTAATGTTTGCTTTTTGCTGTAGCTCCTACGCATTACACAATACGCTTAGCAATTCAAGGTCAAACGATGAATTCATCTGTCAATAGTGACGATTAAAGACAACAATGATTGAATGCATTAGAGAGGCGATGAAAACGATTATCACAAAAAAACTCTAAACCTAAGCTCTACTAGGCGGTACTTTTGTTTACACTCCTCAACGTATGCAGTCTATTGTTTAGAACGTTTAGTTCACGCTCTGTCCCAATTAGTAATAAAAAAAAATTTGTTAATTTTCATCCGGCTTCTCCCAGATGTTAGGGAATGAGGTCAACAATAAAAAATCCAAGTTTTGAAACTTCCTAAGTCGGTGCCAGACTTTTGCTTTATTATTAGCGAAAAAATAAGTTAACCATTATGTTAATGCGAAGGATGTGAATATTAACAGGGTGCTCTAACAGATTGAAAAAGTATGGACGAGGTTTTCATACGTTTAATGTTTAAATGTGAAAATGTATGTTTGCGATAATTTCAGTTTTATTTTTCACCTAAGAACGAACTAAATAAAAACAAATGCACACATGTAACACGTATATAAAGGTGATGTTAACATAAGTGTTCAAAAACGTATTCAGAATTTTAAGTATAATAACTTTGGATGTAAGCGCGAATACGTTTGGGCCTGTGTAATTCAGTTACAGCATAAATTGATACAAAGTCCCCGTTATATACTAACGTTCATAGTTAAAACATATACTAATGTTTTCGACTATATGCATGTAAATATGAAAGTATGTGTGCATGTGTATGTATGCGAACGCTACACTCATTATTGACGTTAATTACCAAATTACTTAAAAGCACAACATGTTGTTTTAGCTTTAGCACTGAACAGACACTTTTGAATTTTGTTATTTTCTCTGTTCAAAAAAGCTTTCAAACACACATGTCTACCTAACATGAATATATAAATACTCATACATATCCGATTTCTTTTGCCAAAAAAAATGGCGGCTATAACGCAAACGAGGGCATGAGGTGGGGAGGAGAAGTTGGTGAGAAGAGTGTACTTCGGCTTCATAGTGGTTTATATATAAATTAGTGCACATGTGGTACGTCTAATACGAGGCCAAAACGAAAATTCTCGAGCAATATTCTCCTAGCTCTCTCGCTCTTTCTTTCTCTATCTCAATGGGCTAAAGTTCTTCATTTTGGCAGAAAGTAAAGACTTGAACGTTGCATTTGTGATTATTATTATTATTATTGTTATAAAGTTCGCCAGAGAACAGATTCTAAGAGTAAAGCCTTAAAGCGCTGGCATCTAAGGCTTTCCGGCTTTATTAAAAACTCTACCGCACTCCACCGGCTTTATTAAAACACGACCATTGAGTTGCTAGTGGAGACTCTTGCCTACTCGGCCATTCAGGCGGATTAGCATTTGTGATACGTAAATCTTGCAATGAGGACAAAATATTTGGCAAAAAATCGATCTGAGATTTTAAATTGCATCCTTATTAAGTAAAGGGTGTGGAATGTTCCGAAACATTTACTGGTGATAGGATGCTTAAGTCCTCTCCTAACGTTTCTTAGCGTTGAACTTAATTTTGATGTGGCAATAGCCGTGAAGAGGCTTTCGCTAAATCTGAAGAATAGCGCAACAATGAACATCTTTTCACTTATGCTTTCACGTACGCTTTCATCCTCAATTCGATCACAACATTTGCGTAGCGTTCGCTTCATAATGCTTGAGGAAAAAGTTCAGTTATAATATTTTCATTAAATGGATGCAACTTCGCCTTTTAGATTGCCGGGTTAACTGTTTCCTTTCAGTGCTTTACTGCTGATTTACTTCTGTGACGAGTAAATTGATTCCCTAGTCTCAACTTACCCAGTAACATATTGGTTCATAATCAATTCTCTCTTGTAGTATGGTCCTTAGATGTTCACCTTATTTTGCTCATGATTTTCAACTCGTCCTCGTATATGGCAAGCGGGTTAAAGTGCTTTAAATTTTGGGAGATATTTAGCAAATGGGTGTTAATTGGTGTGTTCGAGCAGAGCGACTATGGGTTTCAATGAAATTTTCACAGAATCCATGTGCGGATGGCTTGGTATTATGCTTAGTTTAAATGAAATATGGCATGAAATTGCAAGCATGGGAATCATTTAATTGCTTTTAAACTAAATTCCAATACCATAAGCTTTCAAGTTAAGAAAATGCAGTGAAAAGAAACATTATGAGAGGGAAGAAGCGAGTTCCAAGGAATGGAGAGGAGAAGTCTTGCAAGGAATGTGTGAAAAATGGAGTGAAAGGGGGAGGCGGCAAATAAAGAAAAATTTGATCTGATTTTTTTTTCCACTCTATCTTAAAGGCTCTGCATGTTGCGATAGTTTCTTTCTTGTCAGATGTTTTGCCAATACCGGCATTAGTATGCAAAATTTTTGCGCACTTTTCTTCAATTTAAACAATAGCGCTTTGTTGTTGTTAACTGTTGATGTTAAACAGCAAAACTATCATTGAGTGCATTATTAAGACTGTACGCTTTCCTTTCCCGTAACATATATACGTACGTAGGTACGTATTATTTACCTTTCAAATGATAATTGCAAATGAAAATTGTTCTCTTGTCTTTTATATTCTATGCGTATAAGTTATTTTCCTTATATGTGCTCTGATTAAAGGCATTAAACGGATTAGCCACATGTTTATTTTTGTATAAGTTGTAAAGAATAGTCAGTATTTTCTTTTTTGTCTTTTCATTATTTGTCTTCTCATACATGCCAACAACTTATACTATACCCGTGCATCTTTATTTTTGTTGGCTTTGCTGGAAATCTTCTTAAATTGTTATCTGAGTTGATGGTTAAGTATCTAGTATTATAATCGTGTGTAAACATGAAACAAAAGTGCACATAAGCGTGCATATGCGTGTGTAACGTAGAATTTTAAAAACTACATTTCATAAGATGTCCTTTTATCAATATTTAGCCTAAGACAAACCGATCCCTTAGAAAGTCATTCATTTAGTTCTACGTTACAAGTATTGATATTCGTACCGATCTGCGTGGAATCGAGTATTTCGTTGAAAGTAAGGCCGTTGCTTTCATCGTCTGGAAGACATGTGACAGAATATGGTAGGATGATGATATTGTCTCAAATATATGTGATAGCATATGTTACCTAAATGCTGTTTCTGAAATACTTAAGTGACAAGAGATGCAATGGATTGATTTACTCCAACAGAGTTTCGCTTAGCTGCAGGACATTCTGCACTTGCTCCGTCACTTTTAGTGGTATTCTTTAACGACCTTCTATGCGTGACAGAAAAGCCCGTTCACTCATTCGTAGGCAATCGCAAGTTGATTCGACAAAACTAGACCATAAAATCAACGCTGTCTGATGACGCTAACAAACTTCATCGAGACCGCACAAAAAATATCTCATGTGCGCCAATAACACGCTCTATTATCTCCTGTCGCACAGAAGAAGCGATGAGCATCCTCTTTCTTAAACTGGCGGCATTGTAACAGAAGCGATAGCTCTTGATGTTCTGGACAGGAGTATACACAATGACGTTCGCTGTGTCTAAAGATGTTATCAATGGCTTCCATCTTTCAAAGATGAGCAAGAAATACTTCACTTCACCTGTCGCATACCCCGCTCAATTTCTAATAAAATTGGAGTACAATTCGCCCTTGTAGATGGAAGCTTCCAGATTTTACATGGAGACCGCCGACGGTGTACAATCAAGGCTTTTGATGCTCGTGGGTGACAAGAGAGTGTACAACATAGAACGTTCTCAATAACATTAAGTACCGGCGTGAGGTGAACTGACTTGCGTTTCTGTATAAATATTCATAGGGCAATGTTCTAAGTATACAAAGGAGATTTATTCACCAGTCCAGTCTTTTAACACTAACTACTCAACTTTACTAAAGTTTTCGTCTACGCGTCTTGAAAACATCCGCTTACCGCACCACACACTGTCGCGACGCATTGTTCTCCAACTACACTACTCATCCACCTTTGCAACAACCTGGTGGTCTTCCCCATTACTCCAGACGTACTCTTCTCAAGTCGAATTTACATACACACTACTCCTCTCTTTTCTCTGTTCTTATTTATAAACTTTGTTGAGCTCTCTCGTGCCTCCTGGTTGGCCAAAGAAAACAAAAAAAAAAAGAATGGAATGCTTCAACAGGACTACTCGACTTTCTCCGCGCTCTAGCCAACTTATTTAGATTGAATACAGCACATCAGCACTGTCACGACTCGTCGTTCTTTAACCGTGCCGCCCGTCGTCGGAGTAATCTACTCTTTTGACCCATTCCAGGGATTTTCACTTTCAAGTCGAATAATTCCGTTGCCTAATAAATACCAACCGCTTTCATAGCGAGTTGGAGTTAGCTGACAATAAGAAAAACCAAATTTTTGACGAATAGTATCGTCGTAGAGGAATAATTATATAATAAATTTGTTATGCAATAGAAACGAAGTGTTTAATAACAAATGCAGCTGAGTGAAATGCGGAAATATTTACTCCTCTGTAGGCAATTTTTATTATAAACTAAATTCATTTCTGCTGAATATCGAAATTTAAGTGATTTGATAAAAAGAAGAAAGAAGAGTTGTTCTACCAACTATTCTCTTATTTTTCTCTTCGTTTTCTTCTGTTTATTTCTTTATTTGTTTATTTCATTTTTATTTTTATTTTTTTCTTTTACTTAGAATTTCTTTCTTTTCAAATTACATTGCGCTTACAAAGTCTTTTGAAGAATCCACTTAGTTGCAGGTGAAACAGTGCGGATATAAATGTTCGAGTGTTTGTTTGTATGTTTGTTTGTTTGGGTGTATATGTGTTAAAAATTGAAATCAAATCTAAAGGAAGACAACTTGCACTTAATTGTATTGCTGCATGCGTGCGAGTATTTTTTCACCTTCGATCCCATGGATGAAATTGGGGAGTACGCAGAGAAAGACGAAGAAACGTATGGGTAGAGTAGAGAGAAACAAACCATTAAAGAAATTACATTTTTCAGAGGAAAGTTTTGAAATAAAACTGAAGAAAGCATAGAGTATATACTGTATAGGCTATCAACCAAAGGAAGAAGACCGATTGATTGGTAACCTGTGACAATACGCTTTATAAGGGCATAGGTAAAGGCAGGAAGAAAAACAACAACCAGGCATCCAGGCAGCCAGGCAGGCAGCCAGCCAGCCAGCTATGGGGATAGAACGAATCAACGGAAAGGCGCATAAAACGAATCAATGGATGAATAGATTTGTTTTTCTCCGTTTACATGTTTGTTTCTTATTTCGTGTTGGACAACATCAAAGTAAATTTATATATTTTTTTGAAGAGTATTGGTTGCATTGAACACGAAATGATAAATGCAAAGGGGCGGCTATAGAAAGAACAACAACAACAATACAATAGAAAGAAGAAGACCAACAACGAGAAAAACAACAATAACAATAGCAACAGTTACAGCAGTTACAACAATATAACATCAAAGCTTTTGGAAAATTGCAAACATTTGCAGTGCAATTTGCTAACAAGTACGAATTTAATTTACCAACAACATTTTTTAAATAACTGTGTGTGTGTGTGCTGTTGCCATATACATTTGAAGTTTTTTACTATTGTTAAATTTATTTTGGTGTAAAAAGTTACTCATTAACTTTGGGTTAAATTAAAATAAATAAAAAAAAAAAACATACATCAACGCGTTGCTTCGCTTTCATAGGATAGTTGATGCAATATGATGAAGGTAAGCCTGTACGTATGCCGAGGTAGACCGTTTTCAATTTCAATAGGTTCTCGTGCTAAGGTTTTTTTTTTTTGCCGCCGTTTTTGTTGTACGTCTCTTTGTCTGTCTACAAAATAAATTTCAATTGCCATAAATATGAATTAACTGTTAAAAGCATTGGATAAAAACCTCTCTGCGCAAGAGAGTATACACAGTATGACGGCAAATGTATATATATATGCTATAATATATATGTTTGTGCATATATGCTTGCGTCAGATTGCATTGTTGTTCATATATCGATATATATTGTGCAATTGGATACTAACGATAGCCATTAAAATTTAAATAAAAACAATTATTATAAATGGTCAAAACCGCTTTTAAAATTGCACTTATGGCAATTCATGCCACCCAATCACGAACAACAACAGCAACAATAATAATAGCGCCAACACTAGTAAAAACCATAATGGTGTATGTATGTGCATACATCGCAATAATTTTCATGTGAATTACATGTCTCACGTACAAATGAATATATATACTTGTACATATACATTTAAATATATTGCTTATATATAAAATTTCACAGACACGAAATGCTTGATTTTGTTTTTTCCTGTCCTCATGTTGACGGCATTGCCTTGCTCTTGCATGTAGCTGGGCCAATGTTGATTGGGGAAAAAGTATTGAGGTTTTTTTTTTTTAAGGTACAAAAGTATATTAAATTTGTGCGGATATATGGAGAATCCAGAAGGGCTTGAGATAGACCCACTTTTTATTATGTCGATCTAAACTTGTCTGTCTGTTTGTCCTGTTCTGTTGGGTTCTACAGGACGACATTTTTGAGATATTTTGATGATATTTGGTGCACTGGCGTGTTCTGGCCCAAGAACAAAAGCTATTGAATATGGATCGGATCGGATCGGATGACGTTTTCGACAACTTCCCTTACGAAGCCTTATTTTGAGAACTCGTTGTATGAATAACTCCAGGCTTGTATTTAACGGTGGGTCGTGCGCCCCGCGTAGTTTTATTACTTATTTTATAATTTCATTTCCTCTTTTATCCGAAAGCAAATTTCATTTTCAGAAAATCTAGCGATAATTAGCGGTTTAGAAGTCTGCTCTGAGCGATATTGAATTCCTTTACTGCACTTTCTTATCCACTTTTTCAATGATGGGACGATTATAATCAGGCGCATCTTTGACATCCAATTTTCCAGAATTCTTGCACTTACATCATCAAGCATCTCGGCGCGTATACATATTTTTTTGATAGTTGCGTAAATTTTTGCATTTTTTTTCACAGTAATATTAAAAAATCCTGTGGACTTTTTCAGATATTTCACTCACTTCTACACTAATATAACTTTTGATATGGTTGATGAAATACAAAATTATCCGCGTCAAAATTACAAAATGAAATGCCATATTTCAATCATACGTGAATGTGGCGCAATCTGATTGAAATCTCTTAATACTTTTTCCCCCAATATATTTATATGGAAAATATCAATTTCGTGGAAACAGTTGTGGACAAAATTTTAATTCGAGTTAATTTCTCGAGAATAAAGGTATTCCTACGCAAAGTAAATCTTTATATGGAAAATAGGTCAATTTTGTGAAAGAATACTAAACGTACGAAGTTCGCATCACGTAGGTGTATTTAGTGAAGGTATATAGTACCAAGAAAGTAGTATAAGAGGAAAAGTTGTTACTGAGATGTTCTATTTATCGTTAAATTTTATTTTAATACGTTCTGCGAACCACGAATGATCCCTTTAAACCCAGGTATAGTTTTTTGTGGATGCGTTACCCCTAGTTATTTTTGTTCTTGTAAACCAATTCTTTACTTTTGAGGCTTCTCCGCCCTATCCGTTTAACCCAACGTCCTATTTTCTGATCATCACGTTGCCGCCGGAGACATGCCTTGGTTGACTGACTAACTTATAAAGAATAAAACAAAAATGACTTAGAAAAATCGTTTACGAAAAATTTTTAAATTTTCTTTCTTCCGTCTGAGTGGCCGATTAGGCAAAGCATCTCGACTAACAACTCAATGACCGCGCTGTCAAATGTGATGTGCGGTCGAGTTTTGAATAAAACCGATAACGTTAGATGCTAGCGCTTTAAGATCTTAGTCTTCAAATTTATGTCTGCGGGTAAGTTAATTCCACTAATTGATAGACGGTTTTGGAGTTCTCGAAGCGATGTTTGAGTTAATAAGAGGTAGCATTATATATCTGTTCCATTAAAAAGTTTGCAATACTCTGATATAAACTTTAAGGATACTGTAAACCGTACGTATTCTTGACCGGGCAGCATGTAGGCAGGATGTAAAAATGTCCTGTTTACTTGCTTGACGTTTTGTTGTTCGACGTAGTAGAGCCGCGAAATTTTTTTTTTTTTAAGAATCGAAGTTTTGCTCTAATATTAATATACTTAGGTGATATTATCGTATTTTCCTACTTTTCTTGTCGAAAGTCTTTCTATATATGAAAGGAACGGTTTTTATTTGCTCAATGGAAAAATATCGGCCTCAGATATTTTCATATTTTCATATTTATGCAGAAATGTTTAAAGTCTTATCAACACATTGTTTAAAATAACATTTTAATTAGTGAAAACGAAACACGATTTTAAAATTTTAATGCTGACCAAATATATTTCGTTGTTCATGCAAAAAATGTTCTTATACAACCGTATGAATTTATGCATTGGTTTATGCAAATAGTTATAAGCGTTCGGTATGGTGAGAGGGAGAGATGGGGAATAATATCCAAGGTTTCGCAAATATGTCTAACTTAACAGGATCTTAGATATGTGTGGAGCGCATAATGATAAAAACAAACAACAATCAATACATAAAGTTCTGTTCATTAGTGAATTAAGCGTCTTGGTAAGTTAAACAATTCGCAAAATCCGTTTGCATTTTTTGCATTCCCAACTGAAGGATTTGGAGAATACATAATCGTCAGCTTGCCCATTCACTGCAGAGGCATTTCCTATATCTGCTTAATAATGTATCTAAAGTCTACTTGGAAAGAACGTCAGCGATTATAAATTATTTTCTCGCTATTTTAAATCCCTGGCATTGCTCCTCAAAAGCCACCTTTTACAAAGAAAGTGAGATGAGATCAGCATTTGGTTTCTTTTTTGTACGTCATGACTTCCATGATCTACCCTTGGGGAAGTATTTGCAATCAATCTTCTAGTACATCCAGAGTTAATGAAAAGTCTTTGGTGTCGTTAGAATGTCCAGTGTTCAGTGTTCCTGTAGACGAAAAAAGATTTTTTCAAAATCTCTTCTTATTTATACTGCAAGTCATTCTATTAAGCTCTTAACATCATTTCTGTTATATTTTTAGAAAAATGCAGTCCTTGCATTTATATGTAATGCATGCATATGTATTTATAACACAAAAGTGATTCGGTTCAGGTATTTGTTCGTTCCTATGTCTAATAGTCTATGTTATATGAGATATTACAAATATCACGATGTTATGGTCAAATTGCAAAAGTATTGTCGGCTTAATGGCATTTTACAATTAAATAAATTGCAGAATAAAATTGAAGCTGAAAAGTTTTTAATATCCTCATAGGTGCGTGTGCCTGTAATCAATTTGATATAAAATAAATATTTATTGCATAAAAATATATAAACGAATTAAGCTTAGAGTAGGTGAGGAGTTTATTTCATTTTAATTAAATGATTAAATAACAAGCGAAAATTGTTTATTAGTTATAAGAAAGAGGATAAAACAAAAAAAAAAAAAACACAATAGATTTTTCAAATAAACACGTACGTAGTACGCGCTGAAATCATGGAAATATTTTTCTGCGAACTGACAAAAATATAGTACGGCAAGTGAACACTGACGCTTAAGCTGTTGAAATCCCGTGTATTTCTTAAAACTATTTCCTAGCATCTAGCGATCCTCTTAGGGAAAAATCGGACTTTAGTTTTGTTCTTAAAATAACATTTAGTGAGCCAAAGGATTTAAAATTTTGCAAAAGACCTACAGCGACCCAAAAAAAAAGCACGTATATGATATATTTTATGAGAAAGATGGAAAAAGTGAGTAGTCAACGATCGATAAAATTACTCACGACTTATTTTTTGCACCTAATACGATAGAAAAGTGGAAATAGACTTGCATTGTTTGGATGCCCTTCAATGGTCCAATTTGCAAAATCCGTAAAAGTTCTCTTTACTTGGCATTTTCGGATCCCGAAGTGGATACATCTTCTAAGAGCATTTATAATAATTTCGCTGATATAGTAAACGGCCAAAAAGTCATCACAGTGCAAGAAGGAAGCATTCAATATAATCCAAGCATGGTATTCAAATGTCTTTTTCTCATTCTCGAAATTCGTTTGAAATTCTCAGCCAAATTTACTACAGTTTCGAGTCCGCGTTCGACTGACTGCTTTCGAAAGGGTGTAGTTTATTTTAATATTTTGGTTGACAAAGTTTACCTTAGGCATGATGGGGGTAAAAGAAACAATAAAAAAAATTTCTGACAAACAGCTTCACTCTAGCGATAAGGACTTGAACTCAACTTTTTGGCATTCCCTAATGGCGTTACTTTTATTGCTTCGCTATCAACACATTTCGAACATGAAGAGGTTCAGTTTCAAAAAAATATAATAACAGTAACGTACCGTATAAGTTTTGTTCGAGATCCTGCCTTATATAAATATAAGCGTGTATCCTCCGTTGATCCGCCCTACATATCAAGTAGTTACAGCATTAAGGTAGAACTTTTGGAATTTCAGAACTCAAAAGTGTGCCAAGTGATTTTTGTGGGCCTAGTGTGAAGTCAGTGTTGAGAGTGGAGAGAATGATTGTTGGACGGACCAAGTTCCAGGCTGTACGATGGATGTATTGAAACTTCTCACGTGTATTCTCTCAATTATTATTGTGTTTTTAAAGGAGTTTGTTGACCAGATTTGTTTGTGCGATGAAAAAAAAACATAGAGAGCTATTATTAACATTTTGCCTTTCTAAGCAAGGAAGGGAGTCTTGAAACGACGCCAAAGGTCGAAGGTAAAGATGTATATTAATCGATAAGCGGATAAAAGAAGAAATTTTGAGAATACATTGGAATTATAAGATAGAAGAAGAAGTGGCGCTTTAAATCTAAACGAATTTTTCGAAAAACCTCACTATATTTTATTCGAATTCGAGTAAGAAATAAGAAGTTATTGAGATTCATTGTCTTTGATGTGTGCTTAAAGAGTACACCATGTATTAGAGCTAAATAGCTTTAAATGTAACATTATTTGCATCATTTTCTAAGAATTCTTTCATTAGACATTTAGGTGCTACTTAAGATATTTTAAATGTTTTCTAAGCACTTGATCTAATGAATTGTTGTAGGATAACTTAAGCTTAGCGTTAGGATCAAAGAAATTGGGTAGGTATTGCTGGCAGGATTATTCAAGTGTTTACATATGGTTTTTAAGTGCCACGACATTGCTTACTTATTACTTACTTACCTACTTCTTGAGTTCAAATCTGCTTAAAGGTAAAAGGTTTTGTTTATAATGTTACGCTGTTAACAACAAAGATAACAAGAGTGTTAAAATTTAGAGCATTCATGACAATGAGAGAAAAAAGATTTTTTTTAAACTTACGTAAAACAATTGTTAGAGTTATTCAAACATATCTTGCATCGAATTAAAGGTGCGACCATTGGCAAATTTTTGTGATCTAAAGAGGTTTTCGTCTATTTATCACTCATTTCACCTAAAGGTTTGAATGCAGTCACTTGCACTTCTATGTAGCTGGTGTTGTGTGCATTTATCTTCAAGCGTTAAACACACTATTTTGTTGTCATGTTTACTCGGTTTCTTTATGCACCTTTAAGATTTCAATGCTTATTATTCGGTTTACCTATCTAGCTAAAGGAGATGTTTTAAGCTAGTTATTCCGCATAGTGCTCTTGCCACAAGGCGATAAAGACCATACATGTCTCCTCAAGTTCTTTTCTTAAGAAAGCCTAGGTGTAGAACGTCCTCTTGAAGTTAAACTACTTTTTTAAATGAATACACTGACGGCAGAAAGAAGAAAACTAGGTTTCTTCGTAGAGATCAAGAACTTTTTATGACCACAGCTTGAAAAGAAATGCTTCGGAAAGAGATTCTTATGTTCCTCAAGAAATGGTTTTTAAAATCGTTGTTTCAACTTTATCCATCTATTTCATTGGCGACGTTGATTTTAAAGTTGCTCATGGCTCCCTGTGAAAGCTTCCTCCTGTTCATATGGCCGATTAATTGCAATTGTTAGACATTCTCACGATTGTGCTTCGTGGCTTTCCCATTAAATTTCGCATCGCTCATACCAACGATCTTTCCTATGGACGATGTAGATTGATATAGATTGTATACGTCTTTCCTCCTCCATGGCCTACCGTAAAGTCTTTGCACCCCTCGTGCCAACAACAATTATTCCATGGATGACTTCGATCGTGAAGAAGATCCACAATTTATTCATAGCTCTCCGTGATAGTTTTAAGTCATTCCTACGACCAATATATTCCAGAGATGCCGTTGATTTTAGTGTGAATATAAAATCCATTCATTACGTTTCTTCTATGACCGACCTTGACCATGGAAGACGTCGACTTTAAGACGTGTGCGAAATCCATTAATAACTTTTCGTGATCCAATAATTGAAACGTCGTGATTAATATATGGCGCACGTTTCCAGGCTTTTTCGGAGGTTAAGGCGTTATTTGAAACCTAGAATTCGATACAAAATATTCATCCAAAAAAACTCGCGGTTTCTTAATGCAAATTGCAATCAAAGAGGATTTGCGAGTGGACCATTTGTTGAATTTATATAAAACGATTAGTACTTGGTGGACTCTACCTATCGTATGGACGTTCATGTCCGTTATCTAAACATCTCAAATGGAGTATCGTTGTTATTTCTGAAGTTGTTGAAAGTAATAAAAAAAGTTCTTGCGTTAACCGAACACGAATGAAATATTGTTTAGTACTTTGATCAAGTTTGAAAGCGCGGTGTAAGCGCCGGTTTATCTAGATTATCTAGAAGGAAGAAAGGAATTTGTAGGGTGGAGAGAGGTTAGGGGAGAGACATTGTTTAGCATGTCTTGTTGTATTTCACACATTTTACTTTAAAAAGCCTCAAATAGTACGCTGAAGAGGATAAATATGCTTGGACTTGCGAGTTACGCTCATATTGCTCAAAAGATTGATATTAATTTGGTAATAAAATATGTTAATCTATAATGATCGTATTGAAGCAAGGTTTTGTAGGGTGTCAAAGAGTCACTTAAAAGTGAACAAAATCTTCTCGTGCACTTCCCCTTTAACGGTAAGGCTAATTCCGATTACTATCTCTAAAGATTTTTTCTATAACAAACAAATTATCATTTAATATATCTTAAAATGCTCGATTCTCTTAAAGATGTTCTCTCTGAATAGCATTGAAATTGGAGAATATTTTCCTTAGCAAGTTAATTAAGTGACAATTTGTAGGCCTTATGCGAATTTCCATTAACAATTCAAGATAATGGCGAATCTATTAGTTTACCAGGTGCAAACACTATTGCGTGTGAATATGATTTCTTGTAATTCTCCTCTTTTCAGCTTCTTTGTTAACTGTTTTATCTGATCAGATTTATCAAATAGAAGCAGATATTGTAAAAAACTGAACAATTTAAAAAAAAAAAAAAAAAATGTATAAAATCTTATATAAGATGTTATGTTAAATGCTTAAATGTAAAAAGGGCAGCAGGATAACGAAAGTGGCAAATGCAAGAAACCAATGCTGGCTTCAAGGAATCGCTTATATAGGAACGATGCTTAAGCGAGATTTAAATGACGAAAAAAAAAAAAAATCAATAAATGGAAATCTAACAATCAAGTTATTTTCGCCGCGCAATGATATTTCTAAGAGCAACATCCATGTGTCAAAAAATTATTGCTTAAAATAAAAATTAATTACTCCAAAAAGCTTTTTTTTCTCGTAAATATTCAATGAAAGAACTAATCATTAAACTTATTTTAGTAAAAAAAAAACAAGTAACAACCCATCACTTTGTTTAAGGCGGTTGTTCATATAACGACTTTTCAAAATAAGTCCTTGTATGGGAAATGGGCAAAAAAGTGATCCGTTCGTAGTACTTGGGCAAAGCAAACATGTCGGTGTGTCACACTTTATCAAAATATACCTAAAATTGTGGTTTGTAGGCTGAATGCAAGAACTCAAAAAGAGCAGACGGACGGACGGATGAACCTATAAGCTAAGAATCACTTTCTCAATCGATCGGTATAATAAAAGATGGGTCCATCTCAACTGCTTCTAAGCATAGCATACACCCGCACAAACTTCACATACCTTTGCACCATAAGTGAAACATTTAGAATTTAATAAATTTCTTCAAAGGAACAGAAAGAATAAATTTTGTACAATTTAGTGGCTCTACCCCTTCAAACTTGTAGTCTAATAAAACTTTCGACTATAAAGTCGGAGTCAACATGAGTTTCCTTGCATATATATTTATGCTTTATTACCTAAGCTTAGTGGCTACATTTAATAGCGACAATGATTATTTTCATTGTATATTAAAGATATTGAAACTTTATACTTTATTCTTGGAGCTTAATGTGGAATAGTTGGTGGTTCACTAATAACTTTATTCATGTTCACGCTTAGCAAATAGATGCTCAGTGTTCGCGACTTTAAGCGAACGTAGTTTAAGATCTTCTTCTTCCGGTTCTTTCGGTTTGCGTTTGTGAACCACAAAAATTAGTATCAGCGATCACTTGAATTGTATTAGGTGTACAAAGTATGCCTGTCGCTTTCATTTCTACCGAAATTTTGGATTCAGATAACTTTGATATTGATGTTTGTACAACACAAGTATCAGTTGCTTACGAATTGTCATGCAACGTATATCAAAGCGTAAAGAGATGAATGTTATTTGCGGCAGTGATTGGCGACAAATGCAACTGAACCCTCGGAAATGATGAAAAAAGGTTTCCAAGATTCCGCCTAAAAAATTGTAGCCTTGAGGCTGAAGAGCATTTGCAAACGTCCGTTCGTATGCTGAATAAGGAACTCATATAACAAAACTAGGCTTATCCGTCCGTCTGTACATTATTGTAAAGCTCAAGAAAAGAAACCCTATTAAAATTAAGTGAGACAGGAAATTGATTACACCTACGTAAGACATCAAGTTGAAGTCTACAAGTCCGGTTGAAAGAGAAGAGCTTAGTCCTTTACAATATAATCTTCCTACATGTTGGTCCTGGCTATAGCTTTCATATTCGTAACATATTATTATTTTTTTCGCTTCCTTTCGAAAAGTGAAACACTCCTAGCAGATATATCTAACTTTGTTGGCAGATTGTCGTGGATTGAAAAGCAAAGTCTAAAATGCAAATACTTAGCCTTAACAAATTTTATAAGAAATTAATTTATTAACCGAACGTATAGAAGGTAAGGTAAACATTGCAAGCGTTTGGTTTGTTAGTAACCCCTAGCAACAATTTTTTGTTCCTCTTTGTGAAAAAGAACTGATGTTTATAATGATATTGAAATGATATTAAAATGAATATTTTTTACAATAGCACAGCTTGAAATGTTTTCTCTTCTTCCTTTAAATAATTCCTATCTTTTTGAAAAGCAAAAAAAAAAAAAAAAAACCCTAATTGGTTAATATTCACAAAGCCTTAATAAGAAGCTGTACGCAACTGTAATATGCTGATGTTAAGCATTAACTGATAAAATTAACGAAAGGCATAAGGCATAGGTAAAGATAAGTTATAGATAAATAATCATATTTTTGAAGTGCAATATGATTTACATTTATGTTGAATGATGTTTAAGGAAGCAACAGAAGCAGAACAACTTGTTTAGAAGAAAATTATGATCCTTTTGGGTATACGTCATTAGATCGGCTTAAGATAATAGATGCCAGACAAAATATAAATATTTTTTTAATATCCTCCTCTCACTATCTTATTGTTATTGTAGATGGAGAAAAAGTAACATATTAGAAGTTAAGATAAGGAATAAGACAAATTCTGTTTAGAATTTCGAGTTATTTAAGTATTCTTCTAAATGTCGTAATTGTTTCCAAACGTTTTATGGAAAACGTTTTCATTTATATTTCATGTTTCGATTTTTTGTTCAGATTTATTTATAGCATAATTGCTCTTTTTTTTTTTTTTTTGAACTAAACCGAGATATGGTGTTTGCGCACCGGTACATAAAAATATGTTTCTTTTTTTCCATTTTATGATTTTATCGTTTAGATCATATCGTTATTAAAAGCGAAAATATGAATATGAAGAAGTTATTGTTAAAGGCGTCTGTCGGCATATATTGCTTACCTTAAATCGATTTTTTTAATTTTAGCACAATACGTTGCGTCTATTTTTATACCCATCACCGGCATATTCGTTTGCAACGCCCAGAAGGAAACATCGTATACCCCTCAAAGTATATATATTCTTGATCAGCATCAAATTCTAAAACGATTTAAGCATGTCCGTCTGCCCGCCTATCCTGAATTGTCTGAGGTACACATTCCCCTTCAAATTTGGCAGAAATATTGAAAGTTCTTGTATGCAGATTGGTATTGAGAATTGTCCAAATCGGTCAAAGGACACGCTTTCAGCGCCACGTAAACTGAGAACACCTCTGTTTTTCAAAAGGAATGCAAAATTGTTCTTGTCCTCATCACTCATAAACTAACGCAAATAATTCTGCAAAAATTTGAATGCATATTCTATTGGCGATACCGTAGCGTACCCAACAGTGTATTAAAATTTAGTTGTTTTTTAACGCACAGTAACAAGCTTCGAACGCCCCATAAAGTACACAAATTTTTGGGCATTTTCAAATTTGGAAAGCACTTAAACATGTCTGCCTTTTCCTCTGTCCATCTGACTGCTCGCGCATCTTTGTAGTATTTGTGGTACCCATACCTCCACATGATTTAGAATCCACCTACTTAAGCCTTGTGGAACACGACTCTTATTGGTTTCTTCAGTAAAGTGTTTTGAGTAATCATGTTTGCATAAAGCACCCCATAAAAAGAGAAGCCGATGATCGACGAGTTTGGATCATCAACAACACGTTCGCGTATAAGTATAATATTCGTTGCATTTCATGTCTGCTGTAGCTGTTCCATCTCTTGCCGTTCCTTTTCAAGATGCTTACTTGTTTCCCGGTAAAAAAATTTAGATAATTTTCAAACTTCATTGAAGTATGTATTTTTCTGCGCTATAGTAAATTTCGATTTAGAAAAAGTTTATATTATCACATGTCCTTAAAACGACGAGGAGCATTGAATGGACGTCCGTACGTCTACATAAAACAATTACGCTTTTATAACCACTTCACTGACGGATGGAAGTGTCCATCTATCATCTTTGATGATCACTATTTTGACATGTACCTTTAATACAAAGTATGCCTATGAAATAAGGAGATTGCTGCTTCTGTTGAATAACTATGTAAGCGCTAAAGATATATTTGTATTACGAAGGCTTTTCTTTCGACTGCTGTGTCTCTTTTGCCCCCGGTTTTTGTTTATACAAGATACCTTTTTGTGTGAGGGAAAAGTCATAAATGCTTCAGTAGATCAACGAATTGTCGTGAAATTTATATTTGATTAAAGGAAGTACATTGTAATGAATGTTTACCAGGTTTGCGGGTTTCTAAGTGATTCAAAATTTCATTATAGATATGAGGAGGTTGAGGAGGGTCGGGCTTCCACGACTAAAATGGATGAAAACATTGAGAAAATCGTAAGTGTGAACCGACCTGACCGCCGGCTAAGTATTCGTACGATTGCGTCTCAAATGCTGAACTAACAAATCATGGATTTTTCATGATGATTAGTCATCAGCCCACACCGCATTGCTTGCTTCTCAAGGCATTTCTAGCCAAATAAAACAGCTAAGCCTATTCGCCCTAATCGTCTATTTTTTCCCCATGTAACTCTCACTTATTCTCATAGGTTAAATCTGTGTTAAAAGGAAAGAGATAACCGACCATTGAAGTTGTCAAAGGAAACCGTCATATTTTATTTATTTGACAAGCATGTGGTCGATGCATGTTAGATAGATTCATAATATATAAGTATATATAAATTTAAAATAAAATGCATTAGAGCTCTAGTTAGCTTACTTTATATATCGATCTATGGTTCTTTTCTTCAAATCCTTTAAGAGGAAGTTTGAGAAAATCAGCATCCAAAACACTTTCAGTTTGCTTTTCGATATATCGGTGCCTCTTCTGTTACCTTTTATTTGAACTCTTTACGGTGAGCAAAAACTGAACACGAATTCCTTACGTGTTCACGTTGCTATTGCCGGTGACCTAGCTACCGAAACTCATAAAATTAATTGAATAAATTTAAAGGGTACATCAACCAGCATCCGCAATCTCCCGTTTACGTATAATTCACACTAAACCCGTAAACCGAACCGGTTAACGAAACTTTCATCTATATACAAAAAAAAAAAAAAAAAGTAGAAATATCCCTTACAATACACGTTTTCCTTTTCTATTTTTTTTTTTTTTTTTTTTTTTTTTTGGTTGGCATAATAGTATATGTGTAAGTAGTTTATTGTATTGAGACATTGAAGCCTTCAAGCTCGTGTTCGTACTTCAAAACCTCATTGAAGTTAAGAGTGTAATGTGTGTACACACATACGCACGCAGAGATATAAATAAACATGGGCACAAGGGGCGTATTATGGGTAGTTAACTAAAGCGATAGTTTGTATACTTTACGGTTTCACTCTATGATGGGATTTTCCAAGTGTAAATAATTACTTAAATAAATATAAATATGGGTAAGAGAAGGAGAGAAAAAAAAAAGAAAACAAAAGCAACATCATATGCACCCTTTTTTTCATACTATTACAACATAATCAAAAAACAAAGTTAACTATTCATGTTCAGAACGTAAAGCGCGTGTGTACATGAGATACTTATTGCGATGCGTTATCTTAATAGAAAGTTATTTATTTTTTTATTAATAATGACTTCTTTAATACATAATGTTTTACTTTTGATGTTTGATCTGAAAGAGTTGTTGCAATAAACTTTTAAATTTTACAATTGTTATAATTACAATTTTTTCGTAAATATTATTATTATTATTATGAATTTCGACAGAGAAATAAATTCTTAGACTAAACTCTTAAAGCACTAGCATCTAAGGCTTTCCGGCTTTATTAAAAAAACTCTACCGCACTTGAGATTCGAACCCGCGACCATTGAGTTACTAGTCGAGATTCCCCGACTTCGGCCACTCAGGCGGATTTTTTTATAAATAACTTTTATATTTAACACCGTTTGAAGGTTTTTACCGTTATCGAAGAAAGATTTGCTTTTCTTCTCTTCAATGTTCGCGTGAGTTTTCTGATTTTCATTTTCTTTCTTTCTTTCATAGAACTATATTATAAACGATCTGAATGGGAGCTTAGGTACGTGCATCAGCCTACGTTCGAATATTTTAATTTTTAAAGTCAGCAAAACTTAGGCACAGAAGCAATAAACCTACACGTATATGTGTATGTATAATAATGCTTAAATGTATTTCGATCAGTAATGTAAAGCACCACCGTACACGACGCTTAAATTCGATGATTTTGACCTTTCTTGTTTTGCTTGATTTGAATATGTACCAGTTGTAACTACAAGTCATGCCCATTTTTTCCGAAAGAAAAAACAATTTATTTCAAATATTTTTAAGCACTAGCTGCACATTTGGTGCATAGAATTGCATGTATTGAATGGCGAAAAGACAATTGAGGCCATCTAGGTACACGCGCTTTTTTGGGTAGACAAACATTGCTCAGACAGGCGGGAAGACTTCGTTGGGAAAAGGTGTTTATGAGAACGAAAAAAGCCTAAACGCGACCATTGTTATACTGAAAAACTAATCTGCTGATAATGTTCTCCAACGGGAATAATTCATAACCAATTACGATCAGCTAATTACCTATTGGCGATGCCGCGTTTGGTGTGAATGTTGCCCCTGACCAGCGCTTTAAATATTGTATTGCGTTTATTTTTCCTAGTTCGTCATGACCCCGCTGCGGATGCTGTCTTCCAATTAAGAAAATGAACATTTCAAGCTTTCAGTGCTTTTTGTTTGGTCCACATCCTACATTATGTTCGCTTCAATGAGCTAACTTACATACTTCCAAATGGACGTGTTACACTCTGACATATGCTCACGGACGAAGTAATAGACAAGCGACGACAACGATTTTTTTATATAACGCAACTGGACATTGATTTGGCAAAAAACATGCCTTTTCTGTCAGTATCGCCACAGCGTATCGACTTCCTCGTATGCCTACAGTTGGCCATAGCCTTTATACGTTAAGCCAAAAGCTTGGTTTATTACGATCCGTTATATTTTTGCACACGGTATATTCTAGAACTAATGATTGACTGTTGATTTCCAAATTATAGAAGAGAATGGAACGTTCGTAGGACAAATTCAGACATTATATACTTTATCTTCCAGTTTCAATCTGAAAAAGACGTTTTTCGAAGAAAAGCTCTTCTAATATAACACATCATTGCTTGAATGTGTTCGACAATCCTTTCCAAACTTTAAATAGTTGCACGAATATATTCGCTAAAAAGATAATAACAAGAGTATTTAGGACGGTATCATAGGTCAAAACCCTCAAAGAACTTTCTCTAGGTAGATCTGCTTATAAGTAATTTCTGCTCCTCGGATGTCTTATATTACTTATGCTATTCTATATGATACGCAAGCTCTCTGCTATATGCGTTCTTGCTTTAAGGAGGCAAAAATATTGCAGTATATAAAACGAAAATTTGTAGCCTTTCATAGCAAACTAGAACAGCGCGAAAAGTAAGCAAAAGTATTTCCCTTCATTTTCACAATCCACGACCAAAGAAGTCTAAATTCAAGAGAGATGAGAGATGATTCGTAGTAGATGAGGTGTGGGACGAGACTTTTACTTAAAGTATGTGGAAGTATGCCTTTAGATACAATTTACTCAGAATTCTCAGAACTCTCTCATTAATCGGGATGAATGTATAATTTCGAACAGAGTAACACAACACATTTCTTTGCAATAAAGAGCTTGAGCCTTGACAGCCTTGAGCTGTTTGACTCTCATAACAATTTAGATATAATAGGGAAATCTATGTCTCCTATGTATGTGAAAGCGAGTCTTAGCATTGTTAAATATATTTGGTCTATTTTTGGCATCAATTTTATGACATAGTGTAAAGAAGATTGCGAGGTTGTTTCTGCCATGTATGCCGTCGAAGTAATTTGCTGTCGCCTTCGCTTTCTAAGTTCGTTGTTCGTTGCGCTAAGATTTCCAGTTTTATGTCAACTTTCCTTAAATTCAAAGTCGCACTGTGACCGGCCGGCGTCATTTAATATAATAACGTTATAGGTAATATTTAAAGTTTATAAACAATTTTTATTCATTCGTTTTTTTTTTTTTTTGTAGACAAACATATATGACTTTCGCGTATAATTTATGCAATTTTTATATTTCTTTTCTATTTTTCCGATTCCTGTTGTTCGCTCCTTTTGCTCTGTTTTTGCAAATCGTCTTGTTGACTTTTGGCTCATTTTTTCCCCCCTTCCTTACTGTCATCGGGGATGACTAACAGAATAAAAAATGAACCTTGCCTGGGTACGGGTTGCACTTGCAAAAATTTCGCTCCCTCTGGCACATTAGTGAATAATTCCGATATATAAGTTTGTTTCACTTCTTCGGTTGGATGTAAGATTTCCTCCGGTGTTAGCGGGAGCAATGATTTAAATTCTTCTAAAGGATCACTGAAGTACTGCGGCAGATTTTTGAATGGCTTGGACGAGAAGACAGACTTGTCATTATTGGTAGATTCAACGAAATGTTTGATAAAGCGATTGCGCAGTTTTCTTTCTTGTATATCTTTATTCGATTTCTTTAGTTTTTCAATCCACTCTGTTGCTAATGCTTTGTCTCGATGTTTCATCGAAACTAAGAAATTGTCTAACTGCCCAAGATAGCGTTGAAATTCATTATCCAAGTCTTTTTGCATTGCAGTCTCGTCGCCTCCCTCAGCCATGACGAAGTTCTATTTTTTTTTCGTATTATTTTAGCAAAAAAAAAATATAAAAAACAAAAATTGAAAAATTTAAATTTTTTTAAAAACAGCCCGAATTTCCAACGAAAAATTTCTATTTGTGTCAAGATTTATGAGCAAAACACAAACAGGAGTTACGAAGCGTATCGTTTAATATTTTCAGCAAAGTAAATGAAAGAAAGCAAGCGTTTTTTCTTTTTCTTAATTTCCTAAATTCTGCCTCGGACGTTTCTTTTAACGATTTTCCAATTTAACTTCTTTCCCTTCTTCTGTTTAGCAGCAAAGCAAGATTTCATAATAACGTGAAAGTACATGTTGTTGGAAATGTTGTCTGTCGCTGGCTATAAGGTTTTCCTATAGTAACCTCCGCGAAAGGAATTCCTAATTTCTTCTTAGGGCAGTATCCAGGGCCCATCGGGTATCTGGTTTGTTGGCCGTCTTTAGCACCTTTTGCCCGACCACAAATGTAGCTCAAATTTACAAGTTCAGAGTCGAGTTTTATCCTATTCACATATATCTTTCTGGCTTTTAGTTTTGCATAGTTCGTTATATTGTTTCTCTTTATGCTTTGGCTCATATGTAGAAGCTCTTAGCAGCATATACTTAGTGTATTCTACCAAGTACGCAGGGACATTTTCAAAGCCTAAATTTTCGATTTTGCTTTTGATTTTGAATCGGACGATGATCTTTCTGCGGTTTAATGCGATGTATTAATTTTTCATTGTTAATAGGGAGTAAGACATTTTTCATATATTACATTCAAGGGGGGATCCGCCTGAGTAGCCGAAGGCGAGTAATCTCGACTAGCAAGTCAATGGTCGTGGGTTCGAATCTCAAGTGCGGTTGAGTTTTTAATAAAAGCCGATAGCCTTAGATTCTAGCGGTTTAAAAGTTTAGTCTAAGAATTTATTTCTCTGGCGAAATGAATAATAATAATAATACATTCAAGGGTGCCTCTCCTTCTATTAATGAGATGAGCGGGACATGTTGTGTTCACGTCCTTCTAGCTTCAATTTGTATGGCTATTAACTATCTTGTTTTTGAATCATTCGTCATTAGGTATACATATTGTTACGAAGTTCGCTTTTCTCGCATATGGTTCGTATCACTAGATTGTGGATCTTCTTTTTAAGAAAGGAACACACTTGCACGTCTTCACTATAATACTCTTTTGTTTACAATCGATTCGTTTAAGGGTGGGACTATTTACATGTTACTTTGGCAATACTCTCGACTTCTCAACTCTAATATTCTTTGTCGAGCCAAATTTTCTTATCCGGCTGACTCTGTCTTCCGCAAACACTCTATTTGTATACATTTTTGGAACCACATTATTATTGCATTTCGTGGTTGCATACCTTTGCTGCATTCGGAGTACTATAGATTCAACGTACATACTTACATGTTTAGAGACCGATGCCGACAACCTCAGTCTTAGTTCCATCAGTAAAGGAAAGTAAAAAATTTTTCCTATTGGCATTGATCAAATTCGACAAATGACATGACATGCGGAAGTGACTGTGGACTTTCTCACAGGCAAGAATTTAATTACAATTTGGACATTGTGTGATGCAAAAGAAATTTTGAATAAATTACCAGCTCTTACAAGGTTGCAATTATTAAATTTTTTAGCGAGGATCTTAAAAAAGGAATGAGGAGAATTGCGCGATAGAAAGTCGTAGATGAAAGAAAAGGAAAAAAAATTAAAGTATGACCCTTCTTGGGTAGAATTTTGTTAGAGGCGAAATTGGTGAGCAAACGAAAACTTCCGGGTAGAGGAATAACGTTCACCATCTCTTCTAAGATGAATGCGCGGGTGGAGTTTATGACCGCTAGAGCTAGGCCAAGACGTATCCACTAGATTCTGCATAATTTTAGAAGATCCTTAGCTGAAGTATTCAATTAGTATCTACTTCATTGCGTTTGGTTTGACTTAAATTAATTTTTAGGTAAGTTAAGCTTCACCATGGCTACCTAAGTGTCTACTGCTGTTACGGCGCAAGTATTGCACGTGGCCTTTGATATTGAAGATGGGCATTTTCGTATTTTGTTCTTAATTAGAAATAAAAATGCTTAGTTAAATTTATTAATTAATTATAAAATATAAAGTATATATGTGACATAGGATCGCGACAAACAACTCAAATTTCAAGATAGAGTTTCAGCAAAAAGGCAACATCCTTGCATGCTGGTCGTTTAAGACTTTAATCTTAGCATTTATCTTTTGGTCTAACTAATAATAGTAAAGTATATTTTTGAGTATTTTGAGCTCCCGTTGAAAACTGGGTGAAAAGCTAATCATAAAGAACACTGTCTCCAATTAAAAAAGTTAACACTAGAATTGCCATAATCTACAGCACGGAGCGAATAACCCTCCATATTGTTGCAGTAAGTCTTAGAGAGTAAAGAGACTTCATAAAGGCGTTTGAAGCATTCTCCGTATAGCGAAAAGAATTTCAGTTAATTTTGTTATTTTCCAGATGATTTGTCGAATGAAAAATTCTAGCATTTGTTAATAACATAAACGAAACATAAATATGATATGTTTTTGTTTTCCGAATAATAGATAGACACGGGTTATAAAGACTGATACATTTGTGTTATTCAAGTGCACGGTAATTTTCAATAGATCTACGTGTATTGTGTTTATTTTTTCCAATTTTCTAAATTTAATTTCATCAACACAATCAGCGTCTTTGGCGGCAAAATCATTCTCTCTACATAATGCCGACATTATTATTATGATGATTATATTATGTGCATATACATATATATGTATGTGGCTTGTCTGTGTGATGTGTAATCAATACTAGTTACGGCAAAGGTAAGCATCGGTGAAGTAAATACTGCTAAGCATTAGTTGTTTCCTAAACGTATATAAAAAAAAAAAATAAAAATAAAAAAAAATAAAACATATATATACATATATATATATATATATATATTGACGGCTTGCATATGTGAATGATTGGGAAAATAAAGGTCCGTTTACCGTTGATTTGTGTATTTAATTTGCTGGCGAAATGTAATCTTTGTAGTACTCTTTTGTAAGCGTGTACTCTGCACACGTAAATATTAAGTGTGTATGTTTCTTTTTTTTTCTTTTTTTATGTAGGTTTAGTACATCCTTTGATAAAAGCGCAGCGGGTGTTAAAAAAAACTTCATTCGGAGGATTTAGAGATAAGACCACCCGTTGCGTTCAATGGGTGCGGTTAGTAACGTAAACAAACATACAAATATACACACACACACACGCTTTTAAGCACAGAAAACCCACACGCACGAATGCAAACGCAGGCATATATTTATACGTCTATTCGATAATTGTGCCAAATTTTCAAATTAAGAAATCAAATCCTATTGAGGGCGTGGCCTTCTTCTTGACTCTTTTCTTTAGTTGATGATAGTCGCAAAGAAGAAGAAAAGGATTTAAGAAAAGCAACATTTTTGTGTTTTGTTTTATCTCTTTTAACCAAGTAAGGTGAATACAAATATTTCAAGCATTGCGTACATAAAACTAACGATAGTAAAGTCTCTCACATTTATACGGGAAATCCCTGTTAAGCTCTCTATTAATTCCCTCATTTAATTTTCTTTTGACTTTAGCAATATCTTCTGATGCTATTTCCCTCATACCTTGATGTGATGTGATATCATCGTCTGCTCAAACAAATTAAATGCTTTTTCTCTGATAAAAGCGAAATCATCTCTTCTTACGATTTCATTTCTTATTTTTTATTTCTTATTTTTTTTTGTTTTTTTTCAACTATTAAAAAAAAGAGAGAGAAAAAATTTTACTTCTGCATCAAGTAATATTAACTTCATATGTACACGAGTTTATGTCCTTTATCTCTTGTTTCATGGGAAAATGAAATTATGCGAAAAAGAGGAAGAAGAAGAAGAAAATTGTCCTCAGCATCATTATCATCGTCTCAGCATATCGTCTTTTCGTCTCTCATTCAGTCTCTATTTAAAAAAGGTCTTTACGTTTTCATTCCGCATCTTATGTTCTTGCCTGCAAAACTTACTCAAGTCAGCAAATAAGCTTTAGCCGGATTGCAATTTCGCGTATTTTATGACTTTCTTTCATTTTACACACACACACACAAACACACACAATCGTCCATGTATTTTTCACTTCTCTGTTCAAATGAAATTTTCAACTTAATTTATGAACAATGTATTGTATAAACAAAAACAAAACAGAAAATGAAGTAAGATTTTACTAAGGGAGTAATAAAAATAAATTCATTTTGGGTTTTAGAGCTTGAAAGTAAAGAAATATGTTTAGCACTTGAGCTTTGTTATAAAAAATCCCGATCTAAAGCAATAATCCCGTATCAAAATGAGTTAACATTTGGTAGTCTAAGAAGTATTAAGCCTAAATTAGGTAGTCTTAGTGGGTTTATCATTATTTATTTATATATAATATAAAGACTAAAAACAACAAATAAAAACATTATAGTGGCGTAAGGCCTACCATTCAATACCCTACCTCACGTCGACTTTTCAAATTAAGTCGTTATAAGGAAAGCGAACGTAAAAGTGGACCAATCTGAGCTATTTTCAACAACGTTCGTCCTTGAATCAAAACGTTTCAGCGTTCCGAACTTCATCAAAATGGTTTAAAATTTCGCTGCCTGTAGATTGAACGAAAGAAAAGAAAAGAAAAGAAAGACCGCCGGACAGCCAACCTTAGAAAATGTGTCTGAATTCACCTGTGCTGGGTCCATCTCAAGCCTTCCTCACTGTTGCATACATCCGCACAAACGGCCTTGTACCACAAGTAGTGCAGTTTATAAGAAATCTCTAATCAAAAATGTGTTCGATTTTGATGTGATATATAACTAAAAATGTATAAAATCTGAAGTTGCATTGATACACCTTTTATTTATAATTAGAATCTCTAAATAGTAAGACGCATATATAAGGGCTTTTAACCACAAGCGAGGATTTTTTCCGCAGTGCAATGCGTAAAATCATAAGAATGCATAAAATGCAATAGCATTCGTTTTTATTGCGCCGCAAAATGACAACTTGGAGGCCAATTATTAATCACGTAGTTTTATATAACTTTAATATATTAGTAAAAATTAGTTTAAGGAGTGGATCCCTGCCATGATGAATGTTACGGTATTAAGTGTGTATATACAATTACATCACTCTTACCCTTACAAATTGATTCTAATCGAGTTGCGCATATCACAATTCATTTTAAAATAAATTTTCTATCAATTTTGGAAAGTTATTTAAAGGAAAATAATTTTATGTTGTTGTTTGTTTTGTGGAAAAGGGCGTCTTCAAAACACTATATATTTCCTTTTCACTTGTAAACATTGTAACAAAAATGAAGCATGAACTTACCCAATACAGAAGCCGGATGAATATATAATCACAGTTGGATCTAGAAAGAAAATATATCAAATTAATTTTATTATAGCAATTTTGGGAAAAATTATCGAGAGATTTTTGCATAATGCGAGTCTAGGCAGGAATGAATATATGGCATAAAATTTTACCCATATCAAGTTTTTTTCCTTGTCATGCATGCACTTTTGAATGCAATTTGAATAACGGTTATTTTTAATTAATTTATTTCGAAAAGTTTGATTAATTTTAGATAAGTTTCCACTAACACTTAAGAAACAAAGATATGCAGAAATTTTCAATATTCTTCGAAAATGTTTTACTTTTCTGGGAGCTTCAGGTGACTTATACTCCATTGTACGCCTTATGATGTTATTTTTTTTGTCCTTATATATATGGAAAGAAAAGCAAAATTAGTTTGATAGTAGTGATGAGCGCTGATTGCATACTGTTGCGGAAAATAAGCAAGAAAGCTATACGCGTCTTGGAAAGGAACGGTCAAGTTGAATAAATGCAAAAAAAAAAATGTATGAAATTTTCTTATTTTGTGGACATTAACTCGCAAGCCATATTTAGACCAGAATTTTAAATCTGAAGCACCGCTAGATCTCTAATGAAATAATAAAAAAAAGTAATGTTTGCAATGGAACGCGTAATAACTTTATCTTACACGCAGTTGTACAAACTGGCCGACTCCAATTTTACCTTGCTTTTTTTTATAATTTTTGGGTCTCAAATTTCAGAACAATACTTGTCGTAGACCTACGGCGCTTCATATAAATTTCTGTGTTTTTTTTTTAATTAACTGCGGAATTTTCGGTACTCTAGTCGTTTTTGCACATCACAAGCCGGCATATGGATATCAAAGAAGAGTCATAAGCGGTAAGAGATGTTTAGGCTTCTTTACCAAAAGAAACCTTACAAAATTTTAGAAGATTAGATTAAGAGAAGATTAAAGATTAAGGAGAAAAGATTAAATTTAATAAGAAAATTTTATTAAGACTAAAATTAAAAAAAAAAACTCTTTATCAAAAAAATTATTTATATTGGAATTATTGTTTTTACTAAAAAATTTTCATTTCAATTTAAAAAAATTTCAACTTAATCAAAATTTAAAAATTAAAAAAAATTAAAATTCTTGTAAATATATAAAATTTTTCAAATACTTCCAATTTCGCGTTCGCAAGGTTGCATTAGCGCTTAAGAAAGAATTTTATCTAATTTTTTCTTTTTTATTCAATTTTCGTTTGGGCGGATGTGGGTGCCTTGAGCTATAATCAAAAATGCATCCCTGTGGTTTTCAAATCGATTTTAGTCAACGTTCTAAAAAGTAATGTAAAACTGTAGTGTTGAGAGTTTCAAATTATTGATGAGAATAAATAAAATTTAAATAAAAATAAATGTTTTCCCTTAGCGGTTTTAGTTCTTGAAATTGTAGGATTTATTATAACAGACAGGAGAGAAGGAATAAATCGTTGCTAATAAGGTCTCCGATGCATGAGTCCAAATGATACAAATAATAGATAAGATAATTAGTGTCCCGTTATTCTTGTAAAACATAACTTGAGCATATAAATTGGAAAAGTAATTAAAGAGGAATCAAGAAGCAAGTAATTTGTTCATTAACTAAACTAACATAAAAATATTGAATTTATTGACCGCCTTTGAAGTTAGTTTTTATGAAATGCATCTTGTGTTCTGTGTTTATTGATGCTGAAAACTGTTTTATCAAAAGTCTGAAATGGAAAAGTGCCCGCAATTGTTAACTCATGTACATAAAAGAATCAATGATTGTATGGCTACATAATAAAATTACTTCATACGAAGAGAGTGTACAGGTACACATTTATACATTTTGGTCATTACATGTTTGCTATTAAATTTGCACTTGTCGAACGCTGACTGACTCATTCAATGTGTGTGGTTCATGTGTGCGTGTTTGTGAGCGTGTGTGTTTTTTTTATTGTTTGAATGGGGGAATAACGTCGGTAATGATAATGAGGACACTGATTGCTTTTATTTATTTGATGTGCGGTTTTGTAAATACCTTGTGTGCGCTGCGCGTCGGTTGTCCATATATAATGCTTCTGTAGGGATCTGCTCTTAATTTATTATGCAATCTACGTTTTTGTGTTTTTCACCAGCACTAAGTTTTTGTTACTGTATTTTATTGTAAATTGGAAATTTTATACTGTTGATGGTATTTTATGATTTTTCATTACAAAGTATGTAAGAAACTAATAACTCTCTTCTACACCCTGTTCTATTCTGACTGGTTCGTGTTGGCTGAACGATGCTTCCTCTTTCTTTCTCTCTCTCTCTCTCTCTCTGTATACGTAAACAATGATGATGATTGCTGCTGTTAGCCCTTAAACACAGAAACCCCCGCAAACCTGTGCGATTAAAATTTAATCTATTAAACCTGCAATTAAATTTTGATATTATTTTGCAAAATAAATAATAATATTATTTTGTAAAAATAGATTCTTCATCACCTAATTTATGCCATTTAAAATTAATTAAAAAATTTCAAAAAAAAGATTTTTATTTTTAAGATTAAAATCGTAATGGATTAATTGTGTGATTATACATACATATATGCGTATATACACATACACCGCTAACCGATACGCTATATTGGTTTTGATATATCGTATCATACATAGTAAATCGTGTATAGCACATATGTATTTTTAGTCTGCCCGATATTATAAAGTGATTGGTTTATCTGTTTGCTTTCGCCCGATCTTTTCTTGCGGTTCATTTGATTAAGCTTTCATCCCAATGCCCATCAGTTCCTTTGCCGTTGGACATTTGATGTTCCATTCGAAAGACTGGCTTTTGTCCCTCCCTCCGTTTATCTTGCCGTTTGCCAGCGTATCTGTCCGTCAGTCCATCGCTCCATTAATTCACCCGTCCATCGGTTTATTCGTCCATGATTTCATCCGTTTACTAGTTCATCCGCCCACTCTTTTACTTGTGTGTTTTATCTACGTCCATTCGTTCGTTTCATAATCTGTTTAGTCTCCCATTTATTGGTGAGACAATATATTCATTCAGTTTATATTCCCATTTAGTCATGTGCTTCTTAATCTAACTTTCCCTTCACTTAACTCTCCGTTCGTGCGTTTGTAATTTCATTCATCTGTTCATCTATCGCTTAGTAATTCATAGGTTGATTACACACATATTCATCCGTCCATCTTTGCGTTCTTCTATGTACATTTCTATCTGATCGCTCAATTGTCATTCCGTTGTTTACACGTCTTTCCATACAATCACGCGACGATCCATTTAATGCGTCCTTTCAGTTGCTCATTTATTCGCACATGATTTCCTTCTTTCTTTGATTGCCTTTTGGTGGGTTGGAAACCGGGACAAATTTCGAAAAATAGAAGGAGATACAAACATAACTATTGACTCTTTGATTGCTTTAGAACATGGTACGTAAAATGTGAATATATTTTATCAGCGTGGATCTGGATATTCATTCGGTCAATCTATCTATCGGTTATTTGTAGACACCACGTTTAAAATCCCAGCGATCCGACGGGAAAATTAAAACCCGTTATTCTTTCTTTAGGTCTACAGATGTATTCTGAAAATGTGCTTGATCTGGTCACAAAAGTGACACCAAGGCCTACTGTATTTAACATTGAAACATTGCAGACTTTAAATTGCCGATTATAATAAATAATTTCCAATTTAATGGAAGTACTTAACTGCCTCGTGTAAAAGTTGGTTGGTAAAATCGTCATAATTGGGTAAGTGACGCGCCTACAATTAAAAAATTACTTTCTGATTGTCGCATATTTCATATTGAATGTGATCGGTATCCAAAGTTCGGTTTCCCCGTAACTGTCCTTATTATTATTTATCGTATTTTTTTCCCTCGCTAACTCTATTCTATGCGATGAATATAACAACAACAATATCAACATGTTATTGTAATATTTAAAATGCTGTAAATGTATCTTCATTAAAATAACCGAAATAATTGCTTTGGAACAAAAGCAATTCGCAAATATCCACCGCGAGTATCACTCAATTTTCAGTAATGGCGAAAAACAATAGAATTTTTTAACAAATGAATACATTTGAAATAGAATGAACAATAACTATATAGTTGTTTTTGTTTTAGCTTTCGCTTACTTTTTTTCCATCCTATTGCTTATGAAATGTGCTTTTTCCGAAATTGCTTCTATGTATAGCGTGAAATTCCATTCAATGCAGACTTCTTTATGAATAAATTGCAAGAAAAAAAATTTCATTTACTTTAATGCGACTCTTGCACATCTAACTTAACTATTAAGTCTAATATGTTTATTTTTATTAAAATGGAGCAAAAGAGTATTGCTTGGGAATAATAAGCAGAGAAATATTTTCGCCTAAAACACATTCTAGACAAACAATATAGAAACTTAAACTATTTGACCAATTTCGCGTTTCAAGTAAATTGTAGCTATACGTTAGTTACAAGAGTTCCAAGTTATTGGTAGCAATATTCCCGAACATTTGGATTTTTGCTTCTTTTTAATTACCGTAAAATAAATTAACTCCGTTTTCAGTTTCACTGACAAATGCCGGACGTGTGGATAGAAAAGCTTACGTTCAGTGATATATGTGTCGATGGCTTTCTGTTAATGGCACAATGATATCTGTCGGTTATAAATAAAAAAATTTGATATCAAAGTGGAAATAGTTATGGCTGCATTTGAGTGTGAATACGAAAGGAAGGCTCAATATATCTAACGAGTTAGAGGCGTCCGATTGAAGGCATTCGCAACTATAATACCAACTCGTTGATATTAGCGAATATTATGATAAACGAAATAAAAAGAAAAGGACAGCATTCTAGGGCCCAGGTTAGCTTACATACTCCTTTTCAATCTTCTTCTTGTCTTGTCTTCGTGAAAACTATGAAAGAGAGTACAGATTAGTACATAGAACTTCTTTCAATCTTTGCCTTTGTTCAAAGTTGAAAGATTATGAGACGGAATATAGGTTAGCTTGCTGCACAGATCTTTTTAGTCTTCCATCTCCTTTAAGTTTCGCAAAAATTACGCAAGAGTACTCAAGTTAATAATACCTTTCTCGCTCTTCAAGTTTCTCGAAAATTATGAAAAAAGATTTAGACTTCGGGTTATATTTAGTTTTTCATCTTCTCTAAGCTCCTCAATAATTATGGAACTGGACTCAGGTTAGTTTAGCTAGTTTCTTTTCTTTTTTCCATCTTCTTTCTATTACAGCTCAGATTATTTTACCCTTCGCTTTTCAGTCTTCCATCTTCGTTTATGCCCTCAAATATTAGACAGCTCATCGCAGTATTTCAGAGTCTTCGAAGGCTTGGTTTATGTGACTCCTTTTCATGGTCTACCTTCCTAAAATTTCATCAAAACTATGAACAATAATTTGGATTTCCGATTCGGTTAATGTACCCCTTGTAGTCTTAAATTTATTTTAAGTGTCCCAAGTATTGTAAAAGAATGCTTAGGCGAGCTCCTTGTACTCTCCCTCTATCATCTTCTACGGATTCCTCAAAAGGCGTGCAACACAGTTTATATTAGCGTACATGGCCCCTCTAGTACCTTCGCCTTTTTCATGTTTTTGAAGAATTATAAAGTAGACCTCAAATGGCTTGCATTATTCCATCTCTTTCGTTTTTATCAACAATTAAGGCACAATGTTATGAGGGATAATTTAAAAAAAAAACTTCCATATCCCAAAAAGGTAAGTTATCTCTTCACATATCTGTTTGGGTCGGTACGGTTTAAATGGGGAGAGAAGGAAAGTAGGTTCATAACCTGTAATGTCAGTTTAAGTTTGTTTGCATAAGTAATTAATAGAAGTTTGTTTTATACTTTTCAATCTATTTTCATCTTCTAATATCGTCCAGATGGCCAGGTGACTATGCCAATTGTTACTTCTTTGGTTTGTATGGTTGTTTTTATACACTTACCAATGTTTCGGTTATGTTTAATGGGTTTGCTAAACTGCCCTTTTTTTGAATAGATGTTTGAGAAATTTTTCCTCTTCTTTACTATCGTTGCACTGTTTGTATTATTAACTACTTTTCGATTACTTCTATTCATAAAAGCATGCAAGTATCAAGTACAGAGAGAGAGAGAGAGAGAAAGAGAGAGAGAGAGAGAGAGAGAGGTAAAAGAAAATTTTATTGACAAAGTTCAATAAAAAAGTTTTTTATTCAAAAATTGTTCGACATTTGTTGAGAGTTTAGTTTATATGAGAAAACAGTGAATACTGTTTATAGAAATGCGAATTGCTATTACTGTTCTTGTTGTTGCTGTTGTTTTTATTATATTTTATCTGTGGCAAACTTAGATTGCAAACTAATTGCAGTTAAGTCGAGCAAATATTATCTGCCGGCAATTCTCGAACTTGAGAAACAAAAAGCGAGAAAATTATATATGAAAGGCAAAAAAGAAAGCAACAAGAAAGAGAAAGAAAAAAAAAAAGATTAAATACAACAAGAACAACAATTTCTATATAAACACTAAACAAAAATCTATATGAACAGTATTGTGCAAAGCATTCGATGCACATACGCACATACGTGGCGTACACAACATCCAGACAATTTTTAAGCTTGTCTGGAAGAGTCTGATGAGGAAGCATTCGTTTTGGGTTGCGTTACTGGTGAGTGCAGCAATTTTCGTTAAAAGCGCATAAACGTGTACACCATTAAAATGAAAACTCCCCCAAGTCGATATAAAACAAGATATAAACAAACATGAGCATGCACAGCACATACGTAAATAGAGAATCACAGAATAAAAAAGCACTTGGAAGTTTTTCAAACTAATTTCTGCTGTTTGATCCTTTACCCCATTCATACTGTGCAAGCAAGCACGTATACACATACAAATGTGAAAAGCCAACAAATCTATATATTATCCTGACTGCGAATTTATATGGTGCACAGATGCCAATAACAATAACTGTATTGTATTCATGTATCTGTATATTTACAATATCTGCATATAAATATATAAATGCATACATATTCATGAACATACACACACACATATATATATATATATATATATATACACATATATATATACATATACATATATATACAAAGAGGAGGCAATAAAGTCGTTAATGGCTCACCACAGTATTCAAGTGGCAACACATAGTAGCCCAACTAGACTCAACTCAATACAATAAAGGAGCCCAACATAACACACGACAACTTGGTAACTCTCTGAATGCTCGTACATCAATTAGGTTCGTTTATATCGGTTCGCTTGTTGTTATTATAATGTTGATGATCTTGTTGTTGCTGTTGTTGTTGTTGTTGTTGTTGTTGTGTTTGTTGGTATTTTTATGTTTGTTTGTTTATTTGTTGCTGTTAGCTATGAGAAACACACTTTACAAAGTTAGAATTTTCCGTTTATGTTTTCCCATTATTCGCTACTGTGTGTGTATATATGCCATACTTATTATTACTATTGTTGTTCTTCTGGTGCTTTAATTCGCCTCGCACATCTCCCGTCGCCATCAGCCGGCCATTCTGCGCACTCCTTTATGCAATATCTCTCCAATCCATTAATATTCTTTATTTAGTGGCTCGTTTTACTTACTGTTGGCAATACCAACGCAATTTGTTATAGAATTGTTTTTCCTGTTCATAATAAGTTGCCTTTGACTGGTCGGTCGTCTATTGTGTTAATAGTCTCTTCTTAAACATGCAAATGAGTACCCTGTACATTCTTCAGGTCACATACAAAAAGTATTCCGTAATTCTCTTCCCCTTATCGCAATGTTTATTCTTTCTGTTCTTTTGCACACACATATTACAACGTACTCAACTGATGATGATGGTATGACGACACTGATGGCGTAGAGAGTAGAAGGGTATTTTTTGTTTTTGTTTATTATACGTTCCATTTAATTTCAAAGTACTTTAAGCTTTGTGGCGGTGCATTTGTGGATTTGTGTTACGGGATGTATAGAGGTGGGGGAACGGAAGAGTAGATAGTGTTAGAAATAAGATGATGGTGCACTGTTTATTCATTATGACCGGTCAATGAATTTGTCTATAGTCTTACTTTATTTTTTGCTTTACAGTTAAGAGCAATTTTAAGTGTCTGCTTGTTTGTGAAGTTTTCTTAAAAGCCACTTTGCAAATAAAATGCGAATAACAGGACTTTAGTACAAGTTTCTGGGATATATTAAAGGGTTACCAACTTAATAAACCAGTAATGAACTAATATGTGTTCGTTGATAATCAGTAATATGCGTCCACTAAGTCTCAAGAGTAAATGAGAGCAGAGAAGGATTTTTTCGATCTTTGATCGAAATCTTAGACGGAATTACATTATGTCTGAGAAGCTTATCGTTGAATATTTACTAATGAAACGTAAGCTTACGAATAGCGGCAGTCATTGGGGGATGAGAAATACAACTCTACTTCCAAGTCAGGATTAATTGTAATGATTAAAGTTTGTTCTCTTTCTCTCTCTCTCTCTCTCTCTCTCTCTCTCTCTCTCTCTCTCATGGCATGATTTAATCTTCAGCAATCAAACGTCGAACCTCCTTCTTTCTGGAAACGGTGCGCTGATCTTGACGAAAGGTAATGAAAAGAAGTCCTGGACGCATCCTCATATACGGGTGATCTAACAAAGGTAACTTTAGGATGAGCTGGCAATTTTTGTGGCGATGGGTCCACTTAGTTTTGCATTAAGTTCGCTTGCATGCATTCGCATGAGTAGCTAAGCCAAACATTTAAATTGCGTTAGAGATTGACTCTGCCGGTTGGAGAAGGTAGTGTGTCAAGTCCATTGCATAATGCCCGACGTCAAAGGAACTAAATTACTTCGTCATCAAACTTGAGTACGTACTGCATCCTGCAGTTTCATGTGCACCCTGGGAGCTTTCAGATGTACATTACTATGATAAGTTAGCTTTCCTCTAATTGTGAAACATTAGTCGGTAAGATTATAGGACGACATAAAACGTTAAGATAAAGGAATTCGCAAAATTTTCACATAAAAATGATATTTTGACAATTAGTTTATACATTGCAGTTGTTTAATGGCAACATCTAGTTGCCATCTTACGAACTTGTTAAGTGTTGTGGTACATGAC
Source organism: Glossina fuscipes (assembly GCF_014805625.2). NCBI lineage: Eukaryota > Metazoa > Arthropoda > Insecta > Diptera > Glossinidae > Glossina > Glossina fuscipes. The sequence goes on from NW_023998458.1 coordinate 447,807, forward strand.
TAACAGTAAATCTGCTCTACAAGAGTACGTCGAAAGTAGAGAAAATATCTGAACGGCTCATTTTCACCTGAAGCCTATATCTTTTTCTATTCTAATTCGATAGGATTACAATGAAAGTGGAAAGCTTGCCATTCTCTGGGGCTCCAAAATGATTGCATTGCAAGTTTACAATCATAGCATGTCGGCTGCATTAATAATGTTCTGTAATGGCAGCCTCTTAAAATCTGTCAGCAGGAAGGAAACGTAAGACTTCTTTTTCAAAAAAAGGGGGACAACATGGTGAAAATGGAAGAGATGTTTGTTACAAGAGTTTGATATAACTATACGGCTATCGGTTAATCGGTTAACAAGGCCATGTTAGCTATACGGCATTAAGTCTACTTTAAGTTCATGGTAACTCTGTTAACTTGCACATAATTTTAAGTCATTGGAAACTAAATGAAAATTATTAATGCAAACATTTTTCCTTTTATGCTATCGTTTTTAGTAAATTTTCTGTCCAACCAAATATTTGGCCACAAAAAAATTTAAATCTTCTTTCTATATGAGAAGTCATTCGTATAACTCGAAAGCCTTACGACTAACCCCCTATCTTCCCCGTGTCGGTGGAAGAGCTGAGAAATCAAAGTGAATTGTTTGCAAATTAAAACACATTTTCATGTCAAAGAAAAATATGCGAATGATTACGGAAGGAGAAAGGCGACCGGAACACAATTACAATCACAAGATAAATGGAATTTGTCAAATAAGCAACATAACGTAGGTAGCCCATCTTTTGCGGAAAGCAGCCAGGGATATAAAAAAAAAGAAAGAAAAATAAGTAATAATAAAAAAAAAAAAAAGAAAAAATAGAAGACTGCAAAAGCATTTCACCAGAACAAATAGAGGAACATGAGATTGAAGTGTGGCAACTCCTAAGTGACACCTTTTGAACTTTCAGCAAGTGTTTGCAGTTGAAGTACAATAGCACGTCTAGCACATATACAAATACACGTTGTGTTATGGGGTTTTATAGATATGTATGGTGCAATGGTAATGCATAGAGTGAGAAAGACAGTGAGAGAGAGAGAGAGAGAGAGAGAGAGAGAGAGCGAGAGAGAAAGGGCGAGACCGAAAGAGAGAGAGAGAGAGAGAGAGAGAGAGAGTGAGATAAACGAGGGGGGGTCATAAAAATAAAAATTGCTATACCAAAAGCAATTTCTATACACAGATTGGATGGAAATAACAAGCGCGCACACAGTTGCTGAACTTTAAACAGAATATACATAAATACATATATCTATATACATTAATATATATATATATATGCATATATAGGTATGTAAGCATTTTCTAAGCGTTGTCTCTCTCTCTTAATTCTTACTGCAATTTGAACAATTTTTGTACTTTTACTTGGCATTGCTGTTGTTGTATTCGTTCATCGCACCGTAAAGCAATCTGGTAAACAGGATAAAAGTAATTGCGCATGAATTTCAACGCATTTTTCTACATAAACTAGAATATATTTTATGCTTTTTCTTCCTTTTTTTTTTCTCTACTTGTCACAAATTGCTTCAGCTCTTCACAGACACATTCATATAATATGAAAACCCGTTCGTTGCCTCATCTACCGTCGGCTTATGATTGTTCTTTAGTTTTTTATTTTTTTTTATAACAGTCAAGCAGGCGTATGTGGAGTTAGGTTTGATGTCAGTGCTTTACTTATTTGCAAAATTCTCAACATTTAAAATTTCTCTTTCTCGTTCTAGCGATTGGTTATTATAGCATTTTGTTAAAGCCACGCCTTGTCTTGAGTTATTTACCACTCTCATTCCAGATGCTTAAGTATTTAGTAAGGAGCGGGGTGCGTTTACTGTGCGAAGGTGAATTTTTTATTTATTATAAATTGCTTGCAAAAAACTCTCTCTCACTATTGATTGACTCCTTGTATAACTCGAACTACCCGCAGGGTACGAAACCGCGTAAATACGTTACTATAACCCTTAGCTTAGCTTTATTGAATCCAAACAATTATCTAGTGCGCAGTTGTAGATTTCTGCAATTGTTTCATTGTATTGATGGTCTTGAGCACTTTAACAGCAAGATAAGAAAAATGGCTGCGCGCTCTCTCTCTCACTCTCTCTCCCTCTTTCTCTATGTTTTCGTTGTCTCTCTGTTTGTATTCTTTGCTTTTGCAGCTACCTACGCTAGCAAAAATAGAGAGGTTGGTATGAAGAGAGCATTGTTTGTGAGTGTTTCATTTTCAATTTCAATTCATTTTAACGGTAAACTAATTGCTTCAATAAAATACTGCGAGATTTTTATTGATAGGAAGTTTTGAAATTCCAATATTTCTTTCCGATCACATTTTGAAACTGATCGGAAGCAATTATCATAAATAATGAGTAGAGGATGGTCGGAATGAATAACAATTTCCAGTTGTTTCCGTTTAAAACGGCAACGTTTCCTACTGCGGTCGGATTAGGAAGATGTGCTGCGTTCTCTATGCCAGTTAGCAATTAGTTCTACGTTACCGCTATGGTGGGACGTAAAGCGACGGCAATGGTAGCAAAACACATCAAAATAATTTACGCTCACGGAACCAATGTAAAAAAGACTTCTACGATTTGGAAAGTATTAAGGTCTTCAGTATCATTTTCCAAGCCTTGGTCCTTAAGAATCGTGAGTTTCGGTTAGCAGTATGTGCGTAAAAAACATCCAAAATAGGGCAAAAGTTTTGATTGCATAGCACGTCTGCTACACTTGAAGGGATTGAATTGCAAGCAACGGTTCTTTTTGTTTGTAGGCAGTATAGTCTTTGCGAAGAACAAGCAAGCTAGGTAAGCGATATTAGAGGCCAATACATTTTCGTTAGTTGAATGTTGTGGGAAATTGATCTGGACATCCATTTTTGTGAACTACTAATCTTATGTTTTATTTGAAAAGTGACCAAAAAGCTTAGAAAGCTTGAGTTGAGCACAATTTACTGGCTTCGTGCTATGTGATTAGCATCACACTGGCTGAGTGAGCATTAGCCCGGATATCACAGCAGAAAAGGAAGGTTAATGCGAGATTTCAAATAAATTTTTAATAGTTTAGTATAAGACGGTTTTTGATTCTCTACTTTGACAATTGCACTGACAGCAAACTCGTTTGTGTCTTTTTATCTTATTTTTGATACCGTCGGGAAAACGAGACATCGTTACTGCCATCAAAATAAAATATTTGCATTTATTTCGAAGCAAATCGTTTCTGCTAGTCTCTTTTGGGCATTATTATAATTGTCTTTCCGTTCTCGCTTTGCTAGAGTTTTCAAAGATGCAAGCAGAGGGAGACTTCATGCATATATGAACACTATTGTCAAAGACTTGCAAAACCATGTTTTTTTTGACTATCATGGTACGGTACATTATTAATTTTTTTTTATTAGTAAAGGGAATTGTTTGATTGGTATACATTATTCGGGTGAAGTCCTTCGTCAAAATTGTAGACAGGGAGATCTTAGTTTGGACGTCCTAATAATGCACCATTCCCCGCTGCATTGGCTCTTGGAAGCCACTTTATTCGCCAATCTAAGTCATTTTGGCTATTGCCAGTGGTCCAGAGACCTCAAAAACGGCGACATATTTTCGATTTGTTTCAGAATACAAGCTCGAATCGAAATCCGTAGATGAAAATAAATTGTCGCGTCTTATTGTTCATGAAGAGATTAGAATAAAATTTGGCACAAGCCATCAACCTAAAGAAAAAACGTCTCTTTTACATAAACGGGCGCGACATACGTGGAAAAGTCTTTCGATTACAATATTATTTCCAGGTAAGTAACTTCTCTGGATACTGTGATAGATTGAGTGTTATTCACTTGACCATCATACGTAACAACACCGCATTTTTCGCTGTGACGGAATATCCACAGTCCTTACCATAAGAAATACTAAAAAAAAAGTAATTTTTACGAGCGCAGTAGATTTTGATAACAGCACTACAGGATCACGCACAAAACATCATCGACATTTTTATTCTTATATCTATTGCAAAAGAGGTGAAGTAAGGTAATAAAAGCATTTCCGGTTATGCTGCACTGTAGGTGTGCCTATTGGCCGACCGAGCGACTATTCAACATAGGTGGGTAGATGGATGGACGAACAGACATACCTTGATTGGTTTAGAATTTGATATATATACGGAGTATATACACTGCTTAAGGTCCGTGAAGTTTATTTATTTATTTTTTTAATTTTCTTTCATTTTTAATTTAATCAATCGCCCAGGGAGTGCGCCTTTACGTACAAGACTGTCACGGTTGAAAAGAAGTACAGAAAGAGCAGCCCCGCGTGTCGTGCTTCTGCTGAATTCTGGGTTCTGCTAATATTTTGAACATACCCCTAGCCTTTGATAGCGGGTACAAAAGCTTCCGACATCAAACAAAGAAATTTCTTTAAAAACTTATCGTAGGCCTACGAATCAAGATGGTCCAGAAAGTTCTGCACAAAAATGTATCTTCAAATTTTCTTCGCATAGCTTTGTTAAGATATCTTTAGTTATTCTATTATATAATCTTAAAAATTTTATGAATTGCATCTTATCTTCATTTAATACATTTTAATTAAGTTAATACACATTTATATATAATTAATGATTATTGATACGTGAAGTATTGCTTAACCTTTTCAAATTCTTTTATTAATAATTTAGTAGATTTACTCGCTTGCCTATGTATGGTTATATAGTAATAATAATAATAATAAAAGCAATACCTTTGTAAATTGTAGATTGCATACGTTAAGGATAATGTATCAATAGACAAAGTATAATGACTTTGGGAAGGATGTGTGTGTATGCTTAGCAGAATGTTGAATGCTAACAACACAAATACGACCAAATACGTCGGACAATAATTTAACTAATGAACTTTCTTATCAAATCAAATTCACAATAGTGAAATGTTTACACTGACACATACACACAATAAAATTGATAGTGTTATTAAAATGTACACACCTTGAAACAGGACAAATAAAACCATTAAACTTTGCTTTGAATTCGACAAGGAAAGTGCTTAAAGCGAAGACCAAAAGTAATTTTAACTTGGTAAAGCAAAAAAAAAAAAACAAAAAAAAAAAAAAGAAAAAAAAAAAAAAAACGTACACCTGTCAAAGCTCGTGAGGGCTCAGACTTTCTTTAATTGTCGGATTGAGCGTAGAGGGAGGCTCAAATCGAGAAAGGCAGAGTATGAGAGGGCGAGGAGGTTAATGTGTACAATTAATTTGTAAGGAACTAAAGCTTGTTACGTTTTCCATATGGCCGAAGAATCAAGGACATGCAAGGCATTGGAAGTAATAAGAGTTACATGCAAAGCTAGTCATTGTATAGCAACACTTAACCTCTTTTGTATTTAGAGATATATATTTTGTGTGCATACACATACATGGACATATTGATTGATTTAGGTCTTCAAATTCCTTGTATATTTTGTTTTGAGAAAATGGCTGTAAAGTAAACTCCAACAATAGTGAAACGTTTATAAATTAAAAGAAAACTTTTCTCTCATGTTTCAAAGTCCATGTGTTTCAATTGCATTAAAAGGAACATTGGCTGCAAAAGGAAATGAGTGCAAATAAAAGTTTTAATAATCAGCCCTCTTTAAAACAGGCCCAAAAAGAGCGAAAGACCTGAAAAAGGGGGATGGAGAGAAAGACAGTAGAGAGAGAGAGAAAGCTAAAGAGAGTGAGAGTGAGAGAGAAAGAAAGAGAGAGAGAGAGAAAAAGCAATGAAAAAGAGAGTGAGCGAAAATTGTTTGTTTTTGCAAAATTTTACTAGAGTCTAACCAACCAACTGAACAACAACCCTCCTTGTGTACTGGTGGCTGACTGTTAGCAATGGTTCCGTTGGGTAGTTTTAAGAGTCTCTTCTTTTTGTTTTTTCCTTCTTTTTTTTCATATTAATTTTTTCTATTACGTTCTTGTTTTTTTTTTCTCTTATTTTCTATCTATGACGACTAGGTGTGCACGGGTATGTTTGTGTGTTTGTGTATGTCTCCTGCGTGAGTATGTTGAAACGATTTTGTTAAGTTGTGGAAAACCATTTTAGCGCAAAGTCTAAAAGAATTCCATTCAGCCAACCACCTTAGCTGCAGTTAGTTAGTTGTGTGACGAAAATCAACACAAATACAGGCAAAAGTGTACGCAAAAATTCATCGTAATAGTGGTAGTAATAGTAGAGTTGTTTCATTATGGTTTGGTTTTAGTTTTTTGTTTTTTTTTTGGTTTTTTTTTTTGTGTTTTCCTGTTGTTCAGGATTGGGGGTTAAATTGTTATACCGCATACTTTCTTACGCACATGCATAATAGTATAAAACAATGATCTCTGAAATCTACTAAAAACATAGAGCTCAATAGAATTTCAACTACTCGTGTATAGAGTGCAGATTGAACATATTTTCATACACCCGTACATACTATTCGCAATAACTAACGGACGAGTAAGCAAACGTTTGTTAACGGTTACGGTCACGACATTATACAAAAGAAATTTTCAATTTAAATGTAAAACGTTGATGATACCGAACGGACGTCTGACACGGTTACAATTAATAATTTTGAATAAAAGAAGAACCTAAATAATAATTGTTTTGCTTTCAAACGCTTATCAAAACAAACAGATTTCGAAACGAAAATTAAAATTTATTTAAGAATTAACATAAAAAAATTTGCAAAAAAATTAAAAGCAAAATATCAACAAAACATGAATTTATGTGAAGTGTTTCAAGAAATAAAATTTGAAAATTGTAGCAGAAATTGTGTCAACCTATAAAAAATTATTCATAAAAAGCATAAAATAAACTTTTTACTATTCGAAAACTACAACATAGGAAAATGTCTTCCTCTGAGCATGAAGTAGACATTAGCGTTGTTAGCAGTCCTGAGCCGAGTCCGACGGGTTGCGGTCCAGATGGTCGTGATAGTCCTATGCATTCAAATTCACCAGCACGTTCAGTTGGTGCCAGTACACCCAATTCAAATCATACCCCCACTTCGGCTCACGGTACACCAAACTCAAGTCGCACTTATCACAGTAGTCCACCTATTACAGCAGTACCGCCTACAGTTTTGCATCACCATTTGCAACATCATTTAAGCACTTTAAGTGGCGGTCATCCTGTCGCTTTACATCACGCTTTGCACAGTTTCGGTCACTTAGCGCATCCGGCTCATCAGCATCTATTACATCCGGCTGCAGTAACACCAACAGCTGGACAGTTTATTGGTACCGAACGTCTAAGTCCTCCTCCCATGGCCGCTGTAGCCCCCAAATCACCGGGATCTTCCTCTAATACCGAGGAATCTCAAACACAGCATCTTTCAAATTCGAATAATAATAACTCTAAAGTGGCCAATAACAACCATAACCATAATAATAACAATACTAATTGCGGCGATTTGAATAACTCTTCCGGTCAAAATAATTTACTGTTAGGCGGCAACAACGGCAACAATAATAACAATAGCAATAATAATAATAATAAAGTGACAACCGGTCATGGGTTTACCAGCTTTTCGATATCAAGCATACTTAGTCGTAATGAACCTGCCAAAAAAAACGGTCCAAATCTAATAACACCCATACCGCATTTACCGCCGGCCACCGTAGGGGGTGGTGGTCCTCAGGATGCCGCCATGCTATCGAGGTAAGTAAAGAAGAGAAAAGCATCAAAGTGCCAGCGCAAAGTTCGAAGAAAATATACTGAAGAGATGCTATGATATGAAGTGGAAAAGGCAAAGATAAACCAAATATAAATTTGAAAGCGTTCCACAGTACTTTTCAAAGTAGTTTTGCTTCCCTTCCATAAAGCAAGGAGACAATTGTCACTTTTAAGTGTATTGTCAGTGGGCAAAAACAAGGTTCCGATACTAATTTCGCGTAGGCCTTTCATTTAGATCGTGTGGTGTCACTTTAAAATTTTTAGGAGACAGCTTATACATCTAGCATTTAAATTTACTAAATTCAGACGAATTAGCCAACTAATGCCAAGTTACGATTTGATGCTGGCCTTTATCTAAGTTCTTAATGCAGTCGGATATTGCTTAGTTCAGAAAATTTACCCGTTGTTTTTATGCTCTACATAACTTGTTATGCAAGGGTGTCTTAACTCTGCACAGATGTACGCAACACCGAGAAGGGGTTGAGACAGACCCACCTTTCATTACACGGATCGAATAAGAATCACTTTTCAAAATCGATCGATTTGTCCGTCTGTCCATTTGTTCGGATGGATGCTATTGAAAATAATTTTTTCAGAAGGCCTTATGTAAATAAATGTAGGAGAGCCTTGGATATTTAATGATGGCCCGTGTCCTGTTATACTTGCTTTTTTTTCTTATAAGTTCAAGGAGAAAGTGAATCAACAAAATATACTTAACTGATTTCTTCAAACCCGATCAGAAATGGATAGAACTTGCCTTCAAGGATACTTCTAATGTTTGAATTCGAAGAGATGTTAATTTATTAGATGTTTCTGGGCATTTTTTCACTTGGTTTATTTGTTGGAATTCCAGTAAGAGAAACACCCCCTACTACACGGTAGAATCGATCCGAGTTGTATAATGATCCGCGTTGGATAATCATTTATTAACGCATACTTATCTATACATATTTTCTGCCTTTTTTTTGTGGATTTAATCATTATATTAACACTTGGAGCTAGAACTTGATACATCATAAAATCTGCCTTCTATATTGCCTTAGACTTTTTAACGAGTTGTACGAATACGGGGCGAATTTACTGTATTTTCAAGTGCTTCGCCATTAGGCAACAGCGAAAGACTATCGATCGCCTTTACAGAGGTTAGGCGAAATTGAACGATTTGTGATTCTTTTCCCTTGTAAATACACCGCAATATTTTTAAGATTAAGACGTCTGTTACGCGCTTGATTCCGGTTGAAATAGTTCACCAAATTGAATGCAAATTCTCAAATGCTCGGAAGATAAGATCCCTTTTTAATTACCACAATTGTTGGTGCTCGGTTCATATATATGTGAGAAGTAATAGAGATAAATCTTTCTGAAAGCTATGAATGATTCAATTTAAAACACACCCAGCAAATCCGTTTATCAATTTTTTTTTAATCTAATTTGAACTGAATACTAAATCTAATCTCGTCGAGATATAAATATTTAACAGGTTAAGAGATGCTCCATAGGCTTCACTTTAGGATTTCAAAATATTGAAATCATTGTCGATACTTTTTATTTCATGTCCACATTCGCTTTTATTTTATTTCTGAGCAAACTTTCGCTCAGATTGACCGTCAATGTCTTTTCCTAATTACTTATTCAAATCGAATTGCTGCTTTGAAAGCTTCCTATTAAAGCAACCTAAAAAGATAGTTTATCTGTCACCTTCCCGGCCATTTTCATCTATCAACATTTCAACATTTTGAAACATCCAACAACAAGTACAGGAATGCTTTGAGGAAAGGCTGTCTCGATGGATGTGTTGATATACAATTGAAAGGACGCAAATGAATTTGACAGTCCATCCTACAGACGGAGAGTTGAAATGTTTCCAATTCATTTTTAAGCTTTGGAGAAGATAGGAAGTAAGCCGCTTCATGAATTCATTTATAGGGTGGTGAGCACGTGAAACACTTAGAGGCAGATTTTTCGGTATAAACTGACGTCGAAAAATTTTATTGGTTTTCTGTTGAGGTTTGCGCTTTGCTTCTGGGATACGCCAGAAGTATAATGGCTGATCGACCTTTATTAATCTTATATGTTCCACACAGATGGTCCCCTTGCTCTTTCGGTAGAGTAACCGAACGAATAGCTCTCCACAATAATTGGTGCCATTGTCTCTACAAACACTGCCGTTACCTTCATATTTGCTTCAGATAGAAATTCTGTATTTCTAATCCACGGTGAGGTAGATTTATTCTTATGAGGATGGACAGCTTCTTGTAAAGCTTCAGATAACAGAGCATCGAAATGAGTGACTTCTGTAACTATCAGATGATCGCGCTTTTACGGATACTTAACACTTGCAGGCTAAACTTTCGAAAGTATGTAAAGCAAGTGTGGTTAGATATGGAATCAATTTGAGATACATTAGTTAATCTTAGTCCGTTTTTCATTTGTGGGGAAAAAGCGCTTATTTCTAGAGAAAAATAGAAAGTGCTTTTGTAAAATATTGTCTACCGAGAGCTACACATAAGAGCAATTATTTTTGTAACCATATATACGGCACCAACTTTTTAGGTATCCTTACCACCCAAAGTCGCTTTCGGCTAGGCGATCGATTTAAACTCTTGCTAATCAGAAAAAATAATTTTTGGCGGATATGACGCGAAAGTAGTATGTCTCAGTAAAATGTTTCCAACAGCCATCCGTTGTTTTGTCCCTAGTGATTGTCACGTTTGGCTGGAGCAACTCATAGACTTCACTCAGCTGATTTCGTCGTCTTTGGTGTTGTTTGTTCGCCTTTTCTGTATTATCATTAGTAGTTGAGTTATGGATATCATATAATATTTATTGTTTACCACCCGTCGAGATTCACCCAATCAAGTGGGAAAAGCGAGGCTTCTTTTGTTTTCGTGTTTCTTGGCCCAGAAATCATTCTATTCAAATCTCTAAGGAACTATGTCGTGTATTCTTTAGTGCGAAGCACCTAAATGTAGTGCCTTCATGCGGAGAGATCACAGATTGATAAATGCTGGCAGAAAAAGCAACAGCGTTTCTTAGGAAAACCGATCAAGAATAAGTTCTACATCTGGCATACAACATCAATGAAACGTTCGCGACTTTTTTTATTGTGCTTTTCAGAGTCGCAATAATTGACCTTACGAATAATCTGACACAATCAGCATTCCATTCCGTGGGTCGAACGTGACAAACACGATTAAAATTAATGAATGTATTCTTCCGAAATTTGCTTTTCATCTGCTTTTTATGAAACTAATGAGCAATTTTGCTGTCAACGCATACTAACTGAAAGAATTCTTTTCGAATGTTATGGCCCGCATTTGATCTCTGCGAGATTATTGACATGGCCAGGTTATGTTTAACACATAAAAATACCTACTTACGACTACCAAAGCTGTGAAATTTTTGGGTATCCCAGAGAGGACCAACGATATGATAAATGTTAATCGATATATCTGTACTGCCTGTGATGATGCTTCACATGCACGCTTTGTTAATAGAAGAAGTGATTTTCATAATGGGTCGTAGAGAATCGAAGTCGTTCGACATTTAAAAGTCAGCAAGTTCGCATTAATCGGGATTATTTTTCCTCAAGTAAGTTAAATGAATTTGGTCGACTAACTGCCGACTGTTAAGCGTTTGTTAGCTTCTTCCAACTCATCGGGAGAAATTGATCTTGTACTCTTTTAGGTAAGGTTGTGTACAAGTGAATTTTTGCTACATTCTAAGTGGATGGAGTAGTATCGCACCACCATCACGTGGCAGCTTAATATTAAGATTTAAGAATCTTGTATTTGGTAGCTCTTAAGACAGTAATAAACTTTATTATCATATAAGTAAAGATCGAAACTTTTATCAGTGCCGTCTTCACTGAACTTTATGCTATAAGGTTAATGGCTTAATATAAGAGATACTATCTGGGAGAGCTCTGCGTTTGGGATTGAACTTCTAAGAGTGATTTATTTATTTTAGGACTAATTCGTCTATTTTTTTTAGGATTTTGTAGCAATGTATGCTATAACCTATGTATGTCACATTCTGCTAGCTTTCAAGCGTTTTCAGTGAAATGAAAAAATCTTATTTTATAGTCATAACTGGCTTTTCCTAAGAGATATTACGATAAAGAACAATCAAGTACCCTTAGTCCCTTTTAATTTTCGATCTTTGTAAAAGTATTTATGTCGCATGTAATGTTCCAACATTTTTTTGGTCACTATTACTTATAAAAGAAGCTTTTAAAATATCTATTATCAATTTTTTTCTACTTGGCCCAGTTTTCGAAATACCTTTCCAGATCGATTGAAAATTGTCGCTTGCAAAATTGTTGTGAACTCCTCACACGCATCCTCACAATAGATTATAAACTGAAATTTCTCAATATTTTCGTCTATACCTTTTGATCCCGTGAAGAGATTTTCGAAAATTTGTGAACCAATATGCTTGCTCTGGGATCACATTCACATTCCATCCAAAAAATAGATTGATTGGTTTACTTTAAAGCGCGTTAGCACGTTCTTCATCGAATTCGAAAATAAATTAGGGATAGATTGCAAAAATATATATTGATATAAGTCCGCCTGATTGGCTGCCTAACAATTTTCAATAAAGCCAATATCCGCCTTGGTTGCCAGCACTTCAAGACTTTACTCTTAGAATCCATTTCTGTGGCTAAATTAGTTATAATAATAGTAAGGAAGAACATTATAATCGGGCAAGGCTGACTATTAGATACCCTACACAACCTCGCCTAAGACACTTACTCGTTTTGGTAATAGTACACGAAAAGTTACACATTATTTTCCTGCAAAGGCATGCTTTCCATGGAAGCTTGCATTTTGGAGGAATCTTTATATGCGGTGGCATCCAAAAAATAGACCTACATGATCCAAATTCGATAAAGTTGATGTCTACGGCAATTTTGCTAAATGGAAGAAGAGAGTGGTCGAAAAGGTGGACCGATCCAAAACAAATTTCATCGAAACATCTACAAAATTGCGACATGAAGCTTGAATAAATCGGACGGATAGATAGATAGACGGGTAGAAAAACCTTCCGAGTCGATCGGTGTAATGAAAGGTGGGTCTACCTTAAGCTTCTCTGCCTGTTACATACGTTCGCACAAACGTAACATAGACTGTAGCACAAGTGATGTAGAGTATAATAAAGATAATAACAATAATTTGAAAATAAATTCGAATTCAGAGTTTACCGTTAATTTTGAAAGTATGTCCGACCGATTGTTATGACCTTTAGATTGGATACGTAAGTCATTTTGTGTACCAAATTTTCCGATATGTATTAGTTAATTCCGAATATGTTCAAGTTTTTGGCTATGGAAGAATTGTCCTTTACTACATATTGTATAGTGTAGCATCATTAAGACTTTCGGGTCTTCTGGAATGCGAACATACATAATCACCGAGATAAAAAGATGAATTGAAGGCAAAGAATTTTTGTTAAACTATTTCTATACATATATACCAAGTATATATAGATATATATAAATATATATGTTGTAAGTATATGAAGGATAATATAACACCTTCAACATCGACACGTGATTTTCATTTGTTTCACTTTATAAACATTTAAAGGCCTATTAAGAGAAAAAACTTTTTTATGCTTTTTTTTTAAATTACTCTGCACATGGTTGAAATCTATTTTAAATGTACAAGTAAATGAACACATTCTTTATGGTAATGAATGCAAGAAAAAATGACAATACAACAACGCCAACAACGACAAGAACAAGAGAAGAACGGTAAAATGGTAATGCATGTAATATGTGAAATTTTCTAATACACACACACGCACATCGGTATATATATATATGCATATATTCTTATATAATAGAAAGAGTAACAACAAATATAACAGCAATTTTCCATTAAATGCTTTCATAAACGTTACACATTAACACAGCGAACAAATGAATTCAAGTGGCTGACTATAAATGCATGTGTTTGCGCACATATATGAATGAGTACGCGAATGTTTGTCTGTGTGTAAAAAGATTGAATAAATACGCCATCATGTATAATGCATATATACATATAGATATGTAAGTATGTATGAATACCATCGTAAGCGTTCATTTGAAATGCATTTAATCCCTTTTGATAGATAAAATTAAAACTTTTTATTTTTGCCAACAACAATATGCGATATACGATAGAGGGAAAGGGGCAGAGAGTATATGCGATGATAAGGCTTAACACATAGAGACGTTTAGATATGTGAATAAATATAAAACGAAAGTTAACAGCTTAGAATTTGATCATTTATACAGCTGAACGACAATGAATGAATAATAACGGGAAAGAAAAATCACAGCGAAATCCATGAAATGAAAACTGGCAGCAACAGCAACAGCAATAGCAACATCACACCATTACGCTATCGTGCCAGTAGCAAAGAAGGCATTAGCAATTTGTACAATTGGATTGTAATTATCTTCTTTAAATATATATATATATATATATAGATACATATATACGATATATAGTGCTTGGTCTAAGCAGATGTGTTTTATGTATATACATATCTATATATGTATGCACATATTCACGTATACGGAATTTTATTACATATACATAAGGAAACAGAAATGTTTGCATTGTTCTCACATACATACACTTAAACCGTAAAGACTATTAACGGAAAAAGGACAACAAAAAAAGATATGAAAATATTAGAAGAAGAGTCTGTTAGCATAGAAGGTACCCTTCTATTTATAGTAAATAATATTTTCTATATTATTCTGATTCTTCTTCGTCTTTTTCTTCTTCCTCTTCTTCGTCTTCTAACTCTAATGCTAATTTAAGAAATATGTTATTACTCTTGTACATACAAACCCAACCTCACGACTCTTTATTATTGCTACTCGGTTAGATTTGTTCTTCCGTAATTTGTTTGTCTGCTCTCTCGGGTCTGTTTTTTTTTTCTCGTTTCTCGTTTACACACAGGTATCAAATTTCATTAGGTTTGAAATATTTTAAGGATTCTTTTAGGTTTTTCTTTTTTTTTCTTTAAATTTTTTTTTCTGTTAAGAACGTTTGTTTGCCCACACATGCCGATCATGTACTGCATATAACGCAAGAAAGATGTATTTGACTAGATATGGACATACAACCCACCGCTCGGCGTTACGCTTTGGGATTTGTGTTTACGGAACATAACAGGAGGAGGAGTGTAGCAAAGCTATTCAATTAATATTTTGTGGTAAAACGATAAAAATCGAAAAGATTCAAAAGCACGTTCTGGGCTTAGAATCAATTAAGCCAAACAAACAAAAATGTATATAATACGTTATACATATTCTATCTAAGAGCATTGCCTGCAAATCGAAACGGATTTTTAATTACGTTTCAAACAATAAAAATAAAAAAATAAAAAATAATATCTGTTTGACTTGACGGTTGTAAAAGCCAACTGAAGATTATGAGTTCACTTTAGTTCAGGCAGATAGATAGATAGATATACTGTTAAACTGAACGAAAATTTTAATTTAATGAGTATTAAAATTTTCTGATAAAGGTATAATAAATTCGTGCGGATTTATACAATGCTCAGAACACTTTAAGGTAGATCCTCCCTCCGGCATAACAATCAATTCGGAGTAATTTTTCTGAATCGATTTACATCTGCTATCCGTCGGCCCTGTACCTATCCTACATTCTAAGATACTTTGTCTTGGCTGACCATTGAAAATGCAGCGCAGCGAAGTATTTATCGTCGTGTTCTGAAAATGTCGTTAAACGAAAGAAATTTGCGATTCTTTAATATTTTTGCCAGACTTTATTTTGACATAATAGGTGAATGTTATGAATTTTGATGGGTTGGGACCGATGTTCGATAGAAGAAGATAAAAAAGTATCTCGTTATAGGGCCTAGGCGATGAAATCGATGTTTGAACCCTACGCTATATTACCACTCTTAGAAGAATTACACTGTTATAGGGCTTAGGGGGGTTTGATATATCTTTAAACGCTATGCTATTTAAGGGCTCTTAGAAAAGGCGCATAGAGGATAAGACTGATTTTTGAATCGTACGCTGTATAAGTGCTCTTCGAAAAAGTACCAGGATCATTTCTTATAAGTTTTATTTTTTAGTAGTTGATGACGAAAACCGCTTCAGAATTTCATATGTAAGACCACCCAGGTCAATTTGGAATACATTGGTTTATGTTTCGGATAAGACTTATCGTGAGAGGTAGGTTTTACAATAAGCTCTAATAGTTTTTAATCAGAGAATTGCCTGAAGAATTACACTAAGGGTCTTTGTGCAGGTTATTCATCGGTCATAAAGTTTGGGCTAATGTTATGAAATAAAACGAAAAGAGGATTTCTGACGGAAAAGTAAGCCTAGAACATGACTATGCCGTTTGTCTTGTGTAGTCTTAAAGGCCCCACACACCTTTCTTTCAGAAAGATATTTTAAAATTAAAAAAATTTTTTTGTATGGAAATACTACAATCATTATTATAAATAATTTAGCCAGGGAAATAAATTCTGAGACTGAAGTCGCAAGACATTATCATCTCAGATTATCGGTTTTTTTCTTTCAGAAATCTTCTGCACTTGAGATTTAACCCACGACCGTTAGGGTGGTAGTCGAGATACTGTATTCTAGAAATAACATGCTAAGTAAGCATGTTATGCCTACTAATATATAAAAGCGCACTACCCTCATATTTTGCTGCAATATAAGATGCTGCATAACGTCACGTCCTAGTAAGGGTTATTTCTTTTAATTCTTTTCTTCTTCTTATATCTAAATCCCTATATAATTTTCGTTTATCTGTCAATATTTTTTCATTTCATAAATCAGTCGCAACCAAAATATGAAATATTGATACTAGAAGGGGGTAAAAAAGTTACTGCATTTCTCTTAAAAATGAAATTCTAATATATAATCAGAAAAGAAACGTTACATAACTGCAACATACCAACCACAATTTCATTTGTCAAATTCACTTTTATACTGAACTTTCAAATCATTATAGTGCGCCTCTTAACTTAACCTAGGAAAAGTTTTCGGCTTTAAAAATTCTTGTACAGTGAGAGGAGAAATTTAGCATTTTTTAGATGTATTCATGAGTCAATATAATTTGCATGCAAAACATTGATCGGAACAATACGAAAGGAATTAAAATGGCCGAAATGGGCAATGAAAACATCCCAAGAATCAAAATATGTACCCACATGTAGCTACGAGTGTAAATATATATGTAGGCAGTTCAATAATACAATACAGCATCAATAACAGCATCAATTGGGAAACTTGCTCCCGAAAATGATCGCAAAAATGTTTGGGAGTTAGCTCATATACATATAGTATTGCTCGTAACAGTCAAATACCGATGCCTTCTTAGGCTTACTTCGATTCTTTACGTATGTACACCTGACTTTTACGGGTATGTTCACCTTACGAGCTAAGAATTTTACAACAACTTTCTTAATTTTACTGATGCTGCCATTGTCCATAACCGTTAAATACCGATGCTGGTTAACATCTGCTTTCCTACATTCTAAATTGTCTACATATGTTGGACACCTGTATTAAACGCGTATATTCACCTTGTGAGCCTTCTGAACCAATATTTTAATAACTTTACGGCAGTTTCTGATCACCGAAAATCGAGATAATAGAGTTTTTCGCTGTGAATGATTCGCCGTCGGTATGATGTAACTATCTATTTGTAATAGAAATCTTAAGCTTAATTTCTTCATTCATTATCTAATGTCTCCATAACGAAAAGTAGAGAAACCTCAAAGTATCAGGAAATCACTGGGGGACGAATAAGAATCAAATTTCTACTGGATTTCAGTCCGCACCAAAAAAAAAAAAAGGAAAGAAGAAATTGTGCCGATACTTTTTATGGGAGGTCGTATTTAAAATGGGGACTTCGATGTACAGATGACTAGATATCTCCAAGCGAACACTTCTTTCGATGCCTAGATATCCTTTTTTTGGATAGAATTTAACAAAAAAGAAGCGGTTTTAACGGATTAAAATTGTCTGTTCATTTAAAATTATAGAATTTTTTTATATTAATCATTAAAATTTATTAATAATTTTTCAATCAAATTTTGTTTTGTGTAATTAATTTAAATTTTTTTCTTCCTTTTCACGAAATTATGAAAGGAGATAATAATTAAACGATTACTCAACGGTTTAGTAAGCTTTAATTAATCATTTCACTGCAAATAAAAAAGATGATAAGTAATATAAATGCAATTTTTGGGATAAAAACCTCCCTTGGGCCTAAGTCTGATCTCATTTCAAGATATTAAAATGATAAACTTATCAAAAAGGTAAGCATACACGTGAAAGCAAGCGCCAAATTGCGTATGACGAACGAATGATCGAAAGAGGTACGAAACACATAAGCAAAATAAAAGGGAAACCGGTCTTTGCATTCGTTTAAAGTCGCATAGCACGAGTCAAACGCGGGAGGATCTGCTTTATCTTGATGGCTTCGTTACTGTTAAGTGACTGACTTACATACTTTGTTTTGTGCGTTTTTTTTGTTCGTTCATCATTGCTTTTGTTGTTTTCGTTATAGCACTGTCTGTCTACACTATACTCATACTTCACTTTAGCACTTTGCTGATCGTTATCTACCCACCAGGGATCACGTGCCAGCTAAGGTTTTGTAGGTTTTTGTAATACTTTGTACGTGAAAGGGGGAAAATATACATAATATTTTGTTTTCTTTTATTTCGTATACGTATTTTTTAAATTTCTTAACTAATAAAAATGAAAATGATCATTTATTTGTTTTTTTTAAGTTTTTATTTTTTTTCCTCTTAGTTGGAAAAATTTTAAAGGGGTTTAGTTGGTGTAGGAAACGGAGCTTAGCTTAATATAATCATCTCTCTCTCTTGAAGTAATTTGATCTCTGATTAAAATTCTTGACATAAAAGAACAAAACAACAACAAAGGCAGCCAGTCTGACGGACTTTGGCAATATGTTCATTTTACGCATATTGTATTGTATTTATTGTATTGAAATAGTGGTGGTGGCCAGGAATTTATTAATGAACCGTGTTTTCAATTTTGCTTATCCTTCGTATTACGAAAATTGTAGGTCACACATTTACTTTCATTTACCTTATTGTGCATAGTAGTCGTAGTACTAGTAATCGTAGTAGTGTTATCAATAAATTAATTTTTAAGTCTTTTATTATTATATTCCTTCTTGTTTTTTTTTTGTTTCTTTTTTGTTTTTGCTTTCCTTTCATCAAAGGGGGTGTTTTGTTTCATTGTAAGTTAAAACATTTAAAATACTTTCTATTACAAATTTTAAAGTTGCGTACATATCAGCTGTTGTTGTAATTTTATGGTGAGTTTTTAATTTTTGCTCTTAATCGTTTAATGTAATTTAATATTTTAAGTGCAGTATTCTATTTCAGCACATTTTAACAGCAATTATTAATACATTTTTAGTATTTAATTTTTATCGTATTTGCCTTTCTTTCAAAAATTACGTTCTGATAAGTTACAGAAAGTTAGTTAACTATTTGCTTGAGAAAATATATATTAACCAGCAGATGGGTAGAATACTTTCTACAGCTTTCAGATGTTGACTACCAACTGTTAGATAACCTGAATAAATTCGAATCGGATTTCAATGCTTATTACGACTTTCTGTTGCTTTCATTTTTATTATACAAAAATCCAAACGAAACAACTAGAAACATTATAGTAAGATACAGCCCACCATTAAATACCCTATGCCACTGTATAGTTGTTTAGATAATCGCCGTTCAAACTAAGGCGTTATGTGGAAGTTCTTGAAAAAGTGGTACGATTCACCATGAAACCATTCTTAGTGGCGTTCGTCCCAGCACCAACACATCTCGTTGCACCAAATTTCATCATAATATCTCAAAAGTTGGTGGCTGTAGGTTAATCGAAAGAAACCGTAATGGATAGGTGGGCAGGTGGCCAGACGGATAGACAACCTTAGGTCTTCTTTGAAAGTGCTTCTGAATCGACCGATAAAATGAAAGGTGGATCTGTCGCAAGTCCTTCTCGGTGTTACATACATCCGCACAAGCTTAATATATGGTGCAGGGTATAAAAAGACTTTAATTAATTATAACTTGAATTATAACTTAAATGCTAAAGGGATCAGTCTCAGAATCTGTAATGCATTTTGCTTATCTAACGTAATCATATCATCTCAGCTTATCTCATTGTAATTATTTCGAATTTTTTAAATCGCTATGTATTACTGATCCTACTTAGTTTGTAGTCAATATTTTTCTCTACAATTGTTGATTGAGAAGGACGGGGGGTACATGTACCCTGAACTTTGTTAATGCTTAAGAATATATACAGAAAAGATATATCAGTATATAAGAATAGACAGACGGACACATGTGAAGAGAATACGCTAAAACCACTGTATCTTGTAAGGAAAGAAAAGGAGTATTGTGACATTTTGACACATTTGGTGTGAAAGTATTTGCTATCATAGGGACTTAATGGATCAATAGTGATGACATTTATATGTCATCCTACGAGCATATTGAATTGTGTTATTTTGGGAGTCTCCTGATTCAGAAGGACATGAGTAAGTGGGCCAAGAATTTAACGGTGCTTTGCGAATTCTTTAGTGTGGAAGAATCAATGAAGACTACTTATAAACATATGCGTGTCGAATAAGTAAACTCAAAACGTTACGTTGGTTAGGAACGAATACATTTCGTGCCCGAATGTCCCAGTTTCAGGGTATTACAAGAGGAAGTACCTCATTCCTTTTAAAGTCTAATCAAAGTTCGCACCATTCGGTAGTAGTCACAAAAATGATTTAACCTTGTGCTCCGAACTCTAATATAAAATGAAGTATTTTTCCGTGAATATAAATTCCATAAGGAGGGATTGGCATATTTCTAAACCGCTTAATTTCATATTCTCTCTTATAGGCTTACAGGCTAAAAAGGCTTTCGACATGTTATCCTACCTTAAACTTCTCCCTAAGCTATGAATACAATCTTTCCCTCCTATATTTTGAACAAAAAAGATTTGATTTTGAATAATTTTCATTTCATAAGAAGATCTCTGAAATCATTTTAAAATAACAGTTCATAACTAGTTCGTATAAAAATCATTATCGCATTATCGCAGCACCATTGTTGAAATTCATGCGTAATCGCAAAGTAGGTCCTTATGTGTCTAAGTATAATCTTTTACATTGCTGTTAAATGCCGTGATAATTGGCACGCATTGGTTTTACAACACATAATACTGGCACTTATGCGCCTGCGTATGCAATCATGCGTATTAATTGTATCGTAAGAAAGACCGACTTATTCTAATAACATACAAATAAATGTTTTCCACTTATATGGTATAGAACGAAAGAACATAAACCAGACCAGAGTCTTTGTTGAGGAACATAACATGAAATTATAACTAACCACATAATCACAGAGTGAAATATTTTCACAAGAACATTATAATAAATATTTTGCTATATTGCGGTACTTTGCTGGGCCATTAATTTGAGGCCATACATTTACTAAAACGGACAGATGAACACGTCTATTGAACACACAGTTGGAAGTATGCACTTACGCGCTTACATTATGAAATGTTCGGAGAACAAAAAAAGAAAATGTCAATAAATTTGTAAGTATACACACGAAACAATTGTAACAACTACACAACCATGTCATGTTCCTCAATAAAGGTAATTAAGAAAGTAATCTCCGTTATATACATGATGAATGGATTTATTACAGTTTTGAATGCACACTAATGATTTAAATATTTAAAAATCGATGACTACATAAGAAAAAGTAAATATTAAATTTGCTTAAAACGATTCATCGGCGAAAAGTTATTATTACAATTCTAAAGGGATGAGGGTAATTTAAAGAGAGACATTATTTTTACAAATTTTTTTTTTTGTAGACATTCCCTATATATGTTATGCATTCATATGCAAAGAAGAAGAAAAAATATATATTTTTAGCTTTACTATAAATTAAAAGTATACTAATTCTACTGAAAGAATTTTTGCTTTAATTTCAGGAAAATAATTCTCCTTGGCCTCTCCCTCTATCTTCGTTGACGTGGAATGAAATGAAATATAGTACAA
This sequence comes from Glossina fuscipes, assembly GCF_014805625.2. Lineage (NCBI taxonomy): Eukaryota > Metazoa > Arthropoda > Insecta > Diptera > Glossinidae > Glossina > Glossina fuscipes. The sequence goes on from NW_023998458.1 coordinate 469,598, forward strand.
GTAAACTTTGTTTGTAATGAAAGCTTAAGGTTGTTTTACACGGTGTTTTACATTTGCAAACAATAATTATACTTATTTTCTTTTTATTCTTCATTTGCTTGTCTGTCTTTTTTTCGCAGGGCCCTTTTTACGTACAAATTTTGTCCTTAAATTACCTTTTAACCACAAAAACGTCCACTGAAAACAATTCAGTTTAGAAGCACAGAGACTTTCCTTTGTTTTGTGTCTATTTTTCTTTTTGCTTTTTTTTTCTTTTTCGCTATATGCCAATCATAGGCATTTCATCACTTCGCCGACTAGCAAAGCTTTACAATGGTGGTTGAAACTAACTCTATTTGTATTTTATGTTCCAACTTCTCATTCCGGTATCGTTTCGCCCCAACGCAATTCACCATTTTAAAGTATACCCTGGTTACGTAAAATATTGCCGCCGCATTTCCGCCACAAAATGACACCAATGAAAATTTGTTACAACATTTCGCTTATGGCCAAATTATTTTCTGTATTTATTTCGTTAGACAAGAATAATAACAACGGCAACAGCGACAGCGACAGCGACAGTAGCAACAACAGTAGCAAGAAAAACAACAACAATTAAATTAGCTTAAATTTATAAAGCTTTGAAAATCGCTTTTGTTTTTGATAGTCTCCGTGATTTTTGTTGACGAGATGAGTTTTTAGATCTATTAATTCAAAAGGATGAACACGTTTAAAATGAGAAAAAAAAAAAAAAAACAGAAAAAGAAAACGTAGATTAAAGAGAATCCTAATACCCTTAATACGTTGCTAATAAAATTTAAAAAAAAAGCTAAAAATACTTCCTACAATTTTGTGCCGCTTAGCAAATCTCAGATAATCAGTACGAAACAGTATCAGTAAATAGACAAGTTTCCAAGATTTAATATTCTGCCGTGAAGCTCACTATAATAAAGAATTTAATGCAAGTTAAAATTTTGTTGATGCTCTGAGAGATAGCTGAAGCATCATTTGAAAATTTCTGCCTCCTGCTATAACGGCAAACAAGTCTGCTTGATTCAAGGTTCTTCGACCAGATGATAGCATAAAAGAACAACGATCCACTCGTCTACGAACCGTAAACAGTCTTTGCAGAAATAAAACGGGTAAATCGACTGGGGTTGTCTACTCTTTTCTCTGCCTTGTCATAGCCACAAATACACAGTTTTCCACAGTTTTGAAGATTCTCTATTGACGGTTTGCGAAAGTATCAACAGAATCATTGAAAAATCTCTTGTGGCTTCCATATGCTCTTTTTAGGTCATATCAAGAGGTTTCATAGCCTACTAGCTATCTTCAACTTATCTTCTTGGATCTTTCTCCAAGTTATGGTAAAGTTATCGTTAGAAGTGTTTCCGGAAGTTTATTTAGGTGACACGCTTTGCTTCTTCCTACCACGTGTAGACGAAAAGTATTGCAAAAATTAGACGATCTCTCTATTCAACTGATAAGCTATCTGAGTCTTCTTTAATGCGTCTAATTACCGTTATTTCGAAACTAGAATATTAACTATTACTATTAATTCAGCCAAATGTGTAAATTTTCAGAAAATAGTCTAAATAGTAAAGCATTAGCATTTAAGGCTATCAACTTTATTGAAAGCCATACCGCATTGGAGATTTGTACCTACGACCATTGAGTCGTTAAATGAGATCATTTGCCCGTCAGGCTGATGAACCTAGCATAGACTAAGTATTTTCGTACATATTAATAGACTTGCTCTCGACCAAACTGACGTTGTTGTGATTTTGGAACCAGAACTAACCGCCATCTTAACTTTCCCTAACTTATCTGACGGAAATAGGTCGAAAAAACAATCGGAGAATTTTTTAAATTATTTTTTCTTCATTCTATTATAATAAATAACGCGCTTAATCTGCCGTTTTTTTTTATGTCGTATCGTGAATATAAGAAATCTTGTAAACGTTTTTGTATTTTTGTTTTAATTTAAATAATTACATCATGATGACTAATTACGGATGTAGGAAAAATGTTTTAGTTGTAATTAAAGCTAATAAACAATGACATGTCTTGAAATGGGGGAAAAGCTTTTTTTTATTACTTTTTGCCTTTTTTTCTCTCTTTTTCAACTTAAAAATTATGTACAATGACGGGTAATTTGTTAATTAAGCAAAGTGACTTTTATTGCTGCCTAAAGGAATTGATTAAAAAGATTTTTGCATGATCCGTTTAATTACTTATTTTGGTTAGCAAAAGTAGTAGTCGTAGTGTAGGAGTAGTAGAAGAATATACATATAGAAAATCTAGGGTTTCCCGGTGTTATCATTGGTCAAAATAAGCGGATTACTTGCAGAGCATTGGTGGGGAAGTAACGTTTTCGACTTTTATTGTTGGGGGCGTTTTATAAGTCTAAAGCCCTTGCCTTCGCTATTGAATGCGCGTATGCGAACGAACACCTTGCAGGTAGAAATAGTTTTGTAAAAAGAACGGTTGTTCTGCTAAGGAAAACTTGTTAACGCATAGCGTGTCCTTCAAAATGGAATTTTCGAAACCCTAGGTAAACTTCTCTATTGCATTTTCATAATTACTTAAGACTTGAAGTATAGTTTTGATGAAATTTCGTACCTTGCAATGAATTGCCTCAAGGACGAACGCTATTGAAAATGTCTTGAAGCGAACCGACATTTAACTTGAAAAAGTTGTTATACAGAAAAAATTTACGATCCTTAGTATCTCTGAACAAAAATGGTTGCAAAATAAAGTTTTAGTGCACTAAAGAAACTTTAAGAAATTGGAGGAGGTGACACTAATTTTTGAATACCCTTTCATACAAACATTCTTATAAAAAATAAACTTTTATATGGCAACACAGCCTCGTGTTTAGTATTTTTGTAATAAAAATTGGTAAATAAAAATGAGTGAAAATACTATAATGGCATAGGGCCCAACATTGAACACCGTCCACCACTTCGTTTAATATTGTCTTTCATATAACTACTTTTGAAAATAAGGCGTGTTTGAAAAACTGGTCCGATCCACTTTCAATAGCACTCGCGCTTGGTCCAACACACGTCAGTAAACCAAATTTTATCAAAATATGTCAGCAATTGCGACTTGTAGGTTGAATACACAGGAACAGGACAGACAGACAAACGAAGAGGCAAACTAAGACCGGCTCAGAAAGTGGTTTTGAATGGATGCATATAAAAAAAGATGGGTCTATCTCAAGTCCTTCTGGGTGTTGCCTGGGTACATCCGCACAAACTTAGCACCACAACAGGCGTAGGGTATAGAAGCGACTATAAAAAAAATTGCTGGCAATAAGCTTGATCTATATAAATCAGTTTTTCGACCTTTTGACCGTACATGCATTCTCATGCAAGTTGCGCCTTTTTAATGGTAATAACGTATTTTTTTCCCATATTTTATGATGCAGAGAGGTGGTATTGGACCCTGTGGTGTAGTATCTTTAGCAGTTGCTTCTGTTCGGATATAACCTTTTCACTAGTGTTCGCATTTTTTTTTTTATAAAAGTTTTATTACAAAATGCATCCATGCGCTCAATAACAGGTTTTCCTTTCTTTTTTTTTATATAAATATATATAGATATAGGAATAATTAGAAATTTAAATTGTCTATTCTGTATCAGCCAGGGCAGGTAAGAGTCTAGATAGAGTACTCTAGAGCAGATAGAATGAGCCCACAGTAGATAAGAATCGTAACACGGTTGTCGTGGGTTTAAATTCCACTGCGGTTTGACCATCCTTGGTCGTAGATATAGTCAGTGAGCTCAGTCCGTAAAGGCGTGACGCTCACCGATTTTTATTTAAAAAAAAAGAAAAAGAGGAAAGCTCGCTTGCAAGTAAGTGAAATAATTTGAGCGAGCTTAACTCTTTGAACCTTTTTGGGATTCTATATATTGACTGTCAGAAGTGGATTGTTTCCCAGTATTCTAGTCCTACATTTAGGGAAAAGAATGTGTACTCTTCAACTTCGGTATGCATTTCGATTTTGAGGTTTGTTCACGTTATTGCGAAAAACCCACATTTGATAAAACATGATAAGCGCCCGATTTTCTAAAAAATGCAATTCTTAAAATGTTAAAACCAAATGAAGATCCATTAGTTTACTTACCATCCTAAAGGTATAGTAGCCTAATGCATCTGGCGATTGGCGATTGAGTTAACGACCATTCGTAGAAAGAGACCTTACCGCAAAGAAAATGATGAAAATTTGGCTTTAGCAACTTGCTTGTAAAAGTGTGTATTCGTATAATAAGGGTATTCGCGGAAGGCCAAGTTAGTCGAGTCAAAAGAGTTCAATCGCTATATTCGATTGGACAAGATCAGTTAAAACGTTGTAAATATAAGCTCTTGTAAATATATAATCGATTTGTAAACAGATCTCTACGAATTGTAAGTAAAACCTATCTACGTTAACCTAAAAATTATAATTCACTCGCAGGAACTTAGTCTCAAAAGGAGTCGAAGAAAGAACGTAATTGCATTTTATGTTACTATATTTTTCTCAATGGGTTGTTGGCGCTTTAAAAATGTCGAAATTTGGGTTTAGGCTTTGAGATGGATGTAAGGGGAGAATGGCCTTTACAAGTTAACATCATCGTCATCATATAAAAACCATCAGCATCATAAAAAAATTGTACAAATTAATGGTAAATAAGGAACAAAAGAAACAAAGGCTAAAAATATTCAAAGTGAAATTTTCCAACGACTTGTGCGAATTTTTCAATATATTGTTATTTCTATGTCAGCGAATATTTTTCCAACTCTTAACGTATGCAATAAGTGTTAAGGATTCGGTTAAAACTTAACCTTAACTTTTCACTTATTTCTTACAAATTTATTTTCACTACATTTCACGGTATTTTTATGCCGTTAAAATGCACTTTTTCTCATGCAGTAGTAATTTCAACAAATGCATGCAATTAATACTTTTTCGTTATGCCCTCTTATATGCATATATGCATGGGTTTACCTATTGCTCGTATATTGGGGTGGTATTAAAATATAACCTGTACATTAACCTTTTAGTGACAATCACACATTCTGTTAAGTGACCCTAACAAGACAGTTTTATGTACTGTGTGACTTGTAGTTTGTAAGAAGAAAGAAAACCAAAAAAAAAAAAAAAAAAACACAAAAATAAAGCAAAAACAAATCACATATTCCAAGTATACGAAACGTTATACCCTACCAATGTCCATGTGTTACCATTTAGTTTAGTTTACTATGCCTCTATATACACATATATATATATATACATGCAAATATATTTATATATTTGTGTGGATTTCTAACGGTATTAATACTTTTGCCCTGACCTTTTTTGCACTGATTTTCTCTACATACGTACATTTTAGTGCTTTCCACTGCAAACTGATTAAAATAATAAAACAGTCTACTAAACTTTAAAAGTGCGTATGTGTTTGTATGATAATCTTGAAAAGAAAATCGATAAAATTTTATATCTAACTTTTAAAGCAATATAAATCGAGTAAAAATATAATTTAAATCGGTTTACTTTCAAAAATATTCATCTGCTCGCACGTATGGCATAAACGTATTTTAAAATCTTGGTTATGTTTTGAAGTTAAATATTATTAGAGAGCATTATTCAATTTTGTGTTTTTTCGTCATACTTTAAGGTTTCTTTCTTTAAGTGCTCTTAAGAGCAAGGTACAGTACAATAATGAAAATGTCAGTAATTTGGAGAGAAAAACATAAAAGTTTATTAAGTCAATTTAAAAACAACAACTACATCATGATGCAATAAATATTGTTATTACGAAAGAGCAGACAAGAGAGATGTATGTTTTTTAAAAATATTTTTTTTTTTTTTTTTTTTTTTTTTTTTTTTTTTTTTTTTTGATATTTATCAATAACTAAGGCAGTACTACTAACGCATTTGCAAGAAGTAAACTGTATTCGTCGTAAGCTTCTGAAGATTATTAAATGCTCGTTGTTCGAAATATAGCTTCATTAAAGCAGTACGGTTTAATGCTAATGCTACTTGAGATCGCGTGGAAACGGCAATTGGAATCAGTTATGTATCTGTTCAGTTGCCCCAGAGCTATTATTATACTCACCATCGAAGGACAGCAACCACAAGGATACTTTATTTATCCTATATATTCTTAATCAGCGTGAAACTTTAAACCGATTAAGCTATGTCTCTCAGCATCTGTTTGCCTGTGTGGTGTGTGTTGTTGACACTCTCGTTGTCGCAAAAATGAAGATAGCGACATTGGAAGTTGCTGCACCCGAATTGACATTAAAAATGGGACAAATTGGTTTGAGCGTAGCAAACGCGTAAACTGAACCGAACTCCGCTTCTGTAAGCCAAAATTTGTGGGTTCTTGCTGAGGAGGCTGAAATTTTCTACATATACTTTGCGGAAAATTCTACTATTAATGCGCAAAAATGGAAAAAGTCGGTCATGTTCACAAAAACTTGTGAGTGTTTAGGTTTTCTTTTTTTTAACTTTTTTGCGGTTTTACGCTTATTACTCATAAGGTGGACAGGCAGACAAAATAATTAAAATTTTTTTATTCATTCTTCAAATCAAAATATTTTATCTGCTTAAAAACGCATTCATTCTAAAATCAATATCGTGGATGGATTAATTTTTCCTTAACAACACAGATAGGTGGTAAACAGAAGGACTTCGGAAAGCTAAGCGTTTTAATCCCAAATTAATTATAGTGGACGTCGCGACGTGGTGGGTTAACTTTTTCTTAACAATACTCTTTAGTGAACTAAAATATGGAAAATAAATTGTATTCCGTTGGCAAGTTTTTCATACCCTTAAGTACAAACGTGGGGCGCTAAAGATTTTAATAGCGGTGGGTATGCGAGATTCGGTCCCAACCGAATGTGACTTTCTTACTTATTTTTCGTACCATCCCTTTGGGCATTTTCCCACAGAAGTTTATCTCCATCAGTTGAAATCGGAGCTGTACGACTTCCTTGTGAAATTTCTCAGTTCAATTCTTCGCAAATTCGTTAATCAAATACAGTAATTTTATTAACATCAGGAACTACGGTTGTTTGATCTGATCATAGTTCTGTAGAAACTAATCATATTCGGTTTATAGCAAATATTAATTTAAACGTTAGGTAAATTTTTAGCAAAACTATTCAAATCGTAAATGCTGAAATCCACTTACTCACACTCCTACAGTAAACAGAACGCTTTACCTCACAATTTTCAGCAATTATTTAGATAAACTTTGGTAAAAACATTGCCAAGGGCTGTTGAATAAGTCAGTGTAAAAAGTAGCTGTGATCGGTTGAGTAAAACGCCCCTTTATTTTCAAAACATTATCGTTTGCGCATGTAAGGAGAGGGACATCAAAGATTCATTCCGAGGTAAGTATGAGTTTCTTGCCTGCTTGCTATACACAAAGTTCTGGGAACTTTTATATATCATTCAAAATTCTTATATTATTTAAGAAGTTCGCAGAGACTATATATACGCCACTTTAAGGCACTTGTCAATGTTGTTCTCCGAATTTAAAATATCCACAATATCTAGAATTATCGTTATCTCCTCAGTTCTTCTTTCTCCATTCTTTTTTTTATAGTGTTTATACAGGTGTAGGGGATCTCCTTTAAGTCAAGCCTCATGAAAAAAAAAGAAATCGAAAGCAAAAGAAACCTTGCCTTTTAATAAATCAATTAATCAGGCCTAATGTCGAGTCCGCAGCTTAGACCTAAGTCCAAACTCAAGCCTAAACCTACACCCGGACCTAAGTCCGAAACCTAGTCGAGGCCTAAGCTACTATCAGGGCCTAAGCTCAAATCCAGAACTAAGCTTGCCTGGCGCTGAATTCCGGAGCTAGGCCAAAAATCCTCCCGCTTAGGCGAAAACTCCTTATGAAAAACTTGACTGAACAGGCAAAGGTTACTAAAGAACTTGAAAACTGATTTTTTTCAAAGCAAACCAACCGCCATACAGGCGTTAATTGTAAATGAACCCAAAGTTAAGGGAATAGTTGTTGCTAGTGACAGACAATAAGAATGGTGAAACACTTGGATGTTTGTCTTCTTTGAAATTTATTGATTTAAGTACAAGTGTAATAAAGTTATTTTTCAATTTCTTTTCCTACATATTTTGCTTAAGCATTTCTATATTTTCTCATGCATTTCATGTGTTCTTCTTCAGTTCTTTGCTCTAACTCTTTTCCGATAAATATATTGATTATCGATTTTAAATTCAAAGTTGAACGTTAAGTTCACTTTATGCACATATATTCAGGTTTATATTTCATATAATCAGTCAGGAGGCGCCCTTTCTTCTTTTATACGGGAATTAAGTAAACTGAAACTGGTGAGAACGTAACTTCTTCGTTGACCTTCGAAATTTGACATTAAATAAATTCTCACAAGTTTCATTTGATAAATTTTATAATATTATAAATAAAATCTTACTTAAAAACTATTTCAGTGAAAAATTACTTATAATGCATGGAAAATTCTGAATAAACTTTTTACTTAGAATGCAAAAATAATAACATTTAACCTTTATTATTAATAATCACCTTTTTCGTGTATACGCACACAAATACGCATCATTTGCTAAAGTTTGCTAATCTCCACAGACTTCATCCCTCTTCCAAAACTGTTCGTGTGTATAACAACTTAATATCTATTTAATTTTTTTTATTTATTTATTTATTTTTTTTTTGTTTCGCTTTGAGAAATCAGAAGAAAATCACTTAAGTGCTTTATTAAGTCGTGTAGAAGAAAAAAGCTAAAGTGAATAAGTGAATGAGTGGGGAGATGTTTACGTTACCACCACCCTACATCACTATTATAAATGCTTTGTTTGCTTAGGAAACCTGTTCAATTTTCGTCCTATAAACAGGTAGATAACACCCCTTGCTCTTCACTTTTGCTTCTTTCGCTTTCGCTTGCCTATTAATTCCCCTTAGGAACAAACAAAAAAAGAAAAAAAACGAACAAAAAATGACGGCATTGTAGACTTTTACTTGAATGCTTTGTACGTTTAGAGAGAATATAAAGAAAGTTTGATTTATATCCACACAAAAGAGAAAACAAGTTAAAAGTTATAAATATATGAAGATGTGTGTGCGCCTGTATGCATGAGCAGAAACATATATAAAACTTTTATTAAGATGCTTTTAGGGGTGGTTAATATGATTTTCCTTATTTAAACTTATCAGCAAATAGACAACTGTTCTAATATTCAACAGCTGTTATAAATAAAATAAATAATTTCAATAGGAAAACACATATACACACACGATTACAAGGATGAGTTGTTTTATTATTAAGGTAAATTAAGAAAAGGGTTTTCGATTTCTCTTTCTTGGGCACGTATGTATGTATGTATGTATGTATGTATGTGTGTGCGTGTGTATGGGTGTAGTCGCTAAAACAAGATTATCTCTGATTTAAACCGAACTTTTTACACCTAATCTCAAGAGACTGAGCACTGACTCTAGCGAATGGCTTCATCTCAACTATACATCCAATAATTTATCAGAAATATAATTCATTACATGTCTTAAAATAACGTCAAAGAAGTTTAATAATAAGTCAATGTAACTTAATCTGAGGTTTGTTTTAAGAAAATCAATTTAACTTTATCGCTATTATGGTTTCCATAGCTAGCTAAAGTCTTTCGAAAATGAAAAATATCTATCAATCCAGACCGCTTACCGGCCTATATGAGATTAGTATAAGGACAAAGTTAATATAATAGCTCATCATCGAAAGGGTAAAGATGAGTAAACGACGTCAAACGCTTTAGAATTTAATCCTTAATTATTTATTTGTATCTTCTTATGTTAACAATTTTGGACTTTCGTATTTGATTGCAGATTGGGTTTCATATCACAATGGGGAGCTTTGGCCGGTCGTTACGCTGCTTTATGTCCGCCTGGCTGGCCTTGGGCATCGCAACGTATGCCTTTTCATAGTCCTACGCACGGTAAGTAGGAGAATTATAATTATTTAGATAAAACAAATTTTCTTAAATATTCTTAAGCAAGTAAGAACGCTATAGTCGGACTACGCCGACTATTACTATTAGATACCCAAAAATTAACCTTTGCACATTTATAGTAAATGCACAATTTTCATAAAAGCCGGCGGTAACGTCAACGTCAACTAATGCTATCCAAATTTAGCAAACTTAATTTACTTGCCAAAGATTTTATTATTTTCCATTTGGTTTTGGCATAACAAAGCACAAGTTCGGCTTTCGCGTCGAAGATTATCTTGCCTTCATGAGAGTCCGTATGTATGGTGTGGTCTAAAAAATCGATCTATGTTATCCAAATTGAGTAGGGTTAACTTACCTTTTTTTTCATTAGAATGCTTAGACGGGCTAGGATCTACGTGGTTGGAATATTCGATAAGGTTAATTTCTACGTGAAATTGTTGTTATGAACAAGTATTGAAAATTATACCCCTTTTACCATATAAAGATTCAATTGTCGGAGGAAGAGTTACGTGACAAGATGTCAAAAAATTTCCCCCCTTCTGATCCGAAGTTTTCGTAACAGTTTATAATGCCAAAAACACTATTACTAAGCGATATTTGTCGCGAAATTCGAAAAATTACACTTTTGCTCATAGAACGGTTTATTAAAATAATAAGTTATAAGGGGAGTGGTCGAAGAAGTGATCCGATCCGATCAACGACGTTCGCCGCTGGGCCAAACCAAGACATTATCTCGAAAATTGCGACCTGTAGATTGAACATAAAAATACGTGGGCAGACATCGTGCGAATGCTTGCAACAACCAGAAGGACTTGAATTGGATACACCTTTTATTATAGCGATCTAAACTTGTCTATACATTTGTCCATTTGTCGGTCCAGCTTTTTTGTGTTCAACCTGCCGGCTGCAATATTTGAGTTATTTTAATTAAATTTGTTACGCTAACGTGTTTTGGTTCCAAAACGTGTGCTGTTGAAAATGGTTCAGATCGGACCACTTGCTCAAGTACTTCCCACCTTCCTTTTTTTAAATTTTACATCCTAATAATTAATTAAAATAAAGTTTGCTTTAGAAGTGAAAATGAAATCTGAGTTATGGGCCAAAGTGAGACTTAAGAGAGACACAAATACACGCACACCTCACAATTAAAAGAGTAGTAACGTATATTGACTATTGCAGTAATAAATACTAAGCGGGAAATCACTGCAAACTTTTCGGGTAAAAAGTTTTTGTTTTATTAGTTTAATTGGTGCTTTGAACCGTCTACAACATAAAAGGAAAGCAGTTTAATATCCGACAAAAAATGTTCTCCTTGAAATTACGAGCTGGTTTTCTCGGGGGTGGGGCTGCCTGTGTCAAATAAATCCCCGCTAGTGAGTTGCAATCTGATGTCATACTTGGCAAGGGCACCCCATAATTTTTGAGTCCTATAGCCCCCTAAGATGGAAGATGGTTTGCGAGATGGTCTGCGTTGTTGTAGCATCTCAACGTTTTCTGAAAAAATAATTTTTTTATAATACTCACATATACACTTAATAACTTCTTTAAACCTCATTGTTCTAAAACCTCTTTTGCATTCAAAAAAAAAAAAAAAAAACTTAAAATATTTTATTTAAAGCGTTACAGTGGTTTTCCTCCTGCTAAACTTTGGCTTAAGTGCATTTAAGCGGAAAAGAGAAAGAAAAAGGAAGAAGAAAATTATATTCAGTTGTGATCGAATCTTCAATACTCATTACCATTATCCTATTAAAATGGGGATTGAAAAAAAGGAAAAATGGAAATTTGCATACTCAATAATATTGGATGGGTCTGGCTGATCTGTTTTATGTTTCTAGAATAATTGTAAGGAGTAATTGTATGGAAATTGTGGTCGCGTATCTGTTGTACTTTATAAACAACGAGCAAAAGACACGAAAGGCAAAGGGTTCTCAGTTTTGATTGTATAAACGTGTGGGCGTTGTAAGCGTGACCTTCGACTGTTTTGGCTCATTTTTAATACTAACCTGCGTGCAAGAACTTCCCATATTCGTGCCAGATTTGAAGTCGATAGATAACCTCATTTGTGCGGCCAAGAGCACGTTTACAACAGACATTAGACTGATGGACAGATAGACATGCTTGAATCGATTCAGAATTCGATGCTGATCAAGAATATATATAGTTCGTGAGATCTCTGAAGCTTCCATTAGGGCATTGCAAACGCTTTGACACGACGAATATATCCCAGATTCTTCGGTGATAGGTGTAAAAAACGAAACAACTTTAAGATTAAGGCGTTTTGATATTAAAATACGATTAATTGAAAAATTAGCTTCAATCACTTTTTAATTGCCAGTCATGTGTTAAATGGAAGCCTTGTTAGGCGAAGTAATTAATGGAGTGCACTTAGAAAAGAAGCATTAGAATGAAACTCTATTAGTGAGGGTGTGTTTGTGCGAATGAAAAATAAAAATATTAAAAGCTTAATAAAGAAATGAATAGAAGCTAAAGTCTTTTGTTAAATTCTTTGCCAGCTTTTCCCTAAATACTAAGTGAATGAATGTAAACACTCGATAACTATTGTTGCTTTGCGTTTATACTAATCAGCAATTAATGCTCTTGAATAGCTTTTCTTTTTCCTTTTCTTTTTTTTTTTCTTTTTTGTCGAATTCTAATAAAGAAGAAATTCTTTGAATTCTTGGTTCGATTAAGGCGGAGAATTAGAATCACACTTGTGTCTTATGTATTTACAAGGCTGGAAAATGGCTTTAGGCAAGAATGCGATAAGACGCAAATACCCGCGAAAGGGGAGAGGGGGCGGTAACGTTGATAGTTTTGCATATATATATATATTGCATATGTATATATATAAATGTATTAACTGGATTTCGTTGTGCGATTATATTACACATAAAATGCCTATTTTGTAGTTTCAATTAGTGGCAATTTGCACAATAGTTTCATTATCGTATTAAATTTCAAGACGATTCAACATTGCACTCCAAACACACATACATTAGCTAACTAACTAATCAAGTGCAAACATACCTTACATCAAATATCTAAATGCGTATTTTGAGTTGTACGTGATTGTAGATGTTGCTTAATACATATAACAATTAATGCTTATGAGACGAAGCGAAGGAGAGAGAGAGAGAGAGAGAGAGAGAGAGAGATAGAGAAGAGCAAGTGTTGGACGATTTTTAAGCCTCTTTAATTGGCCTTTTGCATTAACTTGTTACATACTTGTTGTATGCAATTGAATTTATTTATTTAAATTGGCCCTCTGTTATATACATACATACATATATATCTATACAAACACATACTAATATATATGTTCATGTGTTTATGGTAACTAAACGTGCGGAATGTGCTTGCTTAGCTAATATGAAATTTTCTACTTAAGGTTTTAATTACGAATTTTTCTTTGTTTCGTTAGTTGAAAAGAAAAATTCTTTATGCCTGTCTATCACAACTTTTTCGCTAAAATGTTGTCTCGTTAGGTTTTATATTTTTCCAAGTCAAGTGCTGGTGAATTGTCTTCCCCTTCATTTTATAGTTGTTTTTTTGTCTTCCTCTCTCTTCGTCTTTTTTTTTTTTTTATTTTAACATAAATTGTTCAGAATTGTTGCTAAATAGCTGAGAAAACAAAAGACTTAAGTTAAACGCCATTTTGTGGTTTTTTTTCTCTACTTGTTCGCTTTCTTGTTGTGGAAAACTAATTATTTCAGACATTTTATACTTTACCAGGATGCGGTGGCTATAAGGACTAAATATATAATGCCATACGTATATATCTCGCTATATATATCTATATGGATGCACATATACTTGTGTACATTTATCGTGTTGTTAGTGTATAAGTGAAAAGCTACTTATAATGAAATTATATAAAACGCCCCACATGTGATGGCCACCATTTTCTCTTTTTGTAAACGCACTAACGGAGATTTACTCTAGAAATTGAGATTTTTTGTCTGCTAAACTCTCTTAGAGTTTGCGTACTTCATGATGATGAATGAAATGTTTTGCAGAAATTATAACAATTACTGATGAGAGCATTATGAACGGTTTATCTCGAATATTTAATGCCCTTTCGTGCTTAGACTTTAATTAAGTTGCCTTCTTGTCTTTTCATTTTGTTTTTTGCAGACAGCTCCTCTACAAATACTACAGAAAATCCCTCTTCACCTACTTCGCTTAGCCCTAGCCATAACGGTCTTATTAACGGTAACAGTAATAGCGGTAGCAGCAACAATAATAATAACAACACCAGCAATAATAATAACTCCCATAGCAACAATTCTGGCACAAAATCACCATCTCCTCACCCCACTGGCTATCATATTAATGTGGGATCTTCGGCAATACATTCGCATCATTCTCATCAATTATCCCATCACGGCCATCAAAGCATCACGCCGAACAGCAGCAACAGTAATAGTATGAGTCATCATTCAACGTCTCATTCTTCAGCTAATTATATGCTGCCTACAAGTTCAAATGAATCGGATGACGAGGGCGAAGAAATCATCGAAGAAGATGATGGAACTGATGGACCTTCGGACAGTTCGTCGCCGCAAGGTGATACCAATCAAACGAAACGTAAAAAGAAAACTCGTACAGTATTTTCACGGGCTCAAGTCTTTCAATTGGAATCAACGTTCGATTTGAAACGTTATCTAAGTTCGTCGGAACGAGCCGGTCTAGCAGCTTCTTTGCGCTTAACCGAGACTCAAGTAAAAATTTGGTTTCAGAATCGCCGCAATAAATGGAAGCGACAATTAGCTGCCGAATTGGAGGCTGCCAATATGGCGAATATGGCTCATGCGGCCCAACGTTTAGTAAGAGTACCGGTTTTATATCATGACGGTGGTGCTACAAGTTTTGTTCCGCCACCACCACCCCATCCACATGCCATGCAATATTATGCAGCCGCCGCTGCACGCAATACAAGTCCGCCGCGGCCGCCCCTGTCATCGTTAGTATAGGGTGTGGGGTGTTTGACAGCAGCTGCTGTAGCGGCCGCCGCTGTTGGAGCTCCCGTAAATTGTGGACGACCGTCAACGCCATCCTCACCCAATCATCTAAGGCGATCCGATCAGCCACTCTTATCCACGTCAATATATCAATCGCCCTCTCTTATAGCAAGCAATGCAATTGAACAAGAAATGGATGATTCCGAAGCAGAGGATACTGCTATCGACGTAGAAGCGGAAGATGAACATGAATTGGAAACGGAAATGACTGAAAAGTTTTTAACCAACGGTCATTTAACGTACAAAGAAATGCTTTTAACTAAGGCTCTGCACAATGGTCACAACAATCAGCAAGAGGAGAATAAAGAAATCAATTCAACTAACATTACCAACACAACCAACACCAACGGTATCAGCAACAACAAACATAGTGATAAAATTTTCAATCATAAATTGTATTAAAGTAAAACTCATTCTCAAAATCAAATTTGTATAGATATTTATTTAGAAAGGAATACTTAATCAAAATAGGTTTCATTTTCACATAACAAAGAATAATGAAAATTAATGACAATTTTTTTGTTCTTTTGCTATGCTAATAAAATACAAAACTGTAAAATAAATTCAAATTTCAAAATTTGTTCATACGTAAATTGCGTGTGTATATAACTTTTCCTTTTTTCTTTTAAGTTTTATAAAAAATATTTGTAAATTTCATACAAAAAAAAAAAGCAAACTTTAACTAAAAGAAAATAAATATTATTATAAAACATAATCACTTTCGTCTCGGGGCAAATTTTCAATACTCACTACAATGTGATTTTTTGGTTCTTCTTTGTTTGGAAAGGTCGAAAAATATCCATCCCATTGTGCAGCTAACCAGAATAGTTTTCTCACTGAACATTTGAAAACTTCCTATGAATACTAGTGTTGAGTTGAGATTGGGAAATGTATCTAATTATAGGCTGTTGGTTGCTGCGAACTTTGCAAAGTAAGTCACCGTTTCAGTAAAGTTTCAAAGTTACTCAAAATTTCAAAGATATGCGACACGTTTTTTATTCAAAAAAATCAAGATCAAAGTTCGAATGAAATTCAAAGTCAAATTAGGGTTAAATATTTTGTTTGGATCCGGAATGACGTAATTTCTTTGAAGATATAGAAAAAGGCAAGGAGTAAAGAACACCTAGCTAAAGCGCTCTCATGACGGATTGGATTGGCGTTCCTTTTGATATCAATTCACTTAGTAAGAATGCTTTGTTGTATTTTTGGGCCGATTTGAAAGAATTGGTACAGTCAATAAAAACGACCATTGAGTTAAAGGATTGATTATCTAACTGGCCTGTCGTGCCTCTGATCAACATCGATCTTTGCCTTCTAGCCAAGAATGTATGAATGTGAATGTGTAATTTTTCCAATTTTTAACAATCTTAGGGGAAACACGTGGGCATGCAGCAAACAAGATTTGAATTGAACTAATTTAGAATGCCACGTCTACCAAAGTTATTCTTTTGTGTATGGATACTTAGTAGTATGCAAAACGAGCCTCTCAAAGGCTCTAGTGAATATATTCACTTTACTTTACGTCACTTTTAAGAGTTTTTCTCTGTTCAGTGGTGGGTATAATTTATGTTAGGTGGTTTGGAAAATCGTTTTGTTTGCTCCCAACTTAGCACTTGGTTGTATTTATTAAAAGCCAAGTTCACATTTAAGCCACATTGTCACCACATACTTTGATGTTTGTTTGATTCTGTCCATTGCGCTATCGAATGTGAAGAAAAGTCGAAAGCCGTTTTTACTCTCGAAAAGATAATGATGCTGATCAAGCAAAAACAAACTTGGTTTCAAAAAGTTAGTTCCGCCATTTTGATGTTAAAGTTGCCCCATGTTCCCGGAAGGCCAGTTGAGGCTAGGCGACGCAAACCAGCGAATAGCTCGTGAGATGGCTTGAAAGATTAATTTCATTGAATACGCCTGCTGTCAACATATTTTTACACTAAAACAAAATTTTCATGTTGACCAAAACAAGTTTTTCATTTTGACTAAAAAAAAAAAAAACGAAATGGATTTTTGAATAACACAATAAATAAGAAATATTTTATATATCGTTGCCTAAATGTGCAAAGAGCGTCATAATAAGCGAAATTTTTTTCAGTACCAATAATTTAATATAATATTTTGTATATCATTACTTTCTCAATTATATCTTATTTATTATTATTTATAATTTCTTATTATTATTTATTATTTTTGTTAACTGTCATTATTTATTATATTAGTTTTATAGTTATTATTTATTATTAATTATTATTATTTATTATTATTATTATTTTTATCGTAATTTATTATTTATTTATTTTTATTATTATTAACATATATTTTTACTTGTTATTTATCGTAATTTTCTCCCCCACTTAAGCAAGTGTTTATGTTCGCCATCTATTATCTCGTTCCTCCTATTAACTCTACTGATCGAATTATAACTCTCTCTTTCAAAAATTATTTGCCTAGATTTAAGAAAGTTCTGCGTACTGTATATAATAGAATGAATAAAATCATTATTGAATAATTTTTTAGTTTCATTTTAGGGTTTAATAACCCACCACTTCACGAAAAGACATCAATTTTGCCTCATACGCTATTCACGTTCTTTGCACTGACGGGCAAGCCAGTAAGAGTATCGTTTATTGCTCAATTCGTGTTAATGTAGTCAGAGATTTGTAATATATTGTATTCTATTGTATTCAATTAGCATTCAATTAGGTATTTGTACGTATACGTATAAAATTATGTTATGATAGCAACATCTCTCATTATTTACTAAATCTTTTTTTTTCTTAATTGTCAAGATTTTGCATTTATTATAGATTGTAAAACTCAGATAAACTACATTAAGTCACAACATTTTTTTTTGTATTTAGAGATATAAATAAGTATTTCTTAGTTCAATTATGTAAAATCAAAAAGAAAAAACGAAGTTTAAAACAAAAAATTATGTAAAATAAATTTAAAAAAATGTTAAATTTATTATTTATTGAATAAAAAAAAAAAACACTATAAATAAATTTAAAAAAAATGATGAAATTACAACGGCTTATAAATAAAATGATTTTTATTAATTCCTAACAATATTCGAAAGTGCACAATAAGCGCCGATGCATTGCAAATGCTAATCCATTTATTTTATTATTTATTTATTATTTTTTTTAGTTAGGCCAATCACACAGGACAAGTTCCCTATTCGCGCAACACGTTGACTTTCAGAAAAAACTAAAGAAAGGAAAAGAGACAGGGAAGTTGGCCGCTGTCTAGTAGTAAGTACTTAGTCAGCAAGGGTTATGCGTTTACCTCGTAGTTACGAGTAAAGCAAACTCTACAGCGGTGAAATTTAAAGCCGGGGACACTGACTTGATTGTCGCAATTCTTACCTATTCCTACCTACTTGGCTACCTTTGCGGAACTGTATTAAGTTGCTTGCCTGTGCGTTTGTATTTATTTAAAGGGGACCCCATATATAAGACATGAACGTTTCAGTACTCTCTCATAAGAGAATCTTTAAATATTTATTTTACCTCTCGCTTTGTCTGTTCTAGTTTTCGCAATCTCGGAAAAAACGAAATGCCTTCATGGAATTATACGTTATTCCCAATTCTAAGACGAATCTCTGGTCTTTTCGAACTTGCTCCACTTTTCGAATCATTGTGTACAGCGCCTGCCGCCAATTTTCTTTCATTTTCTTAAATGGCTTTCTTAATTAAGTAATACATCTTCCTATCTTCATTTTTTGCGCTTTTGTCTATGGGCGTCGATTAGCAGTAGATAATATATCAACCGTAATACCTTGAAAACTAGAACAAGTAGAAAAAAACAAAGTTTAGAGGCCCTTATAATAAAAATTCATGAAAATTTTCGAAGACGCTATAGGCTTCATAACCAGTCGATATTTCCATGGAAAATCCATTGTAGACAAAAAGCTAACATCAAAAGGAAAGGAAAACCAATCGAGAATCTGTAAATAGCAGAGTAACCACAAGCCAAGCAGGCAAGCGACAAGGTGTCTTCTAACTTTTTACGCAGTGTTGTGTATAATGTTTTCAAATTTTGTGTTCGTTTTTTTATTTCCTTCAATCCCGCAAACTGTCTCTTCTTTACATCCTCTTTTTTACTTAATCAGCGCGACTTTTAAGAGAAGCAATGGAAAACACAATACAAAGGAAAGGTAGGGACTAGGATCTGAGACTTTATCCACGGGGGGTACGTTTACTTAGTTCACAATGTTCAAAGTTGAATAATGAATTCGATTCCGTTGAAGATTATATAGATATTACTATATAATATTATATTATATTACTAACATGGCTATAACTTGGATAGGACTACACTTCTGAAGATTTTGGTAAAATTAAATAAAATTTCTATTTGGTTTAAATTGTCTTCAATATTTGATTCATTGATTTGTAATTAGAGGCACCTTTGGTAGTATTTATATTCGTTATACAAACAACGTATACGCTCTACTAATTAAACGGACGAAACTATAAGGCAGACTCTGCAGAGGTCTGCATTGCATTTATTGTTAACAGAGATAACGTTTTAAATTAACCTAGAAAAACTTCATGTTCAACTGAAATCATTGTTATACGAATACCAAGCCTGAAGACTCTTAAGACTAAATGTGAGAATTTCAATTAGATCCTCTTGTGGCGTGCTGTAACTTCTTTTCGCCAGATATACTTTTAAGAAGGCGAATATCAAGAAATTTCTAAAAAATTTCTCTGCTAACATACCACACAATTATTCCATAGGTATAGAGAGATAATGCCACTTTTTCTTCTAAATTTGGCCAGTTTGGCGCACATTTGAAATCAGTTAGCAAAGCGTACAGAGAATCCATGAAAGAACGTTTGCTATGAATCGCGCTGGCATATCATTTAGATAGAATTCGCTTTGTAAAGCGTCTGGCGAACTGTTAAAAGAGATCAGCTAAACAGCGAGGCATCTGCATCAACTCACTTCACAATATATCTTCCGGCAGTATATGCATAAAATCCTTTAGTGAAACTCGTCGCTTCAGTAAAATAATCCACTCGCCTGATTCAAAACAAATTCAAGATAGTTCACGTATAAGGGGACTTAAGCTGCGAATTCGATTTTTGCTCAAACCTATCTTCAGAGGAAATTTAAACTTATTTCATTGCTATAAACACCTTCCTACTTGAGATTATCGATTCATCTTCAAGACTTTGCCAACGCGGTCCTACGAGGCCATTGGGTTTTCAAAAAGTTCCAAAGTATATCGTAACTTATATACACTGGTTTAGGATGGAGGTTGACTGACTAGTCCCTCAAAGCCCATCAATGGTAAAAATTTGAACAGAAAATTGTTTTAATCCTATCTAGGTTTTTGTGCTTGGAGCTTGCAATAAACGGAAAGTTGGGTAAAGCACATGCCCACAAACTGCTGCTTGATAGTAAAAAAAAGAAAAATTCGGATGTTACTCAATAGATTGGGTATATAATTTCATCAAATAGGATGATTTATAGAGCAACAGTCTGTTAACTTTCGATGCGGCTTATGTCTTGTCCAACCACAAGTCCACTGCCACTATCACAGAGTTGTGTCTTGTCCTTCCAATATTTAATAATTGGATTTGATTCTTTTTCATTGTGCATCCTTCCATCATCCGTTAAACGGAATTACCGAAGAGTAAAAATAGAAAATAGAAACTAGCCGTGTACTCTTAGTTGAGTAACAAAAGTCAGATTTTGCCAACACTACAGGCTTAAGTAAGAGAAGAACAGGGGATACCCAACGGTTTAGCAAAATTTCTTCAGCATATATTAATTTGGTAAGCGAGAGATGGTATGGATAACAATCACACAATATAAGCGATTAACAATAAATGCAGTTTAAGAGTCTGCGAACATATCACAACTCTCGTCTGATGGTTTTACTTTACTAGCATACTTTTAGTTATTGCGAAGAATGTAGGAAAATGAACATGCTTTTGGGAGATGAATTTAATAAATAATATATATGTATATGCAAATGTATATTTTTTATAATATATCCGTACATTTTTAAATCTTTTTCATAAAACATACAATGTAAAGTGCCTGTCATGAATAATGCTATGCATAATTGCTATATTCACGTATTTATATATCTATGTATTTATATTATATAAATTTCTTCTTTTTTTTTTTTTTAATTTATAACAAGCAATTGCTCTAAACAATGGCGTACACATATGGGGAAAAAACCATGTAAGTGCTCATTTACTACGATTAATTGCCAACTCAAATATTCATGAAATATTATTGCAATTGTTATGGTTGCAGTTGTTGTTATAATTGTTGACTATTTTAACTAACATCGGTTGCTATTGTTATTACAATTGTTAAGCAATTGTTTTTTGGTTTAACAGTTCGTTTTTCCTCTTCGTCTTCTTTTTTTTTTCCTTTTTTTTGATTTTCTCTTTTATTCTAAAACGCAGAAAAAATGAAAAACACTTTATGCGAATGAAAAAACGTGGCTTAGCATAGAAAAAGACATATATTGTGTTATAAAATCAATACACATATATTTAACGGAATTCCATTAGAGGCCACTCAATTCTTTTTTATGAGCTTTATCTTTTCCTCTTTTTTTCGAAATACGGTCAGGCTTAAATAATGTTTTGATTGTTTGCTAATGTAACTGATATAATATAGAATACTGAATGTTGCCAGTTCGCAAGACCGCTGAGAAGCTGAGATTGACTTTTAGATGACTTTAAATTCAGAGCCAAAACAGTTTTTCTTTTATTCAGCTTAGCTTATGGTGCAAATTCTAAAATAGCTTGAACTTAGTAAAATGAGTTAGTATTCCTTCACTACAATTATCAAATATTTAATTATGATAAACAATTAAAACCACTGTAGCGGGCCGCGCAGCTCCCCACACTTATTCATGTAGTCTTCTCAAAATAACACATCACATGCGAAGTAGTAGAGAAAGTGATCTAATCCGAGCGATTTTCAATAGCGGTCGTCCTGGCGCTAAAACACGTCTTTGTATCAAATGTCATCAAAATATCTCAAAAATTGCAACCTGTTGGTTGGTTGAACAGAAGAGTACAAGACGGAAAGACGGACAGAGAAAGACACTAGCTTAGATCGAGAGTGATGCTGAATTAACCGGTATAACAAAAGTACGGTCTATCTGAAAGCCTTCTTGGTGCTAGAGACATCCGCACAAACCATTGCCTGTGTACGGACATATTGTACGGTTAAAAAACTTGCTAACAATGATTCAAGGCGCAAAGAAAGTATAGCAAATCTTTCGTTTACCTTCTACACGAAGTCAAAATATTCCAATTTGAACTTAAATGTGCTTGTTTAATCAGAGTCTTTAATTTTGTCCTTCGTTTCCACATCTTTAGGGTGCAATTAGGTCTAAGGAAAAATCGATTTATAATTTAATTTAAACGTTCTCAAAGTTCTATTTACATTTTTCACCGATATGTAGAATAGAACGCAAGACCATTTTCTTTAACTATTCGTCGTAACCTTTTTGTTAATTTTAAAAAGAAATAAACCTTAGCGACTTTATGGTCTAAGTTAATTATGTACGCAAATTTTTTTTCTATCTGCGGACATTTTTTCGAATTCATGGAAGCAACGGGTCTTGAAAAGAAAAAAAAAATAAGTAAAATACTTTTTGTGGTTCTGCTGCTTAAACTTTGTAATATTCAAAACACCACCAACGGAGACGTGCATAACCAAACTACGTTTCTGATTAATTTTACTAGGTTTCATCAGTTTATCTGTACTGTTGTATTTGTCATTAGTTTCCTCAAATCCACCTAAGTGTACGAGTAGGCTAAAGACCTTAACTAACAACTCAATGTTCGTAGGTTCAAATCTCAAAGGGGGTAGAGTTTTCAATGAAAGCCGATTGCTTTTGATGCTAGGGTTTTAAGACTTTAGTCTTTCAATTTATTTGTCTGGCTAAATTAATCATAGTAATTATCATAATACTTTCCTCAATGCTTCAAAAATTGAGACAGAAATTAAAAAGTTGCTATGTTCGCAAACATGAGTATCCGAGAGGGTGAGAATCGCGACTACCAAGTTCAAATCTCAATTCGGTACAGTGTCGCTTTGGTCTTAGTAGTTAAAGCGAATGCTCAGTTTAGGTGGAGGCGTAAACTTATCGATTGTGCTCACACGTACTAGGCTACCCCCGCTGCCCTATCTCTTCCTGTTTATCCTTTCTTTCCCGCAGTCACAGTGTTAGAAGAATGGGAACGGGTTCTGAGTAGAGTAAGCCAGTCTGTACATCAAATTTAAGATGTTTGATTTTGGGGCACCAGAAAAGAAATATAGAAGGCATAATGAAAAATTAAGTAGGCAGAGGTTATTGTGGTCTTAGGCTTAAAGAATTCTTTCCGACAAGCCACGCTCTTCTTAAAGAATACTGTTTGGGCATTTAAGTGAACTTATTCGCTACATTTATGATCAGAGAACTCTTGATTTTGGTGTCACGCGATCGTCTCTTCTTGCACTGCAAGAATTCTTCGACATTTTCTTACGAGAAATTCAACTAACAATAGTCCCTAGGCACTATATTTATTTGGTTTAATTCTTCTTTTGATTACCAACGACAGTTCTGAGACCCCTCCTCGAGGATTGGTGTGATTAGATCAAAGGGGATAGCGTACTTCAGCAATATTTTCAAAAATCATGGATTGCAAATTAAAGGCCTTGATGTCACGTAACTATGGTTTGTGTCGACCCGATGCATCTCGAAAAACCATTTCGGCT
Organism: Glossina fuscipes; assembly: GCF_014805625.2. Classification (NCBI taxonomy): domain Eukaryota; kingdom Metazoa; phylum Arthropoda; class Insecta; order Diptera; family Glossinidae; genus Glossina; species Glossina fuscipes. Next base: position 493,330 of record NW_023998458.1, read on the forward strand.
TTCAATGCATCTCATGAAAATTCTTCTCATTGTACATTATTCATGTTCTTATTCTACATTTGTTCTTCGAGATTTTTCACTATAAATTCCATTGATAGTATTCCATAATTGGTCTATTTACCCGATTCAACTCAATCCGAGTTCTGACTTTTCTCAAAAAACTGTCCCGGAGCCATCGTTTTGACTTAATACTAGGTTGAAGGTTGAAAGTAAACAAGTCAAGTTGTTGGCATGAGAATCGGACAGAGATGTTAATTGTGATGCCAGCAATCTAGAAACTTCTACTCGTTTGATTAAGCGCCTCCTCAATTTGAATAGAGAAACAATACCATCTTCCGATCAAAGCATTCTCTACGATTTCGTATTAGATGGCAATTGTCTTAATCTGCTACGTTTGCTGTCATATATGTTGTACATTTTTTTTTTTTGAAAAGTCATTGAAGTAATTAAAAGACGGTAAAATTGATTAAAAAGTTTATATCAAAAAGTTCGATTGAATCGTATTTTGTGTAATTTGTTGCAATATTTTTGCGAATATACTTTAATTTTTTTGAAATCTTTTGCAAAATTATTCTAAAAGTCAGCAGTCATTGCTAAATAAATTGTCTTTTATAACCGCTTGAATGTTTGCCAAATTGAAACGATATTTAATGTTGCTGTTGTTATTTTCTGAACGACAAATATAAATTCGCATATAAACATATGCAAAAAAGCAAAAGAAAAAATAAAAAAAGATTACGAGGAAGAAAAGAAGAAAAGCTTATTGAAGCTAATTAAGAAATTACTGCAGGCATTCATGACCTCCTTCCATATATGTATTACAATTTTTCCGACTATGAAAAAAAAAAAGGAAAAAACGAAAAGAAAACCAAAATGAAATGCCAACAAAAAAAATATAAACTCATATGAGACTCGTTAGCATATGTGGGCTTTTTAAAAATCTATGTATGCATGGGAGTGTGTATTGTACTGCCAAAAGTGGCATATGAATACCGAAAAAAAGTATTTCAACAAATAATGATTTTTTTCTCATAAAAAATAGAAGAAAAAAACTTGACTTCACAGGATATATAAAACTCCTGCTTTATACCCTCTAACTCCTTTTCGCTTAACACCACCAATCGTCAGCGGAAAGTATAATGAATTTGTTATAGCGTTAGAAATAGTAAGATAAATAACTTAAGTGTTTTGAAGAAACTCGCTCGAAAAAGCCCTTCATAGAAAGGAAAGGAAGAAGAGAAAGGAAGGGATTCCGGTTAAAATCGGGTTCACATAAGCTTTGTATATTTTCTTCAGGACGGTCCTCAATGTGTCACGTTGAGGCTTTCTTCAAGGGCGTCCAATTCTTTCTTTCCCACTTTCAAGGACACAACCAATCGCCGCTTTCCTCCCTTGTCTACTTATAATCCCGCTGTATATATGGACGAAGTGTTCGGACGAAAAACAAACTCGGCAAATTGATCACAAAGAGCGTTAGTTACTGAAAGCGGTGAGTGGTCGTTAAATGCGGGCTGCTATTAATCCTGTCATTGGTCATTTCTAATACTTTGCGTGTTATTGTCTTGAGCATATTATGAGGTCGAGGCATTGAAGTGATACTTTTTAGAACATGTCTACCGGCATCATATATTCACTCTATAAATAATTGATCCTGTTTGAAGATTCCTTTCTTCCTCGGAAATCTACTACAGTTTAACATTGCCTAACGCAGTCGATTTTCCTATAATCACCCATTACCTACTAGAGTTAACCGTATTTGAATACCTTATGGCCCCTCAGTACTTGCTTGTCCAAATCAAACTCATTACACTTCTCCTTTATCTACCAGGTTAGTGAACGTTTGCCAATCCTAAACATGGATTATGCTGGGAAGGGTCTATAAGCGGGTAAAGCTACTGAAGAACAAGCTGTTGTACGATCGAGTAATTGACTTTTGCAAGAAAACGGCATATAATTCGATTAATAGAAAGGAATTAAAGAGGTAGCAAGTTGCCTTGGTTAAGCGATGAGACTCCCGGTACTTTTTAATTCCCTCTTAAGCGAACAAGGAATCGAACCGCGAAATTATACTAATCTGCCTGTCGTACGCAATAAAACTTTGAAGTCTCCGAATAACTTCTTAACGGAAGCAAACATACGAACCCTGATGGGTTTGCCCTATAGGCGACCGTCTTGCATGACTTTTAACTTTTACTTGCAAACGATGCACCAGTGATGTTTAATGCGAAATATGAGCTCCATTCATGTCCTACGGCAATAATTTCGTAGTGTTGAGTGTCCATGATTCGTTGTATGGTGTATTTAGAATTTTTACTTATTTGTTTTTCTTTTTTTTCGAAAGCAAAGCGATTTTTTATAATTTTGCAACAATTTTCTTCCATTTTAAAAAATGAATTGGAATTTATTTTATTTTTCGTTCTAGTTTTTTTTCTTTTTTTCTATTTTTTGTATTTTTGGACTCTTATTATTTTTTGAAGATTTTTTTTTTTATTCAGATCTTTTTTCATAGCTTATTTTGTTGTTATTGTTAAACTCAAGCCATAAAATCTATTCATGCGCTTAAATAAAATGCTCAAGCACTTGACTGCATCCATATAGAAATTAAGGCTCATCTGTGAATGAATTCAAGCTTTTTTGTTTGCCTTCCAAAAATAAAAAGAAAAAAAAAGCAGAAGAAATAAAAGTAAAATTTGTGAAAAAGGAATTGAAAAAATTCCGAAAAAAAGGAACTGAACCCTTTTCAACAAACGCCAAACGAGAACTGTAAGTATGACTACTCCTCACTCCTTCTCAGTCTACAGTGGGGCGGTTTAGTTAACTTATTTCTATATAGTTGTTAGGAGAGAGAGGGTAGAAGTTTGTTTTTTTTTTTTTTTTATTTCTTTTATATGTTTTTTTCAACTCACATACATACATGCATGTCCTGTGATTTACAAATTAATTTTTAGCTTCTAACATTTTCTACTTTATTGCCACTGCCGTACATGTATAAAAGAGAAATAATGGAAGCAGAGAAAAAAGTAAAAAAACTAACGAAAAATAAGCTTCATTTTAATGCCTTTTTATTATGGCTTATTTTATTCTTTCTGTTTTTTTTTTTTTTTTTGCTTTTTTTGGGCCATCCACCCATTCATTTATGTTGAGGAAATACCTTATTACGTTAAGTGGATAATATGGAAAGAAGCCAAAATATATTGTATGCAATTTTTTATTTTTTAGATTTATTTAAAGTACAACGTCGCATAAATTCATCAGCCCACCCAGACAATCATGTCAGCAACTAAGGGAAAATATTTAAAAAATTTTCATATTCACCGCCTAAAGCATAAACATACACTAATTTTGTTAAGTCGTTTGCATAGTCCAAAAGGATTATCCCATTTTTCTTGTAAGCCATATTCGTTTCACTTTACAATAACTACTACATATATTCATAATGGCCTACGTATTCGGACCATTTTCGTATTACAATTTTTATATTCACGATCAGCTTTAGATTGGCAGTCGATTTTATTTGGTATATTTACCGATCACTATTTAGTTTTTAAGCTCTTATAGGGGACAGTGAGATTCTCTTCACCGGCATGTAGTTCAGAACTCCGTCTGCCGCTCACCACAATCAATGGAGAAATCTGAATTTCGTGAAAAAAAAGTTGCAGACCGTAATTTCATTCTCGGTATGTTATGAAATTTTGAGACGTTCCTTTTGAAACTTATCTACTACACTATCTAAATACCATAGCGATTTATAAATAGTGCCCGTAGTCGCTATATGCTGTGAGTGATGTGTTATATGGCTAACATTAAATTGGCAGATAGTCATACGAAATCAGATCGGAGTTGTGTTTTTTTCTTCTTATGACGATCAGGGAGAAAGCAGTAGGGAAAGATTAATAGGTGCAGTCCCGATTTGGAAGGTAATGCCGAGCGGCCACTCTCACAGCGGTCACATGTCAATCGTAACTTAACTATCTGGAGAAAATATCATATGAACCAATATTAAAAATCGATTTAAGTTAGTCGCAAAGTGAATACAGGTTTCTTAAGTCTAACTTATCGTGGAGGCCACGAAGAACAGATATTTAAACTAATTATATAAAAAAAGAAATTTTTTTTTTCAAACTCATTGAATTCGAATGTCAAAGCATCTAGTTTTAATTTGCTTGTGTATGCAAGGATATGGAAGGAGTTTTTAAGCACGCGTGACTTCAGACAAACTTTGAAAAGTAAGCGAGAATTTCAGGTCAGACGTCTACAGGAAGAATTACAATGGATTACTTTTCCGCAATCTCTCTTTACAACGAGGAGAAAAAGCTTGAGGTGCTGGGCATCCAAATTTCGCTCTAAAACGAATCTGTCGTTTTTTAGTTGGCGTTCTCTTTCTCTTCTCTTTATTTTTATTTTTTGAATTGTATTGTAATAAAAATGATTGCATAAAACCGGGAAGTTTGGGTTATACAATTTTATCAAATATTCAGAGTATTGTAGTATGATAATGATTTAGTTTCATTCAGTCACCATTCAGTACTGCTTTCGTTCGTTTAGTTTGTTTTGCGAAATTGATTTCATTCATATTTTATTACGAAATGTAAAACTATGTCATTATGATGAATTAAAGTTGTAAAATATTTTGATGTCCTTTTTGTGTACTGTGCATATTTTTGCAAATGAATTTCAATTCTTTTTTTTACTTCAATTTGAATTCGAATGGAATAATAAACAGAAGAGTAAAACATTCAAAATAGAAAAAAAAAGAAAAAAATGAAATAAAGCGTCGTCAGTCATTGTTAAGCAATTCTCATCAATCAAATTTAACAATACCTTATGCTTCTAAAGGGAAAGGGGATTTAATGGAAAACATATATATATATATATATATATATATACATACATATATACATAAATATATCGTATCGTATATGCACATTAAATATATACATAATTGAGATGTCTACTCTAGTTTGCTACAAAGCTACTAAAAAATAAGATGAGCTACGATAAAAGACTCTTTAAGGGATAATATCATCTTGCACTCACTAAATATAGGGTAATTTTTCAAAAATTAAAAAGCAAAACAAAATATCTATATATATATAATGAAAGATATAATAATAAAAGAGAACATAATGGAGAAAAGATTTTTCTCAGATTGCTCGCAAAGCAAATCTTTTTCTCCTTGATTTTGACTGTTATCTTACTGCTGCCGGTTGCAATTTTTCATCTAGAAAAATAAACTAAAAATTTTCTGAAAATAGAAGACCTGCTGAGCATTCTAAGATTTTTTTTTTTTAAACACATTTTGAAGGAATGTCATCGATTTGTATTATTCTTTTTTAGAAAGAATCTCCCGAAACCCGTTCGTAACACCGTCAAATTGTAATTTATTGAAAAAGCCCTTTGACGCTTACTGAAGGTTCTTGCTTTGAAGCTTAAGGCGGTAGAACCAGCCAGCGATATGGCAAACTTGAGGTATGGCGTTTGGGAAACCATTATTGTTTTTAAATTGTTTTATGCCTTTGGATTTTATTACGAGCGTGATAGGGCTGTGTTTAAAAATCTTTCTTATAAGTAATTACTTTCTATACCATACAAGCAGTCCAACGCACTCCATGACTACTTTGCGAAAGTTTGACTTCTTGCGGCATTTTGGACTCCGTTTCCGCCTACAATTGTCTTCCTATGTTATTTTTAGATATTTTAGGGAGCTTTAGAAACGCTTGCTGACAGAATATTGCAATGCTACTAATCGCTAAATCAATTGGTATTTTATTGTTTTTTCTTCTGACATTTCAATCAACATTTTCTGAGCCTGCATCATAGCTTAGACGGTAATGAGAGCATTATTTGCGATTACTACCTTTACTTTCATTTAGACGGCTTGAAACTTGCTCTATATGCGAAAAAGGGCAAGTCAATGTATAAAAATGTTAAGATCTGATTAAGATCAATTCTAAAAAGAATGGTTTTGACAAATATTTTGAATCCCATCAATCGAAAGTTATGAAAAAAATCTAGACAACATGTGTTTGTTGCAGTTTTCTTTTACGTTTCTGAAAACATCTTCCGCTTGTGACAGCTTGAAAGCGCATACGGTACTGTTTTAAGGTTTCTTCCGTCAGAGATCCAAGACGTCGGAGAGGTTTTTGTAGAATCACGGGTATATTAAGGGTAGATTTATTTTAGAGGCTCTTGTTCAACGCATGACTAGGAATTTCAATCTTTTAAACGATGTGCTAATTATTCCTCAATGTAGTTTGTTTCATTTTGCTGATCTAATCAACATCACGATCATCTATACGACTTAGCGCACTACATACACATTAGATTGCTTGATAAAGCTTGAGGTAATGAAGAATCAATGGGTTAGACATGTATCTCTTATTGCAATGTTTGAAGTAGCAAAGAAGACTTCTTCGTAGTAGATGTTACATAGAGACACTTTCACTAACTGTTTTTTCTTTATAATATATTTTTCGAAATGCTTTTCAAAATATATATTTTTTTATATCCACCACTGTTAGATTCGGGTGCAGTCATTTTCCTTTTTTCCATAACATATGTAACACCCAAAAGGAAGCTTCAGAGACCCTATAAAGTATATATATTTTAGATCAGCGTGAAATTCTTAGATTATTTAGTCATGTCTGTCTGAAGGGGTGTCTGTGTATGTGTATGGGGAGTGTTGTTGGCACTTTCCTGGTCGTAAAAATGAAAATATGTTCTTTAAATTTGGTACAAACATTGGAAGCTTCTGCACGCAGGTTAGTATTGAAAATAGTCTAAATCGGTCGGAGTAGCGGAGCGTAAACTGAAGCAACTCCGTTTTTTTTTACCAAATTTTTTTTCATTTTTCCTCGTTATTCGGAAATTATTGAAGTTAGAAGACTGAAAGTGTCCACATTTGTTTTACTCTCTTGGTCCAAAAATGGAACCAATCGGTCGTCTCCACACAAACTTACGAGTAATTAAATTGAATTTTCTTTTACTTTTTTGCGGTTTTATATTTATTTATCATAAACAAGCAAGACAAAACTTTTAAAACTATTTTGTCCATTCCTCAAATGAAGGTATATTATCTGCCTAAACGTGAGTTTATTTTAAAATGAATATGGTATATACGGGTATCAAATAAAAGAAATCTCAGAGTAGAAAGCAAAAAACATAGTGGTGGGTATACGAGATTCGGCCTCCCCTCAATATAACTTTCTTATTTGCTTTTTTATTATTATTATAATCATAATTTTTTGGACTAACAAAATAAATTCTTAGACGAAGCAGAAAACATTAACCACTAACATAGGCTATCGGCTCTATTTTAGAGAAGAAAATTAAATATTAAGTCTGGTAATGTTAATAAAGCATTATATTGTATTGATGTTGCGCTCTGTAGCTGATCTCAGGATATCCACAGGATTAGTTGCTCCAAATGCAATATGTCTAATAAAGAAATAGTTAAGGCAGTCACAAAGAATGTGCTTTATTGTGAGAATTTCCGCATAATTGCAGGTTGGAATAGAAGATTTTTTTAATATCCATTGGTGAGCTACAATTGTATGTCCAAAGGGATTTCTCGAAAATGTTTGCATCTTGAAGTTCTCAATATTTGCTGGATATAGTGGTGGAATTAAATGATGCTTAATAGAGAAATAGTGCTAATGACAGCATTGTAGATTTGTTTTCCTCAAAAGCTAAGTTTGTGAACTATGTTAGTGTCAAAGTGTTTGGTTTCACTCAATAATTGTCCAAAAAAAAAATAAAATAAAATAAAAAGTAAGGCGTTAATGCTTTTTTCTGTTTGCTTGTTAAGTTAATTAATTAAATTTTAATTCAAATCCTAAACATATTTAATCTTTTACTCGCTTCTAAATATTAACTAAAATTTTCGGTAGAAAATCAAACCTTTTGGAAGTTAAAAATATTTTAAGAGTAACTTTCAGTGTTTGCTCCCTTAACAACCCTTTCCCAAGTTACGGCGCTGATTGCAATTAAATGCTTAACGATCGTCGAACTATAGCCTTTAACAACCATTATGTAAAGTCAATTTACAATAAACAGCAAAAAAAAAAAAGAAAAAAAAACAAGAAAATTTTTGTGCTATTGTTCTTTTATATTGTTAACACATTATTTGTAACCTGTAATTTTCACACCAATATTCCTCGCGTATACAATTTTTTCTTTTTTCATATACCAATGTCCTGCTAACAACAACAGCAACAAACGCA
>NW_023998458.1:501561-511061 GCF_014805625.2 Glossina fuscipes
GTTATATATTTCAACTTTTGCTGTTGTTATTGTGGTTGTTGTTGTTATTCGCTTGGCTCCGTTTTGTTTTACTTTGTCACTTCATTTGCAATTCCCATTAAATCGCTATTATTATTTTCGCAGCACCAGCCAAAAGAGAATGAAAGGTTTGGCGGTAGCGCTGAAAAACAAAAATCGGGGCGTGTTTATACAACAAATAACTGCAGGCGATTTTTATTCGGTTATTCAATACTGTTAAATTTTACGGAACAACATACGTAATCATGTAGTAGTTAATGTCAATATGTAAAAATGTTAATTGTTGTTGTTGTTATTTTTTTATTTATTTTTTTTTTTTTGGTTGAATAAAAAAGTATTTTTGCTATGATACTCAATTTAAATAAAACTAAAGTGAATGAAGCCCTAGCTTACGGCGATAGTCATCACTTAGATTCAAATATATTTTGTAGTTGAAATCAATTTTTTTGATTTTAAAGAACAAAGCTTAGCAAAGCCTTCGGGTAATGCGATAGATTGAGTGAAGGCATTAGAAAAGAAATTTTTTTATTATTAGATTTTTTAATCCTCATAAATGAAATGACACAAGTTTGGATTACGTCCTGTATCGAATCGTGGACAAAAATAACATGTGTGAACAATGTTAGGCGTTGATGTTCATTCATATAGGGTCAAATTTTTTTATGTTAACTATTAGCCGGTATCGAGAAAAATTTCCTTTTAGGCTCATAATGAGCACATGTTTTCGCTTTATAGCTATAATAGTAGATGGGTCATGTTAAGGTTAGAAGAAGATCTTTACAGACCTTCGCGGGTGTTTGAGCCAGTTCTCTGGTTTTCCGGGAAGGAGGGACAAAGAGAGAGAGAGAGAGAGAGAGAGAGAGAGAGGTAAACAGAGATAGCCGGATAGGTGGATTGTGCCGTTTCAATTTACAAGAAGGTAACGCATGCGCGCTGTTCTCAACTATCTGTCTTGCGCATGTTTGAGAAACAATCTTTTTTAGATCTCTGGAATTAAAAATTACGCCAGGTAACCTGCCATCGATCATGTTAATGGATACTGAGAGCTGGAAGAAATGCGACACCTGGGCGCTGGACACAAGAGTCTATCACGGGGCAATGCGAAAGCGGTTCCGGAAAGGCTTTCACTCCAATGTAAAGCCGCCCGCTTAGCAGCGATCAGCCAATACGTCCAATAAAATAAAAGATAGACAAATAGATAGATCGATGGAGAAAGATGCACAGGGTCAGACGAAAAGAGCAAGACAGAGAGGGATAGCCCATTGACGTGTTTCTTTTACTTCAGCAGCAAAAATTAATTAACTATAGACAAGATCGACGTCATTTTCGTCTCTTAGATGTGTTTTTATATTCTAGAATCAAATTTTATAAAAAAATTTCCACCTCGTTTATTATACGATTCGATACAAAGATAGCGTTCGGTATGAATCGGACACTCATGTCTCTTAAATTTAGGGCCATCATGCTCTAGTGGCTGAGCTTTACAGAGTGTGTATTTATCATTGTGGTATATTTTTTACTTTTATTCGAAACTCACCTTTGCACTGCAGATTTTATCACGGTGGATAAGGTGCTGAACTGTTAAAACTGCACCGTGAAATCGCAGGCACTCTCGCACATCATTGAGAAAAATTTTTCTAAGAGGTTATTATAAGATGAAAGGAAAAGAGATAATCATTTTGCAGACTTGTCGGTCCAACCTGGCAAAGGGGTGTAAAACAAGGCTAATATAACAGTAAAGAATACAATATGAAAAATTTTAGTTTTACCAAAATACCGTAAATAGAAATTGTCTTCTGTTTTGGTATTCGGACATTTGCTCCAAGTAAAAGTGTTGCGGTTTGCCGGCTAACATAAGCGAGGGGAATGACTAGCGCAAGAGGGACTTTTAATTGCAGCCCCTTTCCATCGTCCAAGCTCTAAGAGTGGTGATGCAATGAATTCTAGAGAAAAACAGGAGGATTTTATTGAACTTACTAGCAATAAAGTTAGTGGGAACACATTTGAATTTCAATAATTCAGCTTAGTCAGTATTACTATAATTAATTTAGCCAGAGAAAAAAATCGAAGACTAAAGTCTCAAAGCGATAGCGTTAGGTGACAGCACCTTTGTTGAAACTCTACTTCAGTTGCGACTTGAACTTACGACCAATGAGTTATTAGTCGAGATGCTTTGCCTACAGCTTAGCCAATATCGTTGTTCGTTCACTTTTACTTTTTGTTAATGTGGTAACAGGATGTAAATTTCTCCTCCAGTTTTGTGCTCAATTATTGAATATCTGACGTATAATTTTCACAAATAATACCGTAATCTGAGATAAGGTATTCATTCTGTGCAGTGTTTAATTTAGAGGGTAAAACTATTGAAAATTGTAACGGAAAAGTGAAGAAACTCAAGCCCATACGCCTTTTTTATATTTAGAGGTGAAAGTAATTTTATAATTAAATGATAGCAGCTTTATTTTATAAGAGCTTTGCCCTCAATATCATATAAACACCATTCCACTTCTACTGCATGATATCTGTAGCTAGCATCGCGGAGTAAGCCACATAAGCAATAACCAGTAGTCATTTTTAACCCATTTTTTTTTTTTTTTCTTCGCTATTATATAAATGTAATTGCAAGCAATATTTGTTATATATACAAAGAGATGTATAGGTCGTAGATTTGTCGTTTTGAAATCATTCAGAGAAATGCAGTAGAAAATGAAAAGCAGTGATGGAAGAGGAGGAATAATATATTATACAATAAAAGGGATGTTTATGTGGCCGCAGGCTAAATGACATTAAATTACATACAAACAACATAATCAACAGCAGGGAACTGTTGCAGCGAAAGCCTTACAGATTAATACAAAAGCAAATGCAGACTATGGCCGGGTATAGCCACAACGACAATGACGATAATGACGATGTTTGTGATGATGGCGATGATGGTGATGATGATGACAATGACGATGACGATGACGGGAACGCGTAGACTCTCTGCGTTGTGTGATGTTGTAGGAAAGCGTTTGACAATAAATTACACAGTGTATCCTGTGCATATCCTGGGAGCGCGTAAAAAATAATGTTTACTCTGTTATACCATATTTTGTGGATTTGGTTTCTGTTTTCTTTCTTTTATATGTACATAAATTTCCTGTGAAATATAAATGCTTGTTTGTTGCGTTTTGTTGGAATACGCATTTTTTTTTTTTTTTTTTATGTTTGTAATTTTTAAATGTAATTTGTAGGCACACACGTACTCTAAGTGCGATATGTCATAGGAAAAGTTGCAAGGCATAAATGTATAATAAGTAAATCCTATATATATATATATATATATATAGATGAAAACTGCAATTTTTCTAATAACAATTGTTGTTTTAATTTTTAAGACTCTCTTTCACTCTATAATGAAAATATAATACCCGGCTTCAAATGACAACAATTCAACAAACAAAACAATTCAATGTGAATAACAGGCGTACAAGCAGCATTTGATTGTTTATTGAATTGTTTTTGATGTAAGCAAAAAAAAAAAAAAAATTAAAAAAAAGAAAGGAAAATAGAGAATTTTTTCCTTATGTTCATATATCAACAACAGGAAATTCGTTGTTAGTCTTTGCATTGTGTAATATGATGACATTGTTATGTTATGTTAATCGAAGTAAATTAGCCTTCAAGCTTTACCATTTATCGGCAAAGTAGGCAAGAGAATGAATGAGTAAAAGAGTCTTATTTAGCTCATTGGAAGTGTTGAATTAAATTGCATTAAATTACTCCGCCAGTCGGTCAGAGTAAATGGGTGCAAATTTTCGTAATAGTTTTTGTTCTAAGACAAAAGCAAATTGAAAATGAATTATAAACGAGATTTCTGTAACGACCATCACTAATGTATTGTATGGCTTGATTAAACTTTTCATTTAATTTGTAAAATAATTAGGAATGCTTATAGACGGTCCCTTAGATATAGAAGGTACGTCTCCACTATCAGTTCATCTTGATTAGCATCCCGAGCAAGTAAGCAAGAAATGCATTGCTTCTATCCAGATATTTTGCTATAAGTTATAGACCTATCTACATCTCGATCATTGTCATCTTATGCGGATTTTTTAAGCCTCATATTTTTAAATGAACCAAATATTAGATAGATAGCTGCTACAGCTTTCAGGTTGTGCATAGAAATGTTCAACTTTTTGTGTTTCAGCCGAAGATAGTAGAATAGTGTGCGCTCGTCTTCGAACATTGAAGATATAAGAACATATATATAAGAAAATATATGTGTAACATCTGCACTTATATTACATATTTTGAGCTCGCAATGTTTCCACTATCAATTGAATTACGAGACAGACGGACAAGACCATGAAATCAATTGAGATTTTAAGTTGATGATCTAAATCAGTTTACAGTTCAAATTCTAAGCCTAAATAAATTTCGACTTCACCAAGATCAGGCACTTGCGAGAGGTTTTCAATCATCAAGTGACCGAACGTCAGAGGGGGACACATTGCCAAACCCAATTTGGAATCTAAATTTAAAACCTAAATCTATTTAGAATCTGACAAATCCATATACCGAAGGTTATAAATGTATTTACTTTTTACTTAAGAACATTTTGGACAAGAGCAAATTCTATCTTTCTGAGCTGAGCGTAATCAGCGCAATCTTCAATTAAATATACAAATATGTCAAGGACTAAGTGATGAGTGTTCAAAATTCGTTTTAAATCTTCATTTATATTCTCCAATTGGTTTCTTACACACAAACCCGCGCGCACACAAACACAAAGTCTCAGTCTATCTCTTTCGACTGCAATGGTTGCTGTGTAATTCGATCGTGATGTTTGTGTCCCTTTTCGGAGGGTTTTTTTCGATTCAATCTACTCGCGCTAGCTGTGTATTTAGTTTGGTGCCTTTAATTTAATTTCAGTAATCGGAATAATGAGCTATTATTTGATTGTTCTGTTTTGTGTAATTTAATCATAATTACAGGTAAATTCGCTATTACTACATAGCGTCATAAAGTGCTACACGCAGTGTGCTCCGTAATTTGTACAGTGCGGGCTAAGCTGGCGAGATAAGAGGCAACAATTGTGTGCACTAAATGTAAAATTTAAATGGAAACACGATTCTACACTTAACACGATTAGTTTACTATTTCAATTTTAGTTGTCATTAATAATGACACTATTTTAGCTCGTTAGCTCAACACACACCGGAAAGCGAGTATAGATTATTTTCATCATTCCATACAAAAAAGTGTATCTGACGAAGTCAATCAACACAAGAAACTGCGCTGATTTACTTATACTTACACTCTATTGTGTGTAGCAGCTTCCAACCTAAGGCAATTAACGATCCGCACTTTGAAACAAGTTTATACTAATACCGCCGTTGTACATTCAGTGGTTAAATATCCAATTTTACTTCCTTTTTACTGCCGTTTAGGTATTTACATTCAATGAAGAATACATATTAGCTTTGTACGACCTGTACCGACTGGAATACGCATCGGTCGTAGGATCATCTTCGTAGCGTTGTCGTGTGATCCTTCCACAGAATCCTTACAAAAACAGTTTCTGCTTCCTGCCCTAAGAAATTTAAGTTGTGATCCATGCGTCTTTTTACTACTTATATCCTTGCCGTCGTCAACAAACGTAGGACTGACTTTCACGACAAACCATTTGGGATTCTCGGTAATGATGAAAACAACGTTGATAACCTAATTTTGTTACCGGATCTTGAGGCTTCGATTAAGACTCCTCTTCTTAATGCCCATTTGCGGCCGACGTTGTACTTAAACTAATATTTAAGTTCTATTGATGATGAGCTTCGCTCCAACGCGCCAACGTACTTATTCATGTTTAGGAGAGGAACTCCGGAATGCTGTAGTTTACTCGTTGAGTTGTGGATGAGCGCTATGAGCAATGTGTTCACGTTGCACATAAATGTTCTTAGTTTTACGATTCCTTTTTACTTAAATTGCGATTACGTTAAGCCCTTAATTGTATGGATTGCGTAATTTAGCTGAATCTTCTCTTTATAAATAAACAAGAAGTGGCAAAAATGTATAAGAAATGAAACCAGGGTTAGTCACCCAATTGCCCATGCCTAACTACGTCAATATTAACAAGAAAGAAAGAAAAAAGCAATAACAGGAAGGCGCTAAAATCATTTCTTCAAAGAGTTTCTTCATATATTTACATAAAAATTTGATCTAAGTAAGGAAGAGTTATGTACACCTTTGGAAGTCACTAAACTTAAAATTCAACATAAAATTTCATTGTGTGATCGTAAACAAATTCATAAACGTTAACCATCCTCGCCGAGTACTTCGAGTCGTTCGAGGGATCGAGATCAAAAAATCTCTGGTAATAATCAAGTAAACGTGAGCGTTTAACTAGAGAAAATGCTCATAAAAACGTCTAAAGCTTGACTAGTTGATTGCTCCACAATGAACAACAAGACTTACGAATTTTGTACCCATTGCCGAGATATTGGGAGCAAAGTTTTTTTTTTTTTTGGAAAATATGTACAACACACGGAAGGAAGGGTCAGAGATTCCATAAAGTATTCACACTCTTCATAACTATTAAGTTCTAAAACGAGCCAGGCTGATCTGTTCGTCCGTCCATGTGCACTTCTGCGATAAACATTCTCTTATTCGCAATAATGGAGCTGTTTTCTTTCTTGTGCGCAAAGTGATACTAACAATGAGCCAAATCAGTCAAAAGACCCGCCCACAAAAATAGAACACAAACTGAGAATGTTTCTGTTTTCCAAACGAGTAAAAAAACTTATGAACTGCAATATGTAGAATGATAACGTGAATGACGCAAATCATTCTACGGATCGTACAGTGCACAAAATTAAAAAATAAATCGGTCGCGGCCATCCAATGTTATAGGGTAGCGCAACTTAACTTTTTACTTTTTTTTTAACATAAAAGTATATAAAGGAATCGGCCATAGACGAATAAAATTCTTTCATTTGCATTATACTGATTTGAGGTGGAGGCAATGACGAAAGATGCAGTTTCATATTTTTCTGTGTCTAACACAAACATTATTAGAAGAGGAATACAAAATAAACTTATCAAGATAAGGCAGTAAGCATATTAAGGACTTGGGAAATTATGATCTTCACACCAAAGTTTCGGGTTGTGTTCGTTCTCAAGGCATTTTTATATTTTCACGGGTCTTTTTTTTTTGTTATCGTCTATATAGCGCAAAGTATTTCTTCCCAAGACGAATCAGAAGTACAGAGATGATGACTTCTTAAAGGAAGCCATTAAGGCGGAAGACCGAGCTAGTGATCAAACTAACCGTAGCTTTGCTATTACAAGACGCATTCTGGTAAACTGTCCAGATGGATACAAGCTTTCCGAATTAAATAAATATTTACTTAAAGAGCCGTGGGCAGTCCGTCGGATCCGCTAGCGTATGACAGCTTTTTCCTAAATCAAATTATTATTCATGTTATAAACTGACCGATTTTCACATATTAATTTACATCAAGTGCTCGATATCATAGATCTCTTTCACGTCTAATTTCATTTGTGTTGGTTTGTGGCATTTTTTATATCCGGTCTTAGTTCTGTTGAAAACATCAATCTATTATTGACATTCAAAGGAAATATTATTTAATGTCTTCGTAACAAAATTGACAGCAGAGGAATGTCTTCAGGTAACATCTATTTGTTATAAATTCCGTCAACAATTTTCCCATATTTCCCATTGTAGGTGAAGAAAAATTAAAAATTATATTCTGGCGATATTTGATATACTTGTGTGTGTTAGCGTCATTACGTGACGAAAGAGCGTTTCAGGCACAATCATAAAGGTATTAAGGGTCGCTTGAAACTATCTTAGAGCGTATGGCACTTGGTCTTTTCGCTTTGCGGCCAAGCAAGTTCGGGTTAATTCGAATTACGTTTTCTGAACGCTTCGCAAACTGATGTTCCTTCTCTTTTAGATAGGCAACCACTTAAAGCGTATTCTAATGTTATTGAAATTGCTTTTGGTTCAAATTTGTTGTTATAATATTCGTTTGAATCTAAAGTGCCTAACGCGTCCAAAATACATCGGGACTTGCAAAAATGCTCTAGGAAATGTCACACAAACAACCTTTCAAATGCAGTTTTGTTAGAAGATGCCAAGTCAGGGGAAGACTTTTTATAGGTATTTTTCGTAATAAACTTGTGACCATCCTTCGGATTTGCTTTGCAAGACAAATGTCTTGCTTGATCGATGTTATCACAGCGGCCTTTCACCCAAAACTACGTTTGAAATGATGCTGCTTTTTAAAGGTCTTGTTTTTCAAACAGACAATTCCGGTTATTTTTTTGACATAATTAAAATGATAATTAAACGAAACTTTCTATATTACTTTCCACACGTAACATACCGGATTAACTGATAGGATGCCTAATAGAGGTACTCGTTACCAGAATATTCCTTTTGAACTTGTCTTGTGGTTCGGGAAATGAAAAAACTTTATAAATTATTGCATTTTTTCTTTTTTATGTAGAAAAAGCTGTCAAAAGAATGGCTTTTACTCTTGTTTAAATGTGTATTTTATGTGGTTGTCGTGAAGTGCAATATTAACAACAACAATAATATTTAATTTACTCGGATAAAAATTGGAAAAACAAGAAAATAAAAACAAGAAACAAAATAAAATAATGGTTATTGTCGTTGCACACATACGCACACATGTGAACTGATCCGATACGTCAGAGTTTTACGGTAATGATCAGGTTTTATTATCCATTTATTTCATTTTGTTCTCTCCTATTAGTGTTATTTTTTCTTGTTTTGTTTTTTATTTACATTTTTTTCCTTTTTCTGCAAATAAAGTGATGATTATTTTTGTAGTGGTCATAGCAAACGATTGTTGTTGTTAATGGTCGGGTATTTTTAGTTTTATTGCTTTTTTTATTCTCCGCATACATTGTGAATAATTTTTCCTTTTTTTTTTTATATATCTTTTTTATGGCTTGTTTTTTTGTTTTGTTTTTTTTTTTTCTTCTTTTTATGAATATATATTGTCGGTAATTGTAGCTCTAGCCAAAAGAAAAACATTTACATCGCTCTAAATTGTTTGAATCTTTTTTTGTTTTTTGGTCATGTGTACTATAATGTATGAATAAAAAAGTAGAGTCGATGGCTCTTAATTTAAGTGCTCATCACTAAATGTATACATATATATATATATTTTTTTTTTTATTTTTTGTTTTTATTTTTTTTATTATTGTTGCCTTGATTGCCGTAATAGAGTTGTCAGAATACATGAGAGTATAAAACGTCATATTATTATTTACCGTTATGCCGAGCTTGCATACAATAACTAACCACCGTTACTCTATTGTTTTTACCTCAATACACCAGAGTAGACCATCATCATTAATCAAACTCGAGTATTATTGGGAAGAGGGTGAATTAGTTCAAACTTACTGTTGTCATTGATGCATTACCTATCCATTCATTGCATTAC
>NW_023998458.1:511461-635300 GCF_014805625.2 Glossina fuscipes
ATTATTATTTACCGTTATGCCGAGCTTGCATACAATAACTAACCACCGTTACTCTATTGTTTTTACCTCAATACACCAGAGTAGACCATCATCATTAATCAAACTCGAGTATTATTGGGAAGAGGGTGAATTAGTTCAAACTTACTGTTGTCATTGATGCATTACCTATCCATTCATTGCATTACTGGTCATTGATTGCAAATTCATATTATTGTGTAATGCAATCGTTGTTTTTGTTTTCGTTTCTGTTAATCCATTTGTACACCCATCACCGCAGGACGATGATGATATATTCATTTTATCAAAACGTTTGCAACACCCACAAGGAAGTTTCGGAGACCCCACAAAATATATGCATTCTTGATTAGCATCACATTCTAAATCGATTTAAGCATATCCGCCTGCCTGTCTGAAATTCTCGTGGCCGCAAAAATGAAGCTATCGACTTCACATTTCGCAGAGACATTGAAAGCTCTTGCACGCGCGTGATATTGAAGATAGGCCAAGTCGGTCGAATGACACCTCGACGATACTACATAGACTGAGAACATCTCTGTTTTTCAAAAGGAGTAAGACAGTGCTGTTTTTCTCATTACTTATACAAACTACAGCATTTACAACTACAAAAATTTGACCGTATAATCTATGGGCGATGGTGTAGTACTTCCACGAAAATAGAAAAACTCGGCACGCCTACTTAATTTCGTAGCGTATCATAATTTCATTTTTTTCAAAATCTTTATAATCCACAGAAACAAGCTTGACAACCCATATAAACTAGGTAAATACTTGGCCAGTTCCAAATTTGGAATGTGCGTAAGCATCACGTATCAGTCCGTCTGCCAAACTGCGTAGTATCTGTGGTAGGCATTCGTTCCTTACCGAAAATGAACGTGCGGTCTACGATTTGCGAAACAATTTTGGAAGTGAGCTAGACCTTTCAACGGACACACCTACAATGCCCACACACCCATACTACCAAAACTTTTAATTTGAAAGTGGAAGACTCTATTGTAGAGAGTTTTACTTTTTTTTACTTTTTTTAGGATAACAGTTATGAGTATAAAAGATTCGGCCACAACGAGATTTAATTATGTGTTTTTCAATTTTTTTTTTTTTTTTTACTTCTTCCTGATGGCTTTAATTTTTATGACATATATATGAGTTTTAATTTATATTTAGATTTATTTATGCTATAGTTTTGGGCGATCTATTATAAATATTATTTATAAAGTTTCAATAAAATTTTATTTCACAATTTTTACACCGAAAGTTACAATTTTACCTACAGAGACTCAAACCGAAGGGTAATCGATAAATTTTCCTCCTCATATATAGCAGTTTCCATTGGTATTATTAATTTCTTGAAATTTTTCCGAAACTATCTTATGACCATTCAATAGCCATAAAAGTTGTTTGGCATCAAACACGATAATAATATTTAAGAAATAATTTGCTTTTCATAAGTTCGATATAGCAATGCGTAAATGGGATACAGATCGGGCAGGAGAGACAGAGAGAGGTTGAAGCAAGTGTTCATAGATTTGCTTTAACTAACTACGAAATACATCGGGCAATAAGTTCCGAGACTATTTAATCTGTTTTGCAATATTTGATTTTAGTCATCAATGTAAACTTTTTAAATCGCGACCCAACCATTCCAATACTACTCTTGCAGTTGGAAGCCTCTTTGTAGAACGTTTAATAAAATAATAGCAATTGTTCCGTGGAGTATGCTTTTGAAGTTTACAAGCAAAGTATTGTTTTTATTGTCTTTTTTCAATATGATCACACTTTAATAAGGAGGGGGGAACGGGAAAGAGATAAGTGTCGACCGCAGTCTAGTGGGTGTGCGTTCAATCGATAAGTGCTATCCCCTTAGCGGGACAGCATAGCTACAACCAAGTGTGATTCGCCTGTTCAGACTTGAACTCGGCGACCCCGACGTGGTAGTTGCGACTCTTATCTACTTGGCAATGGGACAGCTTAATACGGTGCTTGTGGCAGCGAGTTGAAATGAAATTTTTGTTCGTTGTGTACATCGGCTTTGAGTGCCTTTGCTCTGCTGTGGATAAATGAGATATCTCCGTCAAAGACAGTCTTCTCCTGCCAATAATTTCAGGGAGAATAGTAAATACATTGCCTGACCTTAGCTAATTCTTTACAAGTTCACAATTGAGGCTATCTGGAGCAACCGTATTGGTACGACATGGGTTAAAATCAACAAAACACCGACCAATTACTATTTTCAGTGAGAAAAAGTTGCCGCCACATCTTTCGACCCAATGTTGATTTTGGACAGTATTATGAACGAAGCTACTTGTGATTATCACATGCGATTGGAACTCGTTATACTCGCAAATAAACAATCGAACAGAGACTGATTGAGTGTTGGCAGTTTTAAGAGATAATGTGGGTTGCTCTGTTAAAGAAGAGTTCGATGTGTCAGTGCATGGACTTATTGGCTGATGTTGTATTGGTTGTTATTGCTAAGCAAAGTGATTGAATCGTTCGAAATAGATAAGAAAGGCATTCTGATAAGCTGCCCAACTTGTTCTTATTTACTACATAGGAATCGCACAAAACAACAGCGCATAAAAATAAGCTGTACTGTACTTTTTACACTAATTCTTAATCAATTTATTCGCATCCACCGTCTGCCCATCTTTCACATGTAGTTTAAGCTCTTTCTAATAAGAAACCTAATATAGAAATCTGTTGTCTCTCTAGCTTTTCATTGCTTCTTCCGTTAGCTTTTCGATGATTAGTTTTGAAAATGATCACAATAGCCTGTCGGCTGGTGAGTTGTTCTTGTATACATGCTATTCACTCCTTGTGGTTCCTATAAAAAGCATTTTATTTAGCGATTACTTTGGTAATAAGAAAGAAGAAGAAAGATATATAAGAACGTTTCTTTGCGTAGAACTTTCCTCTTTGAGGTCTATCGTCGTGGCTTGACTATCGTGGGCAGTAACGAAAAATCTTCGCGTTTTCTAACAATTAACAATTATTAATAAATTTGTTTTCCTAATTTTAAAATGGCTTTAAATGCATTTTGGTCAAACCAGATATTTTTTATTAGTTAAGCTTTCGTTTCGCATTAGGAAGCCTTGCCAGGCCTTGTCTCTCCCATCCGTCCTTTATCCCAACGCTAATCAATCCAAACAAACAGAAATGTTCTTAGCGGCGAATCGTAAGATTCCGCAAGCGAACTCTCAGAGATCAACCTATGATCAACTTTCTATATAATATAGACTTTCATGCATTTTGATCAACGACATCTACTGATGAATATGATAAAGTAAGATGAAGTATCGATGTACGCAATGGGTAAATTAGATGATTCCCACTCTTCTTTCCATAAACTAACTATTATTACTATTATCGAGTTATTCAGTATATGCGGAAGTTAATGATGAAACGCCCAAAGTTGCAGTTTAGACATTCATTACTTTTGTTGTTTGATTTGAAGATATCTGCTGCCGCAGCCCGTCAAACATTTTGAGAAGTTTATGGTGATGCTTCTGCATTATGGCACAAAGATGGTGACAAAGATGGACATGCTTCTGCATAATGACTAAGAATGGCCTGGAGAACAGAAAAGTTTGAAGACAATGAATTGCAAGACTTGGGGGACAAAAAGCCAGCTCAAAATCTCCAAGAACTTTCGATCAGTTTTGTCGTTGATGAATCAACAGTTTCTAGACGATTACACGCGATGGGAACAATCCAAATGAAGGAAAAATCCAAAAGAAGGAAAAATGGCTACCGTACGAATTGACAGAAAATGCAACTTCGTACCGTTTCAACATTGCGGTTTGATTGCTTGTCAGGCAGCAGAAAACGGTTTTGTGCAGCTTATTGCGTGGATTACCTACGACAATCGCAGGCGCAAAAAGTCATGAAGAGCTACCCAAATCGACACCGAAGCTGAATATTCATGGGCATAAAGATATGTTGTGCATATGGTGGGATCAGCAACGTCTAGCTTATTACGATTTGCTAAAACCGAATGGAACTTGTACTGCAGATGCTTACTGCAGACGGCAATTGAACAAATTGAACTATGTATTGTTGCAAACAAAAAGCAGCAATAGCGGTTAAAAGGCGTAAAGTCATACCCCTGTATGACAACACTCGGGCAAACATCGCAAGAAGTGTAAGGGTAAACTGTTGCAGCCTGAGTTGGAAGTCCGCCGCTCCCAGAGTACTCATCAAACATAGTGGCTGCTGATTGCCACTTGTTCAGATCAATGTATCTTGGCTGGGATGGAAAGCGATCTCGAAACGCTGACGAAGTGCTTCGACACGTTGTCAAAAGCATCGGAAAAAGTTGTATAAAGTGATGGAAAATATTTTGATTACTTTGTGTTGTAGCGAATTTTTCCCATTGAATGCTTTCCTCAAGTAAAAAAATGATCAAAGTACATGCAAGCACCTAATATTTATATACTGCCTATGTAAGCGTATTAGTGTAGTGTCGTATAAAAAATGCATTAAATATCCGTCCTGTTCTATAGTCAAAAAAAAAACCTTGGGCCGCGTTCAATGTGAAAGGCGGATATTGAAAGCTTTCATTCCACTTACTTGATGGAAAATTATTTTGAGAATTAATTTTATTTATTAGCGCGTAGCAGGAATTATGTTTCCAAAGCAAAACAAACTGACAGCTATCTTTGCTTTATAAAATGCTAATAATAGAAACCATAATTTCGTATTTCTATTTAGTTAACCACATATGGATAAATTCGTCTGTGCTGTACAACGCAGTGAGACATCGATCTAAGCTTAAATTTGTTTCCTTTTCCGCAGATATTCAACTGGCAACATCCATTAGGAGCGTCCAAGTGTGAAATTGAAAGATTAAAGCAATTACCCAAAAGAATGAAAGATGAAAGATGAAAGAGACAATGTATTGTACAATGTATTGTACAATGAAGTAAACCATTTTTTCTACTATTAGTTTAAAATCTTATTATGGCGATAGTGGTAGAATGAGAAATGGTTTTAATGTATTTAATAAAATAGACTCGCATTGCGAGGAATACACAAAAGGAAAAAAACATACAATTAATAATAATGATAAGATTTAAATAATATTCAAATGAATTCGTTTATGATGAATAATTTGAAAAATTAGAAAAATTTTCACAACTACATATATATAAAAAAAGAAAACATTTAAGTGCTAATAATGATGCCGGTGATGATGATGACGATGATGATGATTGGTGACAACACGCTAAGAAATTCCCAATTGGCATTTTTCCACATTTCAAATATTATTACAATCAGCGCGCTTTTAGAAGATTTATTATTATTACCCTTTGGTGGCCAACACCCCTGCTTAATGTCGAAGTGAAAAGGAGTCAACACAGCTACGCTACATAAAATCAAGATAAAACTGCGAAATTCAATCTGTCAAAAATAGATTACATACCAATTATGTGCTCGTTAAGGGTTGCCATACGTTTTGAAATTATCTCATTTCCACTGTCTCGAGCTGTGTTATACGGCATATTGTAATAATTTTTAAAAGCATTACTGGTCCCCATCATAAATGATGTATTTTATTATGACAACATTATTAAAACGAGAACGCGACGATTGTACAGATGTTAGTAGAACCCAACCATAGCCCTGGTAACAAATATATCAACGTCGTAACTGAGTTGTTATTCGCCGCAAGTACCCAACATCAGCATCAGCATCATCGTCAGCATAAGTAAGTAAGTAACATCAATAACATTCATTTACTCATTCAGTCGTCGTTTTTTTTTTTTTTTTTTTTTTTTTTTTTTTTTTTTTTTTTTTTTTTTAATAGCTTTATTACTGTCGGTTATTTCTTTTTCCAGGTTTACATATATCTGCCCTTTTATTCCGTTATTTAATCGACACCACTTCGTTTGATATTTCCTTTATCTTCATCCACCGTTACGGCTACCACGAGCCACAGCAGTGGCGATAGCAGTAGCAGCTAGCTTTTCAACCATTTAAAAAACTGAATGTTTTACACATTCATTCTTGCCATGTTCTACTTACCCCCACGATAAATGCGGTCGTCGGGTTCCATTTAATAGCTTAAATCTTTCTGTTATCAAAAGCGATAGAAAATTCTCTCTGGCTTTATATTCACTTTTTTCCCCATCAATATTATTATCGTCCCTCGTCATTATCATCATCATCATGATTATGTTGATGTTTAGCTAAATAAACCCAATTAAATGCTCGTCATTGATGTTTTGATTTTTATAACAATAGTTAAATGTACATATGAATGTATGTATGTATGTATGTATATATTGTGAGATATTAACGTTTAGAAGCGTGCACATACATTTACTTATACAATTACATATGTAACTGATTTATCTGCTGTGAAATTTAATATTATGCCTTATATAGGTTTTAATGATGGTACTCTTATGATTGTCCATTCATTCTGACGCTAAGTCTTCAAAGGTTTACTTTTTCAACAAAATAATGGTGGACGTAAAGAGAGTTTATTCTAAGAACTACGAGGCAAGGTAGAAGTTACACTTTCTATACGAAGTAATGTAAAGGCAAGTAAAGCAAACTCTGTTGGTCTAGTTTGCTAACAGTAACCGAGCGATGGTTGCAATCATAGAACATTCGATTGTTTTTTCCAAATCATAGCTAGGCTGGATTTTAAAAAATTTCCGAAGGCATTGTTTGTCTTCATTAGTGTGTTTAATTTACTAACGTGAGTCGAACATATGCTTTCTTTGCATTGAAAGAGCATTACGGGACTATACGCTGTGAGATTATATCAACCTTGAAATTGGTTTCTTCATACTTTTCGTAAAATCGATTATAACACCGTTATAATCGTTAATTAACTCCTTAACTTCAACTGGTCAATAAAATCCACGGTAGTGATAATTGGACGCATATGGTACGAACCACCTATCACAGGTGCATCCTGGTCTTTAGCGCTTTTAAAATTCTATAACGTCCGTATTCCTTCAACTTCAATAGTAAATGGAACGATGCACGATACACTCCACGTAATATAATACTATAATAATAATTTTTTTGGCGAAACTCGACTTCTTTAAATTTCCTAAACCTATGCTGGTCCTGGGAAAACAGGTAACCACTTCTTCTTGCAAGTACTTATTTTTTCTAAATGCTTTCGAACATTGGATGAACACTCGATGTAGTGTGCGCTATTCTCATGTCCATGATTGCACACGCCACGGAGATTTAAATATATTACATACGTGTTTTGTGCCTCCGGAAGATCTGCTAGCGCTCTATTCTCCACAAATTGATTAATGACAAAAAATTACCTCTAAAAAGCCTTTCTTTTTTTGTGATCAAAACTCAAATTTAATCGATTGCTACCTTAACTTGGTGTTCGCCTGATTTAGGACTGCGTTAATTCTGCCTATGCAAATGATGACGCATGATGAATGGTTTTGCTGATGGAAAGGAAACTTTGTGGGGAATTGGGAACAATCAGAGGGCGTGCATCGTATCAGTGCAATGAACGCTCTCTCAATTTAAACGTTTTTATTAAATTTTCTACATATGCGATTGTCATGCACGTTTGACACAACGACAGAAACTATGGTATTTTTTCACCTCAAATAGTCAATCAGTTGGTGATCCTGTTTACTTTACAACGTGTGTTGTACTTTGTAATAAAAGTAAATTTATTTTTTTCTTATAGTAAGGTATGTGCTATCCATATACCAATGACTGTACATAAAAGACTTGAGAGGCTTGCTTAAATAAGCAAGAGCGGCATTAGGATCTGGTGTTCGTTAATGTGGCCGCATATCTTCTTTTGATAACAAATGAGAAAATGGAAAAGTTTTTTAAAAAATGAATTCTGGAAGCAGTTCTCGAAGGATGAAGGTATTCAGGAAGCATTCAGGAAGTAAATATACGAATGCACGTACAAGCTCTTTAGGATGAGTTAAAATGATATTCTTTCTTATAAAGGAAAAGATGGGAACACAAAATAAGGCAGTCGCGCTAATGAAGAGGTTGTTTGCTGCAAAAGGAAAAATAGTTTCACCTCGACTTCTTTTCCTAGCGAATTTCCAAGCACTCAAAAAAAAAATAATGCGCTTCTTGAACTAAATTTTAATAACACAAATTAAAAAGTTTTGAGAGTCACTCGGTTTACGTAATCAGATAATTACTTAAACTATCAGTCGTATTGTGGCACTGTGATCGGTCACCAGTCATCACAGAAAGCATCGTTTTGGCGGCAACATATCAAATTTGGTATTCCAAATAAATGGTCACAACTCTGCAATAACAATTTAGTAACTCAAGCTTGTCAAGTCCCGAAACTCTTACACAATGAAAATGTTTTATGACTTGTGACATCTCTGGAATGTTGCTCAAGTACGGTTAGATTGATATATTGAAAACTAATTTTCTACTTTGGTTCGGCCAAAAAAATAAAGCGGACAACTTTGAAAATACCTAAGTTATTTGCCCATAATTTCATAGCACATCATTTACTACATAGCCGGGGCAATGGTGAGCCGAACACCACACCACTTACATTTTTAAGAAGTCACCTTATATCGAAAAATTAGCGAACTAAGTTGGCATTTTCAAACACTGTGCCCATTCTGCTCACTACTAACTCACTAACGCTAACGAAGATCTTCGCCGGAATTTCTAAAATATATTCTATTTGTTAAACCAATTCCTGAATTCTTGCCATTCTTGTAATAATATATTTATTAAAAAAAAAAAAACGACAAATTTAACTACGGTTAAGTGCTGTTGAACGTCAATCACGACGGTATATCCAGTTTGATAAGTGATGTGTCACTTCCATTGAGTCCGGGTTTTTTTATTTGAAAGTTTCAAACGAAAATTTCGGGCAAAGAGTTAAATTAAACATTTCCTCTAGAAAGCAAAAAAATATAAAAAAACCAATGCTAGAGCATGCGAGATTCTCAAGTTATATATATATACATATATATATGAATTATTATATATACTTAAGACTCGTTAGTGATATATACACCTGTCTAGAACTTGGTTAATTCTTTGTTAATAATGTTCGTGATAACAGTAAGTGAAAGTTACTGGAAAAAAATTGTGAAACTCTTCTCTTTTCTTCAGCTTTTTTGCCTATTCTTGGCATATTTGTGGGCGAATTAAGGTCGACTTCATATTTAAATTACGAAGTTGTTGCATGAAAATATGTGCAGTCGCGTACAGGTCGCTCGAACATCCGAAGGTATTTTACTCGAAAATGTTTTCAAGCGTTAAGTGTTGTGGGTCAATAAATTAAGCAAACAATGGCGAACAACTGGCTGTATACATACATACATATATATATATATATATATATATATATATCTTTGAGGAATTAATCCACAGAGAAAAAGAAAAAATTTAAAAGGGTAACAGAATTCGACTTAACCGCAGCATTTATCTTAGTTCGCTCAAAACAATACATACAACATAAGACTGTGTGATTGCGTGTAATCACAATAACTTCAACTGCAGTGCTTTTGGTAAAAGTTCAAATTGGAAAATTCATTGCATGTCATTCTTTGCATAAGTACCATTTAAGGGTGATAATCGTCGGTTGTTGAGGGTGAAGTCAAAACGAATATTGAGAATGCATACAGATACATGCGTTCATACATATACATTTCATCTGTAGCGACATATAGAGAAGGAAGAAGATTAAAAGTGCATTTAATAATAGCTTAGTTCAAAACTTCTAGCACAACGTTACATACAAACATGCAAACATACACACTAACACGTTAACGCGTAGACAAAACGATTTCGAACAATATATAAGACACATTGGGTGTGTATTTACCAGTGATGAACATACAAAGGACATGAACCGAACCAGTGATGTGATAATGTTCGATAAGTAAATGCTGCCCCTAAGGGAATTTAGATTTACTGGTTTCTTTCTCTGCCCCCTCCCCAGCACGCTTTCTCTTTTCATGCGCTTCGGTTTGTTATTATTACGTGCATTGTTAATGCATAGAATGCCAAAAATCATCAGACGAGTGAAGTGTTATAGAAAACCTTATTCACTGAAATATTATGGATTGATTTCGGTTTACGGGCAAGTGTATGTAAGCGTATGTGTTAAGTAAAAAGTCTTAATAGGTTTGTTTTGTGTGCGTATGAGCGCGGCAAGAGAGAAAGTACCAGCTTTTCTGCTGAACAAATAAACAGACAAATAAATATGAGGAGAGAGAAAAAAAAGGTCTAATGATTTGGAAACATTTGATTGCGTGGGCGTTTAGCATTTGCGTACCAAATGCACCCTCAAGCATACGCATTCAAGCATTCACGTATTTAGATAACTTCATCGCACATATGATGTTCGTTCAATTTATAAAATTTCTTTCTCTTTTTTTTTTTTAAGTATTTTTAAGTTATGCCGTTGCAATCTCTGAGAGAAGCATGTGATTACGTTTGTTAGCTTACGTCGTTTACTGTCATTTAATTTTCTATTCTCTCCCACCGACCAGTTATCATTTGGTTGTTATACAAGTTTGGCTACAGTTGCTCTGGCTTCTCCCTGCGCCAGTTGTCGAGCAATGTGTTGTTGGGGGTGGTGTTGTAATGACTTATGCCACATTTACGTGTAAAATGGTTATAATTCTTGTGGTTTGTGGAATAAAATGAGACATACACACACAGATAGACAGACAGACTGAGAGATAGAGAGAGAGAGAGAGAGAGAGAGAGAGAGAGAGAGAGAGAGAGCGAGTTATAGAGAGACGAATACTTTTTGTATTATTGCTGTCAGGAGCTGTGGTTGATCATAAATTTTCTGTGAATGCAAAGGATTTATTTTACTATTCTTTCCCATTGGCCGCGCATAATATTATTTACTTATCCCATACTCGTGCTTTGTAATAAGTATTTGTTAAGTTGAATGTGTAGATTTTTTCATACTTTGTTTTGACTATTAATTACTTACTCAATTACAGTGATTGAAGTTTTTTTTTTCTCGTTGCTTTCGTTATTATTGTGTAATTATTTCTCGCGTGTATGTAGAGATTTGTTTCAATTGAAAAAATAGAACACTTCTTGGTATTTAATAAATTTGTCAAAGATACATGTTCGCCATGGAAGGGATTATGTTGGCTTTCATATGATTCGTAGGAAACCAATACGAAAGACATTCTCGTCTTAGGCTGGATTTTCAAGCAGTCGATCTATGAACGGACCGAAATTCATAGGTATGTTTCTTGTATTGTCTTTGAAAGGAAATTTCAAATCAACATTTGCTAACGATTAAATTGTTATTAAACAATATCAACTTATGTACCTGAAAATCAATTAATTGCCCAATTGGTTCGTATTAAGTTTACGCTGACGGATGCAACATTGGGTGGAGATTTTATTACACTGCTCAGTTCGGAATCATTTTGTGAAAAGATTTAAGCCTGATGTTTATGTATATATATATTTTTAAATTGGATCTTTATTTCACAATTCAATTTTCGAGCTACTCAGATGAAGATTGATCCACCGACGCTTTGCTAATTGAAAAAAATTTTTTGAAAAGAAAGCGAAAGAGGGGGCGAAAGTGAGAAGCACAAATCGTTAATTGTAGGCCTTGCCTACCTAGAGTGTATTATCTAACTTTTTTTTTTTAGGAAAATTAGAAAAATTGATAGCTGGGTTTGTTTATGAAGCAGTAAGCAGTAAACTGGTCTAAGAGCTTTTGCGGTTTTTATATATCAGCCACTAAAGTTTAAGTAGACAGATAAGCAAACAAGTGTACAGGCGAGAGGAGCTCTTCATCTTTTAGAAAGGTAGCTCTGAACCATTGAAATTTGATATTTTTGCCTTTATGTCCGAGAACCAAATGATACTCAGTGCTTATTGAGCACACAATGAATGTGAAACCTCGATTCGACTCTCCGTCACCTAGCTTGTGTCTACCGCCCTGGCCGTTGAAACCTAGCTTGAAAATTCATGTGACATTCTTCGTCCTTCTATTTGTTATTCTGCTTTTGTATTTTTTAAAAAATTGAGATCAAAAAATTAAACCTGTCACAATAACTCAAGCCCTGGGATGTTTCCTTCGCAGAAAGCAAAACCCAATGGAAATTGTTTCTTTAGTATGTAGGAAGACGAGTAGGCCATGGATTTTTTTTTTTTTTTTAAATTATTTTTTTTTATGTCAATGGAAAAAAAAAGGGGGAAGAATTAACGAGCACTTCAGCATTTGATACGGTGAAAAAAACAGTTTTTGATAATTAATTTTGGTTAAAATCGTCTTTTGTGCTAATTAAAAAAATAAAAAAAAAAAATATAAAAACTTATGCAAAAATTTATTGCGACAACTGTCTTTAAGTAGATTCTAAAATTAAGTGAGATATATTTGCGTGGAGGCTGCTATAACAAACAAATCCATAAGAAAGAAGAAGAAAGTTATATTCAACTCCAACGGAATCCTATATTACTCATCACGTTTATGAGCATTGTATGTCGCATCGTATATATCGTATATATATTTTGAATCATCGGAGCATGTCAGTTAATTTCCGTACTTAAGACGGCGATTAAGAGCATTTCCGGATCTGTCAGCGAAACTATAAACGTTTAAGCGATTGTAGACAAGCTTCGAGCAATTGGAGAAGAAGTCATCTTTTATTTTTTTTCCTGAAACAAAAATTTAACGTCGAAATTGCAAATCTAATTAATTGTTAATTTTTTTTATAGAAACACGAATGTACATTCGGCGTGACTAGGTGAGTTGTAATTTGTATTGTTAATATTAGATTATAATTTTTAATTTTACGTAATCGTAGTATTGAGTCTGTTACACAATTGTCATTAATATGTTTAAACATTTATAATAATAACACAATAATAAAATGTTTGTAAACTAATTTTTTTGTTATGATACTGGCTGGCGAAGTAAGTGTACACTTAACACACTCATATACACTACACATCCGCTTACATCTTATAAAAATTAGAAAGATTCTATAGGGCAAAATTTCATTTACGAAACCCCCCCCAATTTCGGCGAGCTAGACTCATTTCGATAAGAGCCTTTTAAGTATGCTATAGTATGCTACAAGTATTAATTCTTTAAGGGCGTGCCCAAGTGGAATAGAACTTACATGGGACTCATGAAATCTGCCTTAAGGTGGCAGTAGATTGCGCATCTAAAGTGAAGATACTTCAGCTTCATACACACATATATTCAAGAGGCGAAAAAGTAAAGAATATATTTAAGATAATGTAACGAACGCCTAACTTTGTGATCATCTCGTCTTGTCGCTTATTCTCTTTACTAAACGGCTGAGCTTTTTTCCTTTTCTACCAATTTGTTATCAATTTTTAGGCAAAAACTTTAACTTGCGAGTGTAAGGACTAGAAAGTTTGACGTAACTTCTAGCGAAGGACTTTTCTCGAGAGAAATGAGTGAACGGTTAAGTCCATGTTCAAAGGAGTGCAAATAAGACGAAAATAGGAAAATATTTCAAATATTATTTCGTAAGCCTTGCACACTAACGGTCTTAGCTTAACGTTTGTGCTTTTTGATGAGTACATGAATGTCCTTATGATCTATAGTTTATACATGTATAATAATGTCGCGTACATTAAGCCTGAATTAATATTGTAGTCGAATTTACCATACCTTAACACATCAATAAATAATAAGTTTGATGAAAGACTTGAGAAACATACAGGATTGTTACGTTTATGCGGGGAGCCCTTTAGGTTTAACTTAAATCTTGAATATAGCTCTAAAGCAACACCGAGGGGGATATTTACGAAAATACATAATTACTGAGCCATCAATTACGGCTGCAGTGCTGCACACATCTTTTTAAGGTAAATTGGCAAATATATGATGTACCCAAGACGTTTGGCGTATCATAGATCCGTAAAATATAAATGCACTCTTGAATGCATAACATTCTAATGTCTACAGATATTACACAGCGTACACTTTTCGTAACATTTCTGTAACGATTGCCCCGCCCCGCATAGAGTAGAGCGCAAGGAATGCAAAAATACTACGAACGTACGACAGAATGCTCGTGATGGCCTGAATTTATCGATTAAGCCTTGCTATCACTAATTCTCTCTCGCTATGCTGTACAGCCAGTGAAAACTCACCACTAGTGAGAAGGTTTAAAATGCAAAAAATCACACTCAAAAGGAGAAAGCGGAAGGAGAGATCGTTTAAGTTCCAAGCAATGCTAAAGAACATATCCCTTGCTTAAACGATAGCGAAAGTGGCATATTTTTCCCTTAAGAAGGAGTCTGTCCTACGAAGAGAAATCGGTGTTTGATCGGCAAAGACCTAACTTAAAGTATATCTTTTACCTGTCATGTAATCTAATGTCAGTTCAAGTCAAACACGTAGTAAGAATATTTTTCGGATATTTTTTTTAAACTCCTATACGAAAAAGGAAAAAGAAAAAAGAAAAGCCCATAATTTTCTTATTTTCTTCATCTTTGAAAAACACAAAAGAAAAGATTTGTCTGTTCGCATAAGAAAAGAAGAGGAAGAATATATATAAATAAACGTAGATACCAAAGTGCGAATTTCACACTCAACCTAAAAAAAAAATGTTTTTTTTATATTTTTCATTTAAAAAATTTTCCAACAAGCAGCAAAGTGGTTGAGGACCGTTAACAATGCACCTTCGTGATTGTCGTACAAATTGTGTTACATTTGTGTGAACACATAGCGCAGGGAAAAGACAGACGGTTAAGTGAAAGGAAATGAAAACAGAGAAGTGTTGTTGAAAGCAGCAAAAATAACAAAGATAACGATGCGGCTGAGAGAAAATGATAATGCAAGTGAAAAAGGAGGCTGCTGTCAATTTGGCCAAAGTGGTTTTTCACTTAGTTAATCAAGGAAAAAAGTGCAATTTAGCCAAATGAATGGCGGCTACATATGACATGGTTACGCATTTGCTGGATGGCCAGGACAATAACGTACAATACAAAGCATTAGAGGTGAGACGCTGCTTATTTATTATAAAGTTTATAATATGGCAGAGAATGGCAGCAACATTTTAATCACTTAAGAGATTTCTTTATCATTTACCATCCATTACACCGTTAAACAGTCATAAATCTCTTACCAAGTAAAAGAACATCTGTATGAATGTTTGTTTTATGTGAAATATGAAGCTATTTACTTAATGAATATGAAGGAAGGCTGCCAATGCCCGGCGCTCCGAGAAAGAGGAGACAATGCTGTAAAGCACATAGTATTACGCAATATATATATATATATGTATATTGCGGTGGTATCCTTGTATGGTGCGGTTAATTTTTGGTTTTTTTTTCTTTTATAGAACAAGAGCGTAGGAGCATACAACATTTAACATTTCCACTAGAGTACCTCTTTGCTATGCAGGCACTTAAGTCATTTAGTTATTTGGTATTTTGTAATGGGGTTGTTTCAAGACACACTTTATGATTGTAGCTTTTAACTAAATTAAGTTTAAAGAGAGGGCGTTACTTTCGAAATGGAGTGGGCGGGCGAGCTTTTAAATTGAATGACGACTCCCTTCGGCACTTGCAGGCTTTTGTTGCCCTTGATTCCTTCGACGAAGCACAAAAATCAATTTTATTGCTTTTAAAAATTCAATTGAAAATTAAAAATTCTTTTAAACAGACCTTGAAGCAAGTTAGAAAGTTTTATACTCTGCAACAAACCATCACCTCGAATATTGGATTCTCTTCATCAGCGTAAACGTTACTTTCTATTTAATTCACCAGCCATTCAGAGAAAGTTTACTCCATACAAATACGTATGGTGGTAGTCGGCAAGAATTATTGTGAGAAGCGGTAAGGAAAGGAACGCCATTACTTACGATAAGCAGACTTCCCTTTCCATAAGTGAGTGAGAAAGCAAGTATTTCTGGTCAAAGAGTTTCTCGCAGGGGCCTCATAAGTCCGTGAGTAAGTGGGTACTTCCAGTATTTCTAAAAGGATGCTAATCATTTGCTTGCAGCCGCTATCCCAGTGTTTGCAACAGTGGACTTTCAAATATCGTATAAACGGAAGGACGGACGCAAATATACATATTTATATTTTATATAGGGTCGGATTACGCTTGCTTGTTATAAACTTAACATGCCTGTACGTTTTGTGATATTTATACAAAAAAATAAATAAATAAATAAATTTGCATATGTGTTTAAATAGAAAGGCATGAGTTCGCATTGTATTCACGTATAGCGCAAGAACAATGAATGAATTTGTGCGCTAAAGCAAAAGCACCAGCTGTTCGCTTTTGTTTCTTCCTTCTCTATTTTGTTGTTTTTTTTTTGCGAAAACATTTAAAAAGACGTCAACGCTCAAAAGGTTGTTCTTACTCCTGTTCATTGAAATCGTATTTTCAAGGAGACTTACTTCATCGTCACAATCATCTTCGGTACCATTTGTATTATAATTTGACATAAAGCGCACGCATCATAATCAAAATTGTATTCTATTCCTCCATGTCGTCTATTGCATACAAGTGCTTTGATACGCAGGAGTATGACTATTGCTAAGCAAAATGTACGACGTAAATATGACTGTATGTGTATTTGTGTGTATCAATCAAAAAATTGAAAAAAGTGAGTTTTTCAAATCGTTATTGTTTATCCGCCTTTTTCCAACGAAGTCTTTCGTTTTGTTCGCTTTTCATTAGTAACTACTACACTTTTGAATGGAGCCGCACGCTTGCTTAGGTAGATGTAATAAGGAGCATCTTCTGTTGCTTAAAAACTGAGCAGCTTACCGTTAAATGTTCCGTTAATGTATTGTTCATACGTTTTGCAATTGGTTTGGTTTTCTTATTGTTTTGTTCATTTTTTTTGTTTTTTTCTTTTTTTTTTTTTGGGCGTAGCTTGTATCTGTTATGACAAACGTTTTCATAGGCATTTTTTTCTGTTGTTTTTTTTTTTCACTTTTTTGATGCAAGGGCAGCAGATGTTTTTATGATGAATTTCAATTGAAAAATCAATTAATTTAAATACAATTTTTGATAATAAATTGATACAAAGGCCACCGAATCCAGGTATATGTATATACATATGTTACGTTTTGGAATCCATAAAATTGTGTCCGTTAGGAAAGACAAAAATTATGTTTTCAATGCATGAACAACGAAAGGACAGCAAAACAAACTGAGCTATCAAGAAAACGATTGGGTCAAAGGAATTCAGGAAAGAAAACAACAGTCTGGAAGGCTAATTCATCTTAGAGCAGGTCGCCGTCAACAAAAAGTTTGTCATCTTTTTGGTAGAAACTAAAGAAATTTAAATGCTTATGAGGTTTTAGGATAATAACCAGGTGAAGAATTTAAAGGAGTGAATGAAAATCGAAGATAATGATAACTTTTTGGTACAAAGAGCTGTTCTTGAATTCTCCATTATCGTCAACTAAATTGAATCATTTATTGGAATGAAAGCTCCTTACTGAAAGAAGATGTTTCGCTAGACAAGCAGAGATAACATAAAATGCATCACAAGATAAAGATGTTTTGGACCATTAAATAAAACTGAATTCAGTTTCTGGTAAACCTCAAAATTAACTTGGATACCCGCAGACAATCTTACGTTTACACTTTAACAAATTAATATCATGAAACCGACTGTTGTATAGGTAAACTGCAAACAATTCTTGGATATCTTTAATCACATGCCATTTAATGAGTTTCGTATTTTCGCAAAGTTTTAAGTTTCGGCCAGCTCTCCCTTTTTTTAGTCAGGTTTCTCAAGGTTATTGGGAAAGCCATTTCCCCTTCTCTTTTTTTAGGCTGGAGTGAAGGATGATCTTCTTCCACGTGATCATTAACGAGCGATAAGTTTAATCTCTCAGCGAACCTACTAGTTTTTGTGAGGAAATTTGTGTCAATTGATCCCTTCATTTTGTTTTCATTAGCTTCAACGGACTTTCCAAAACGCGGATATTGGAAACCAGCCCTGGCGTTGCCGTCCTGCCAATGCAACGTCTTCCTACCCAACCAATAACTTTTTTCTTTTCATTTCTTTTTCTGGTATGAAGTTTTTCCACGAAGAAGCCCTGCTTCGTCAGTTATTAAAATATATAATGATAATGCGGTTTAACTGTAAACTTGGCTATGACAAAAGGCAATTGAAAAAATTAGAAAAAAAAAAAACCGAAATGGCTTTCTGAACAACCTACAATCATAATAATAAATTTAAAAAAGTGCAAAAACTGTAAAGAAGAAAGGCGGACAGTCCAGTTCTCTCTTGTTCACATTGGTGAGTTTCTATTAACATGGATGTTTTATTGGTTATGCTATCATGTGCATGTCCGAGTACTTACCGATTTTTCTAGCAAAGGGATGACATGTAAACTAAAGTCTCCAAAACTGTTTTCAGTATAAGGTTTAGGAACTTGAGCAAGAGAGATTTCGGAGCTATTAGAACAATGTTGCTTACGCTTACATCCGCAGGTCTAGATACGCTTAAGCTCAACATAATTTTAAGAATTTTAACTGCGTCAACTAAAATCGTATGGGGTAAGGCTCCCTTTCTCTGTTGGCTGTGATGTAATATCGGAAGCGCACACTGCTATGGTGTACTTCAGCTAGGTGGGTTACGAGCTACTCCCAAGCGGACTAAACGAAATGCTACAACTGATGTAATTGCACCGGTTCTCAAATGGTCGCAGTACAGCTTGATTTGTCGACACGACAACACTCGGTCTAATGTCGCAAAAAAAGTATGGCTTTTCGTAAAAGTAACTCCTTTGATTGATTTACTACAATCTAATGCCAACAATTTGTTTATATAGTAGTGTGGATTTCGAAGCGAATCCCTTCGAAATACATCGTTGCACAAAAAAATTAGTTAAATTCTTTAAACGCCTAAAGATGGTTATTACGACATTCTTGCTGTTAATTAAAAAATATTTCAGAGTCATTTGCAATTTAAAAAAATCGACGGAATATATGGATAAACGTTATTTACAGTTCTCCTATTGTGTGCTTCGGAAAGAAATTTCGTTTATTGGCTAAAACAAAAGTCGAATTCTTTCTAGTGCAAAAATATCTGATTAGGAATAACAGAATTTAATAGATTTAAACCTGCGGCGATCTCACGAGTTGTCATTCGGCGTTCGTTTCGCTCAATGTCTCTACATTGTCTTTCCCAGCTTCCAGAACGCGATGCAAAAGCGCCCTTACGGAATTTTTCAAAGCGGTTTCAGCACTGGAGCTCTGTCTAGCAATGGAAGTAAATTATGGCGAAAATGCTGCTTTGGACCTTCTATATATGGCAACGGAAATTTTTGCGCAGAATCCAACAAAATTTTCCTACACAACCATTACGGTATAAACTATCAAAGACAGTGCGTCTTCAATATCGACTTTTCAGCAAAGAAACGCAATCAAATCTACTGTGGGGAAGAAAGGAAATGCCTTTCCGAACAACCGAATATTTCTTCTATTTGTTCTTTTGTATTTTATGGGAGATAAAGTAATAGCGGATGGATCAAATATTCTTTGGGCAATGCTCTCTTTTTTTCCACTTCTCTTTTTTTCTAGAAGAGCAGTACGAATACCACCAGGACAATAGTACAAATGAGAAGGCACTAACGGAGAAGACGGGAAGTGGAGTACAACAAGAGAAGGAAAGTGAAATGACCAGATAAAGAAGTGGTTTGGCTCTTGCGAACAAGTCCGTCCGCCAAAATCCTGGAAAGAAAATCAATGCCATTAGTACATTTGATCTTTTCGTAACACAAATTTCTCATCTTTTGTTTTTAAAGGAGAAAAACCACTCCGACAAAATAAAAAAAAATTTTTTTTACTATGATTATATTAATAATATTTATTATATATATTATATATATATAAATTAATAATTATTATTATGATTAATTTCGCCAGAGCAATAAATTCTAAGACTAAACTCTTAAAGCACTAGCATCTAAGGCTAAGGTTTGGAAAATTCGTGTTTCTCGAGAGCAACGCGTTTAAAGTTCGAAGTGCCCGTACGACCGTTTTCGAGAAACCAACTTGTCAATTCATTTGAAATTGAATTGAATGAAACGCCCACAATCATCTTTTCATATCATTATGGGCTACTTAAGGGTCATTTTAATCAGAAATGAATAAAAAACTGGACTTCTGGAAAACTTTACAGCGGCGTTGCCGCTTAAGAAAGTTTCGGCTGCTTAGCAAGAGAGAAAGCATTAATTGCATAATAAAACAAATTGTTTAGTGAGTTGAGCCATCCTAAATAGCCTAAATAGACAGACACGCTTCTCTGCTTTCGGATTTCAGATTTCACATAAACTTTTTAATTATTCAACATTGCCTCACAATTGAATATATTAAAGCCAATGCGTAAATTTACTTAGCAAAAAAAAAATGAATGGATTCTTCTATGTGTTCTACATGTAAGTTCTTTAATTATGGATTAACATTAGAGCATTATTTTTATTAGAATTTAAAAAAATTAAAAAAAAAAATTAAAATATTGTCATTACACTTAATTAAATATTAATTCGATATATATATACATATATATATATTTATCATTTCTTTTGGTAAAAAAGACAATACAAAAAAAGAGTTTATCCAATTTAAACCATATATGATATATTGACAATTATCTGCAACGTTGTTACTTCGTCATGCCTAAAAATATTTAATTCTACTCATAGTGTGGGAAACTTACTTTACGTAACGTTGGCAAATGCAAGGTAAACTAAAAATTTCCCAACAGTGCCGGAAAGTAGGCTGATATCATACACGGTACTGCTTGATGTTGAATGTAATTGTGAGTGAGATTTTCTCAGTTAATCTCCTCACCATATACGCCACAAATCTACTTCTGCCACGTCCAAGCATAGTGATGGCGACGGAGTTTTTAGAGGGAAAGTCAATGACTCTACAGCCAGATCAAATCAAAATACACGTATGATGTATTTGCATGAAGTAGAGTGTTTTCTTTTTTTTGGCCAAAAAACTCCCAGTTGATGTGCGTATAAAATTACTAAAAAATATTAGATTAAATCAGAAACCTCATGACAACAACAATGGCATAAAAAATAGACTTTAGTCAAGTATTACAAGTAGTTATGCGAGGTTTGTTCCAAAAATACTACGATTTACATTAACCCATGGCTGGCACAGCTCAACTGTTACGTAGACTTTTATTTCGGTTAACAAGTTTCTCGCTAACGATGCGGATGGATGTCGAAAAAACATTGCAGGCAGTTTTTAATTTTTCGGAAATATGCAGCAAAGAAACTTCATTCAAAGCTTGCGAGAGAGCGGAAAGCGTGTAATATGACGAAGTTCTTGAACAAAATCCCTGACACGCGCGAATACAACTTTCAGCAAATGCAGTAAAAGGCTATAGAAACTCATCCCATTTGCAAAACAGAAGAATGCTGGTGATGGGTGGCATGCCCTAGTTCATGCTTAGTACTTTCAGAGTCATCAGCAAAGACGATTAGAGTTGTAAGTTGTAAGCCCATGCTTCATTGGGTCCATAGAAGATATATATCGGGATGAAAGTTAGAAAAGAAATTAATCATGTTCGTCTGTCCATCCATCCATGTGGTTTTCAATTACTTTGTATTCGTTTATTGTGATACGATTAAATTTCGTGTGAAATTTTTAATGGTCGACTTATTTTTACTCAGTCCTTGCTGACTCCAGATAAGGGAAATCCAGGAACAAAGATGTAAAAGAAGTTCCTCAGCAACCGGTAAATGTCTCAGCAAATTATATCGTATGTTAATGCTTTCTTGAGTGCGCGCTTTGGCACTGATTAGTGCACTAGAGAATTCTGTCAGTGGGTTTTAGAAGGAAAACGATTTAATGGCAATGAACAGCAGCCTTATAGCAACATTGTATGAGTAAATGGTTTATTCTTGTTCAAAAGTACATTTAATTAAATTTGTCAGTTTGGTAGTTCTAAAATAGATGTTCTAAGGGAGTAGATGTAAATATCGCACAGACTGCCAGAGGAGAAAAAGAAATAACAGGAAGGTAGTCCACAATGCAAAATTCAAATCATCATAAATTTGTTTTGCAAAAATGAATGTTATGCTTAAGACTTTCCATTCGCCTTAAGCGTACGTCTTATGCCAATGAGAATTGCTCAGTCAGCAATTCTGACTTGTGGTCTTCATGTCAGATGACATGAAGACCACAACTTAACGGAGTTAACTGATCACCGTCAATAGTAGCAGCGCTGAAGAGTCACATTAACCATAATCTTGCCAAGCAATTATAGCGTAAAAGTTCAATCTTTTCAGAAAATATATATCATTACACCAAGAGGTGGCTCACAGTCAGATATTGAGAAAGAAATCCGGCACATTGTCTAGCAAGGATCCACTAGGCTACAAAATTTGCATCATATGCATCAAATACATTTTTTGTTACTTTTATATAATTCGAAATCAAAAACTATAATATATGCCCCGTGGATAGAATTTTACGTTTGCTTAGATAAATAAACGAAACGAGGACTATAAGCAAAAACAATAACATTTTAATTATTTTTCTTTTATTTTTTCTTTTTTAAATCTATTCGGCCTGCTTTTGCGAATAGTTTCACTCAAACGCCGCATAACACTCAAGTGATACTTCTTGTTAACAGTTGGGCGCGGCAGAAGGAACTCATAGTGCACAAAACTACGGTAAACGAAGGCAGCGGTTAACATAATCTTGGCATTTGAGCGTCTTTGGCGAGGTGTTTTCGATCCCGGCTCACCGTTCTCACGATATGCACTCGAATGATCGGCTGTTTTCGCGTGGCATGCACACATCCAAGTTCTTGAGCGATTGACAGTCAGAGATCATCTCCTCACAAACATTGTAAAAATCAGAAGATATATATTTTGTGTCGTACAAAATAAAGCGCAGCAGAAACACTAATAGCCTTTACGACGTGAAATATGACGCAGATGTCTGTCAGAGTGCTACCAAATAAAAAAAAAATATTTCTGATATTCTGATATAATCGCGCAATTTACCTTAAATATTAGTCTTCCTTCTTGGTTACAGTACTACGTAGGATTCTCATTGTCACTCTCTCTGAGAGCGACATTGTAGTATGATTCGTTATAAAAAAAAAAAAATGGTTATTTTTCTTTTTCTTTTGGTTTACTGAAATTCCCCATGAATTTTCTGAACCAGTCTCGTACACGTATGTAATACATGTTATGCATAGGAACTGGGAATGTATTGTATTAATTAATATGCATCTATGAAAACCGTAGATAGCAAAAAAATGGAATATAATAATTTGCATAAATTCGTATACGTGTATGTATACGTACGAATAAGAAAAAAAAAAACAAAATATTAAAATTAAAAATAAAAAACTAACGTTTAGACACCGAAGAGCCACAGAGTTTTGGTTGTCGCACAGAAGAAAAAACCCACAAAACTAACTAAACACGAGTATTACATTTACAAAAGGCATACATTTCAAATCTAAACATTATCAGGCAAAAAATGCATAAAATTGAAACATTTTTTTTCATAAATTTTTAGGTGGTAAACACAGGCTGAGGCCAGAGGCAATATTCCGTTAGAATAGTGAATATATTGTATACCTGTACATAGTTAGCAAACCTGTCAGGGAGATACATATGTAT
Organism: Glossina fuscipes; assembly: GCF_014805625.2. Taxonomy (NCBI): domain Eukaryota; kingdom Metazoa; phylum Arthropoda; class Insecta; order Diptera; family Glossinidae; genus Glossina; species Glossina fuscipes. The sequence continues at coordinate 535,069 of NW_023998458.1, forward strand.
GTCCAGGGGTGTTCGTTCTGTGTAGGTTGTCACAATGTGAAAATTTTTCACTCTCATTAAAATTGGTGAATACTAATATGGATGGAAAGAAAATAATCAAAAAAAAAAAAAAAAAAAAAAAAATGAAAAGCTAGAAACACCAAAACCATATGAGTGTCAAACAACCAAAAATTGCAAACATATACAGCAAATATGAATATGGTACGAGTAAGCAATAGAAGGAAAAAATGCCCGAAAAAATTACAAAAAAAAAAAAAAACAAAAAAAAAAAAGAAACACATCACCAATACTTGCATAGACCTGAGTACACAAATTATTTCTCAAAAAAAATTTGTTACCAAACGTAACAAAAAAAAAAGAAGCAAAAATAGAGCTCTTTCCCTGCATTTGATGATATAAAGGCTGACTGACAAGCTTTCTATGTTTTGCCTGCTAGCAAATGAACGCTAAGTGAGTGGTTGAGTAATTGGTGTGGGTGGTTCCATTATGATGAATTATGACTGGTCCCTTTCAAGCGCGAGATGTACGTCCACACATTCAACAAAACGAAAAATAAAAAAATAATAATAAAAAAGCTATATATGAACAGAATATGTATAGAAAGATTTATGTATGTTACAAAAAAGGCTTAAAATTTCAAATTTGTTTGAAAATATCTGTTGTCATTTCTAAATGAATGAATGATTACTTAAAGTCACGTATACGCTCTTAACAACATCAACAAAATGGAATACATTTCTATCTAGAGGATAGTAATGATTTTTATAACCACATGAAATGCATTCGAAAGAGCAAAAGCGTATCTACATAATGGACAAATACAGGTCTTAATACTCGCTTGGGAAATCCAGGCAAGCTCTGCCCAATCAAACCTGAATAACTAAAATATATTTTCTTGGTTAACGATTGTCAACCGCTTTCCATTTTTACACTGTGTTCAGATGTTCCAAATATATAACAACGCTGTGATGCAAATTTGTCCCATGAATCCTTTTAGTTAAGTATTTCTTTTCGCTCAAACATATCAATATTTATTTATTTGTTTTCTTGTTTCGATACTTTCGGTTATGGCAAAAAGGCTTTTTCATAAGCCTGCACAACTTAGACCAGTTTTTGTCGAGTTTGCAAACCTGAACTGGGCAACTGTTCGTACGTGTGTTTTTTGTTCATAGGTCGTTTGCTCACCGTTCTAAATATTTCAGTTCAAAACTGTTGTCCGCCTAACGACTTACATGTGTTTTCAATATACGTAAGTTGGTTTAACTATACATCAGGTTCCTCCACTTGTTTATATACTCTTTCGTCACACGCATCGTTCTGAGTAGAGGTTAGGTATTACAAGACCTTAGAGATCATAGAGAAATGGGCAACTGCTTCTATTCTGGGCTGAGTTTTCTCTACGTTTTATTCATTTACCTGCAAAGAAAGCTACATTACAGCGTAGCCATCTGTTCTCAAGCTTGATACCAGGCCTAGTTAAGCTTACCAAGTTAAAAATGTAAACGCATTTTGGATCTCCACTCATATCTTTCACTCGTGTTCCAAACATATTTTAGGTGAGCAACAAACTTTGTGATCAAAAATGAACCAAGTGATTTTCACAAATATCTTTAGGTCCTGGCTACTGTATACAGTATAGTAAATCCTTTAAGCATTTTCTAGTCGAGCTCTTTACATTTTTGCCCTATGATCCGCACGAGTGACTAAGTACATGAGAATAGCAACTGCCAAGTCTGTGCTTGCGGGCTCAAATTTGATTGTAGTTGTAATGGGTGCTCAGGCGATAAGAGCATAGCACTTAGAGATTGTGCACACAGCCACTAGCCGGCGGCCGCTTCCCTATTCATTTCTTCTTTCTTCTCTTCCATTTGACCATTACGTTACACGAATAGGGGACGTACCTTAAGTGATTGGTCATATAATAAAAAAGTCATCAAAGAAGTGTGTGATCTGGCGATTCTTTTTGCACATCGTTGTCGTATTTGACTCACATTTCATTGTCCGTTATCGACTTCTCCAAACATAGCTCGTTTTTTTTCTTTGCAGCAACGATTCGAAAATGGAAATTCGATCCACTATGTTGACTAATATAGGATCAAGATATAGATTTTTTTTGTTATACTCAGCCTTATGTAAATGATTTGGAATTGATTTTCAGTCAATAGTAAGTTCAGCAGCGACTCCGTAAGATGAAATGAGCCGATCTTCCTCAATGTTTTAACAATTCTATCTATTTTATCAACGTGACTACGTTCCTTGACTAAGCAACGCCGCATAATTCTAAAACTTGAATGAGCAAATTGTTTACGGCGATGCGCACCACGATTTTTTTTCCTGCTAAGCATTGTAGTGCTGATCCAAGTAATGCTATAAAATAAGGGATCTTTTTCCAGAAAGTTTAGGGAAGAGAAAGATGGCCTGAGCGAGGCAGTCAACAGGACACATAAGCTTTAATAAACTTTTTTTTAGTAATAATGGATCAGTTCGCAATGCCTGGACTACACTAAAGATTGAGAAACCTCTTCAATTTAAACATGTTACTTCCAAAATTTATTTGCTCTGTTTCATTGGAAAAATTGTTTGTCTGGGGCAATGCCCATTTACATATGAAACTCATTTCAATGATTCTCTAGAATAATGTATTTTATGAGAAACACGCGTCCGTATACTCATGAGATCTCGGTGCAGCTGGCAGTTATAAAGAATGTTTTCTCCTAGTGTCACAAAAAGTAGGTAACAAGTTTAAGAATTCCTCGTAGACTAAGTGGCAGAATTGCGGCATGTTTAGACAGTCTGCCTTTCGTAAATATTTTACTATCATATGCAATAAATCAAAATTTTAATGTAACGAGCATTCCTTGTATGAACCGAATCGCCGACTACAACAAATCTTTGTTATTTTCTCTTTATTTCGAAAATCGGCAAAAAAGAGAATGGTGAAATATTGTTTTTTATAGTAACAAAAAAAATAAAAAAATAAAAATTCGTACATCCCCCACTTTTTTATTCATCCTTTTTCATCTATACAGACGTTCTTACTTAGTGCGTGGAGATGCATTCAAAAAAATGTCGACTTACAATAATCCAAACTGAAAATTCGTGTACAACATTTAGCAAAGTAGTTGATTTGCTTTCTTTACCTCTATCTCTAAAACGACATGTTCAGTTCATTATGCAATTTGAACAACGTACAACGTGTATACATTCGACCAGCAGTAATCTCTTAGCCGATCTCACATTTAGAGCCTTCTTTTCATAAGCAGCAATAAAAGCCGCACAAAGTTGTCTTCGACGAAATATTGAGAATTTCAAAAGTTACTTGGAAAAAGCCACATATGTAACTTAAGCAGTCTAAAGCACATAACATATCCTCGCAGTCAAGATTCACTTCATATTCGTGCAGTTTTTGTTTACATCCACCAATTGAAGATTAACTAAAGTTCCCTTCACTGCATGCCTACGTACATCAATACTTTCGAGACTATCTGATATCAATCTCTGTATCAATGTACTTATAACTAGATATATACCAGCAAAACTATATGTCTATGTATTTATAAATCTACTTATATCTATCAGAGTGGACTCGAAATAAATCGATACAGCAGTAAAGTGAATTCTATCCCTCGATTAGTAGTGTTAACTGTAACCTACAAATACTTGTTATAAGATATAAGATTTCGCTATGTAAGTCGTCTTCTTTCCATAGGTTTAAAAATAAGCCCGTAACAAACGATGTTATGTCGATGACGACCTTGTCATGGTTATTGAAGATAAAAAGGTGACGGTTGTTCAAATAAAATAACCGCGGAAACAAGAACAACATTCCAAAGGGTATTACGGAGTTTTTGTCCAGAGGAACGATCCCCGGCTTCATAATGCAAAACACTTTCAGATAACATTAGGTATACACGAACAGAAGCAAGCCATCATTCAACAATCAACAAACATTTCTTCTTTTAATTAACATTCATTCGACGATTTATTGTTTATCCAGCGCTAAGTTTCCATTTATATAATGAATCCTATGAAACGGGTTATTCGGTTGATGCTATCATAAAGCCTTCTCGCATGTTATTCATATTCTGGCAAAAAGACGACAAAAAACTTACGAAACACGTTTCTTTTGAAATAGACGCTTCTTTTTTGCATAAATAATCAATAAGAATCTATATCTTTTCCATAGTATATATCGGGGATTTCACCTATACGGCTAACGCTGTTTTGATCAGCAATTACACGCGAAGAAAGGAAGAGAGGGAGGAAGGAAAGGCGGGAAAGAAAGAGAGAGAGAGAGTATGCAACTCGGAAGTGGTTTGCCCCGACTGGTAAATGTTACACCTTCACCGACCGAACACTCACTGTACATCACATATCAATGGGTAATTAGAGCGTCGTCTACCGCATTGCAAATTGAACCCCGGTATGCTGACTTGCTTTTCGGGCTTCTTAACCACACTGTTATGCGACATCTGGCACATTGGTACCAAATTTTGTTCTTCACGAGTATGAAGCGCACAACATTCGACTCACGTCTTTCTTACTATTTTCTCATCTCTTTTTCCATTCGCGCTGTTGGTATTCGTTCGGCAATTAATTGAGAAATGGATTTTTGTAGTCACAAGAATTTTCAGTTTCAATTTGAATGGAGGAGAAAGAATACTACTGTAATGGTAAGGTAATTAGGCGAATGTTAAACGCATGTATTTGAGGTAAATGAAACGAAAATTTAAATAAATTAATACCAAATTTCCTTTGTTTGCTCGAATTTTTTGCCAAAACGATTTTAAAATTTGATGTATATTCAATCAACACAGAGAACAAAATAATAAAAATTTATTTTCCATTATAACACTGCGAAAAAAAAGACCGAAACATTCAAAAATGTCACGGCAATTACGTTACACTAGCGTCGAGTAAATTGATCCATACTCAGATGTCTTCTGTGTAGGTGCTTCAAACGAAAAACTCGCAATTACTGTTGTTAATAAGGTTCGCAAGAACAACACACAACTTCTCAATATCTATCTACTTAGCGAAAGGGCACACATATCGAGAAATAATTATGCTTTGGCTCACAATTATTCACACTTTGTCATTGTTCAGCCGTGAAGTTTATGAATGCTCGGATACATAAAGAGCTGCCGCTTATGAATAATTTTTTTATTTTTGTTCTTCGCACATACGTTTTCCTAATGAATTGATTACCTTAGAGAAATAATCGTTCTATCTTTCGCTACAATTTTCATTTGTTTAGTATCAAGCCGTTATTCCTCTTTAAGTTCTTTTTTCCCCCCTTTTTATTTTTGTACAGTTATTGACTTAACATGCACAAGAATGTTGGTTTTATTTCTCTTCACCATGCTACGTTCAGGAAAAGAATCATTTTAAACGTTTCTTTGTGCATGTAGTGTGGCCTTATAATGCAAATGCTCTATCTCCGCAATAAGGAAAACAATATCTGTGGTAGTGTATTGAACTTGTGGGGAGTGTTAAGCTAAGCTTTTGCAATTTTCTTACTAAGAAGGTTTTTGTTTTTCTTTTCAATTTCTACGGTATTCTTCGGCATAGATTGAAAGAAAGGCAAAGAGCCAAGAGCAGAAAGACAGAAAGGCAGAAAGACTAAATGAAAGAAAGACACTTTTGTGCGTTATTGGTTTGGTAGTAATGTGTTTTTACTGTTTGCTCGCATAACAATCAAGAGCAGACGGCATTTGTTCACTAGAATATCATCATCGACTGCATAGATGGCTGGTTGCAATTTACTTTGTGTAATGGCACATGTATGTTTGTATGTGTCATTTTGTTTTTTGGTGTCGATTGCTTCTTGATTGCGGTGCATTCACTTACACTCGCCTATATATACGCATGTACACACACACACACACACACACACACACACACATGTACTTATCTTCTAACACATTCATTTATGTTTTCTTTCTATCATTTGTTAGTTGTTGTTGCCGTGTTGTTATTGTTATTGTCGTTATTGTTATTGTCGTTCTTGTTGTTAGCATATACCCACCACTTGCTAAACGTTTTGCGGCTGATTGTCTTCTTTGGTGTGCACATACGTAATTGTGTGGGTGTATGTTTACCTATGTGTAGGTGTGTGTGTATGTGTGTGTGTATATATGTTAAGCTTCTTTTGTTTAACTGCAGATTGCAATTGCTTACAAGCTCTCCCATGTGGAAAATATTGCTTTTATACTTTATATATCACTCGATTTTCTTCTTGTTGTTGTTCTTGCTTATGTTATTCTTGATGATTTCGTTCAGCTTTTTTATATATTTTTATATATATATGTAAAGTTCTGAAATTAGAAATCATTGCCTTTATTGTTGTTTATTTTTTTTTATTTTCACTAAACCTTCAACTGGGGAAATTTCGTTAGAAAAAACGCGCTTTACAGTCGAAAGACTTGGATAACAATCGATTTACTTTTTTGTGTGCAGATTGATTTTTTAAAAGCTTTATAAAAAAATAATTCTAAAACACGCTCTAGAGATTCTTATATACATTTTTTTTTTGCTTTTTTGATATCTCGTTGCAGGTGCGCTAAGTTTGGTATTTGTTTTGCAACACTTTGAAATATGCTCGCTTAAGCCCTATTCAAGGGAATTTTTCGTTGTAGTCCATAGAAAGCTCATCACTCTCCTATAGAAAGTCCGATACGTATATATGGAAGTCCTAGGTTCGTTTCCAGCTGCGGGAGACTCTCTATTATATCTCTACCTACAGTCCTTTTCGACTGCCCTCGCACCTGCGCGTAAAGGAGACATCGCTTGGGTGTCACTCTTTTCTATGCTATTCATATTAATAATGAGATATAATAGCAATGTATTACGCATATACACAGTAGTATTCGGCGTACCTAGTACACCTCATTTACCATTAAGATATGTTTGCTTAAACTCATGTGCCTGGACATACAAGTATAGATGAAATTGAAGACAAGGAAAAAAATTAAAACAAATCTTAGTTTCTTAGCATCTGATTTGTGCAGCGTTGATCTGCGAAATCCTACAATAGAATGATTTGACGAATGCCATTATGGCAATCATTGCAAATAGAAAAAATGTTCTTTAAAGAAAAAATGTTCTTTAAAGAAATTTTCTTTAAAGAAAATTTTTCCCATTGTTTTATTTCTTTTTTCATGTACATCTCTGGAATACGGGGAAGAGTAGGCGGATAAGAATATGTCAAACTACTCTTTTGACGTGGACGAAAGAAAAAAATATTTTGTAAATTTTATACGCGTTAGTAGTAATTTAGTTGTACGTGTTCTTGTAGTCGAAGGGGCATTCATGTAGGTTTTGGTATTTTTTTTTTTTAAATTTTAGTTATTTGTCGTGTAATAATTTTTGTGAATGAGATAAAATGTGTGAAAATAAACGAGAAAGTTGTGTAGGACTTTCTCTTAAAAATCTTTGCGCACTCGTAGACAACGAAACTTCTTTCTGGTCAAAGCCGACAAGTCAGTCATGGCAGGCGGCTAAATGTTTGGCGACTGAATCGCCAAGAATGACACGGCAAGCGAGTAAACAAAAATTAATATCCAAACATATTATAGCCGAGATAATTTGCCGTCCTGGACCAATTACGATCGTACGTAGATCACCGCGTCATTGCATTTCAGTGACGAGAGATATTAATCGTAAGGAAATTGTTGTCAAAGTATCTCAATTTGATATGTTTGCCAAAAATTATTCTACGCCATCTTCGGACTTTCGATCGCTAGACCATCTGAATTTGACATGTTCAAAAACTTTGCTGAGGAGAAATAGCCGATTCGGGTCGAGGGCCCTTCTTCGTGCTCGAAGGCAAAGAAAGTCACATACAGACGGGTTGCGAGATCGAAAGGAGGACCCCAATGACAATTGTTCGTCATATAAAAATCAACAGAGTGGCCTTTTAAAAAGTTTATGGGAACACAATTCTTTGAAGGGGCACACACATGAGAAAATTCCTGAAGGCGATCTTAAAGTCGTAGCTAAGAATAGTAACCTTGAAATGAATAAAACGTCTCCTAGAGGTGACGAAGTTCTTGTGGACTATGAGGACTGCGTAGACCAACTTCGCAAGGCTAAGCGCGATAACTTCTTGCGCATGGCGAAATATGTAAAGTTATGTGACTCATCAAAATTTTCAGTTTATAATAATCCAAATTTCGAGATCCCTTGCAATTACAAGAAGAGTGAATGTATTTTCAATAGGAGCGTGGCAACCAATTATCCGAGTATAGGCCGAACAATTGAAACGCAGACATCTTTCATAAAATTGACAGAGAATGAAATCAATCAATACACCTATTGTCCAGGAGAAGAGCGTACAATTGAAACTCAAACCTCTATAACACAATTCGCCAAGAATTTGATTACCGAAGATCACCAAAATAAGGGGAAGCATTATAACAACGCGTTTGCTGACGCAGAATATCTTGAAAATAATCGTATCAAGGGATCAATGGAAATAGAAAAAAGAAACGAATCGGAGGAAATTAACATTTCAGGACAAAAGAGGAAAATAAGTGGCTGCGAGTTGGAATATCGGAAATTCTTGATAACTTTAACAAAACGAACACACGTTGATTGCATTACCGTTAGCAGTGAAAGTACTACAGGTTTTGAGGAAGAGGAAGAAGAAAAATTGAATTTCCCAAATCATCCAAAGCTTAGTAAACTTTTCTTTTGTGATAAGGATTTGCATAATACGTCGGACCAAGACTCAGGCATAAATCATTCTGGCAATTTTAATCAATTCCTACCTGATTACAACTCTGAAATGAAAGTAGCTAAGCCTGCGGATGACTACGACAAGTGCAAACTGGGGGTAGAGAAGCAAGAGAAACGCTTTTTTCACCTTGGAGCATTGTCGTTGAATCAATCACTATTTTTTGAGGATTACATTAGCAACCAAGGCGTTCAAGCGGAAGATGACAGTATTAAAATTACACCCAGCAAGAAAAGTTTGCCGAAAGATTTCGCTCCCACAAATGTAAAAAGTGAAGATAATGCCAAGGTATTCTCAGATGCGGGTGCGGATAACGTTGTGCCACGAGCCAGGCCAAATAAGAAGCTGAAGGAAGTGTTGGCAAATCGCGTTTATTCAATTATTTCAAGAAATTGCAGACAACAACAGCAGGTTCAAAGTGAGGGACAATATCCAATTCGTCCTTTAAATAAATCGCAGATAGCAGTAAACTCCATGGCCGGTGGCGATAATAAGCTCAATTACACGGAATTAAATTATGCACAAATCAAAGTTGAGATTAAGAAAAATACAAAAAAAACTTGCAAACAAGAAGAAATTGCGCAACCGCCTATGAATGCAGTGGCCGGAGGTCTTCTGATAACAGGAAGTCCTACACCTTCCAATGAAGACATCGTCGCCCGTCGAGAAGAGACAAAGGAGGCATTATTAGAAGCTCTGAAAAACTCTGTTAATATCATTAGAGGTGAGAAAAATGCGAAATCGTCGGCAAACTCTGCGAAAACAAATCGAACGCGTCGACCTCTTAATGTACTCGAGGCTGTGATTCGAAACGAGTCTCAGACAAAAAATAAAAAACATCGAGTGAAAAACGAGGATAAATGCAAACCAGTAAAGACTCTCGTTGGATCTATAGTTGTGGAGCCCATTCCATGTATATCTCCCCGTAAGATTTTTCAACAGCAAACGGGAGCTGCACGCTCTGAAGAGCCTAATATTTCTCAAGGCAGCAGACGTAAGATTGAAGTGTCTACGAATATACCACCAAAGGTTCGTTCAGGGCGTTCTGGTTTCTTCAGTAAGAGGGAGTTTTCAAAAATGCGACCAGTTTCGGCAAACAATGCCATTGAGTTTATAGAAGCTACATTAGAAAAGACTCAAAAATTGAATAAACCGGTCTTAATCAATTTTCAAGAAAGCCCGTCTGTACGAAGTGAAAACGAAGAGATGTTGGCACGTAAAAGAATGCAGAGTAAAGAGCTGCACATCTTTCCCATAGTAACTCCTTTGAAACGCCCGAAGATTATTTAAAGATTTTTTGTTTGTTATGCATGTAACGTTTATTGTCAGTACCGTATGAGGACGAGTCGTTCCAATTTATGTTCACGTTTGAAAAATCGTAAAAATCAACTGAATTAAAGTTTTGAAATTAAAATATGATTTGCGTCTTGACGACTCTCTTTACTTTAAAAGGTAAACTGCGATAGTTTGATGCTGATTTTTTCCAATTTAGCTGGTGATTTGCGATGTGCAGATGAGCTTGGAGAGGACGTAATATTTTTTCTTAAAGAGCATTTGTTCTTCTGGAATTTGTGTAAAGCTATGGTACGCCTTTGCGAACTATATGCGTACATACCTTGTTAGTGTAACAAATGAAGAAGGATTTTCTTTGTTAGAAGCTATACCATATAACTGTACTTTATGCTATATGTTCCGCCTTGGAAGCGCTCAGCGCTATAATAAAATTTCTCTCCCCGTTGGCGCTCGCAAGCTGGATAAGATAGGAAGCCGGAAGAACTCTTCGATTGGGGAATCTCTCGATGGGTATCTACGGGCTACCCTTGCCAGATTTCATTCGAAAGCATCTGTTGTACAACTTTGAATAAGGTCCAACATCCTCGTCTGAATATGAACTTACATAGTACACGTGAGTACACGTCAGTCCGTATTCCATGTTTTGCAAACACATAGCTGCAACTTCAGCCTAAGATGGGAAAACAAGATGAGGAACGGTTTTGCTCCTTGTATGGCTTTCCGAATTCATGCTTGTTTTGCAATTGTTTTTATGGCTACTAAAGCCATGTCTAATAGGAAATTTATGTCAGCCTATTGCTTAATGTTAAAGTTAACTAACGGCATATATATAAACAGGGAATTAAAACCAAAGATCATGGGAAGATTTATTGAATTATTGTTTGTTTCTCAAAAGTTTACAGCAGAGCAAGCTAATCATTTTAAATATCTTACTGCTGTGCTTTTCAATACCCCATTCTGAGGAATAACAATGAACTGACGCTTTCAGCAAATATTAACTGGTTACTTTATAAGGGTAGTAATGTCTTCTAGAAGAAAAATTCGAGAGGTTACAACTATAAAATACAAATCGCTTGTGCTTCTGTCCTTAACTTTGTTGAATTCTTGTTCTTGTTAGCACAGAACTTCAACAACAATTTTCTGTTAGAATGATTCCAAGAAAAACCCATTTGTGGATAGCAAAACCTTGACACCAAAAGACTGATGACTCAAGCAAGTATTTATTTTTTTGTTTACTCAAACCATTATTCCGTTTTTAGATTTACATTTCATATTTCCTCGTCTACAACGATAATAGACAGCAACAGTTTCAAACATGGCTTGGCACATATTTGCTTCAATGTCTGACTAGGACTCTATTTATTGGCTATAATATCTTTTCCTAACAACAAATAGCATACAATAATGACGATAATAGCAATAATAATAAGCGATCATGTATTATACCTACAGCAAATTTCGTTTACCATCTTCAAGGGTTCTGCGCAAGAATTTTTTACTCTTATGGAATACGTGGGCACCTATATGACGGCAAAAACTTTCATTAGAAAAACAATTTGAAATGTTTCCAGGCTCGTAAACATTGCCACACAAGGGCAAAAAAGGTAACGCTATAGTTTCGTAGTTGATATAGGAGTTGTATCTAAAAAGCTTTATCCGCGTTAAGAAAAATCGATTGAAATCGACATAGATATAAATTTTCTTTTGCAATCTTAGTTTAGTTAGTGGGTTTTGAGTTAATTAGTTCGTTAATCAGACCCCTTCGTGCGAGCTTATACAATGAAAATACTGGTAAATAAAAAGTTTTGTTTTTTTTTTTTAGGCAAATGAGTTAAAATTTTCAGAAAACACATTCGATAACCGCTTGCAATCAAAAGTGAATGAAACAGAGGCGACGAAGAGCTTTCCAAGGGGGATCAACAATTAATTGAGCATTTTCTCATTTCTTTCTTAGGTCATTAACATCGTTCAATGAGGAAGATATCGTCAAAATCAGAATAATGACCGAGTTGCTGACAACAGCTTAAGATCTTAAGAGAGTTCGTGATACTTTGTTTTGAACATGTAAAGCAGATTTGGCATTGTCGACCTTCGAGGAAATTTCCTACGAAAAGAGAGAGAGGGAGAGAGAGGGAAAGAGAGAGAGAGAGAGAGAGAGACAGAGAGAGACAGCGATTTGACTTTTTGTTCTAATAAATTCAACACAAAATTGTGGAGGAATTAAGCTGATTGACATTAAACGTAAAATCATAAAAGTAAAGGTCTCAGGATGAATCTATAAAAGGTGCGACTACCTGAAAGGTGATGGTAAGCCAGGTACATTACTTAAGAATCTGTTTAGAGTCATTTGAAGGATTAAAATAAAAGCCTGCTTTACTTTTATCGACTCCCAAGCCTACTTTGATCGACGAAGACAGTGGCACGTTCTACCTACAAACATGACTACTTCGATGCGTTCATATTTCAGATAGTACAATAAAATTGTTAAGGAAAAATTTCATAAACTATTTTCGCACAACACGATTAAGATTTTCGAGGAGAAATTATAATTGCAAAGAGGAAGAGTTGCATTTACGAGGTAATAATATCAGGCATATTCGGTGTAAGAGGAATTCTGGGAACATTTTTCACAGAATGACATTAAAATTTTTGGTGCGAAATTCTAATTGTAAACAAGAGGAGTTTTATTAATTTTCAAAAAATCGTTCAGAGTACATGTGTCGTAGGCGAAATGAATTCGAAACGAAAACAAACCAACCGAGTAGACAACTAGTTTTGGCAAGACCTTAAAAGAGCCATAACTTCTCTGAAATTAATCCCCAACAACAATTTCAACTACAATGGCGTTAATAGAAAAACTACTGTAAGAAATACAATAAAACATTACTAGGTAATACGACTAACTCTGAAAGTGAATTTCTCGTTTAGTTATTTCTGCCATTTTGCACTTAATGCAAAAATATATTTATTGAAATTGTGCTCAACATATTCTATTGGGGTTTTTCCTACCTTTTTTTTTTCTTTCTGCTCTTTGTTCTTTCTCTCTGTTGGCAATTCCCCCAGGGGCAATGTGTATCACACATCACAGTACAGTTGCTTATTGGTAAGTAAGTATAGCAAACTACTTTTATAATCATTTCATGGATTTGTATTAGATTAGTGTATCATTGCTATGTGTTAGGGATTTGTGTTGTAATATTTGTACATTGATTTGTAAATACGTTCGTCTAATGCACAGATTTCTTAAACTCTTCGTCTTTTATAGATGATTTTGTCCTCAAAATTGCTTCGGCAGATATGGATGGCAATGACTTTCTACACATAAACCTATATTATATATATCTTTATGGCTTTTTGAGAAACGTTAAAATTTATATATTTCCATTCTCCAGTGGAGTGGTTTTAAAAATGTATTGTAATGGTTTTGTGTCTAAACGTACGGACGCTCATTCAATGCTCCTCTTCGTTTTAAGGGCATGTCGTAATATAAGCTTTCAAAATCGAAATTAACTATAGCCCACAAAAATACATAATTTAATGAACTTCGAAAATTATCTAAAGTTTTTTACCAGGACATTAGTCACTAACAATAGTGTCAATATACGATCGCTCCGATAGCATATGAAACAAGTAAGCAATTTGAAAAGTAGCGGAAAGAAATGGAATGAGCTACAGCAGACAAGAAATGCAACGAATATTATACTTGTAAGCGAATGTGTTGTTGATGATCCAACTTCATTGATCGTGGGCTCCTTTGTTTTGTGGGGCGCTTTATGCAAATATGATTATTCAAAACACTTTGCTGAATAAACCAATAACAGTCATGTTTCACAAGGCGCAAGTCGGTAGATTCTAAATCATGCGAAGTATGATTAAAATGACAAACCATTCCTGGTGATTTCTTTTAGTGCGATTACTTCGTTAAAAGGCAAAAATCCTTATCACGTCATTTTATCAAGCCAGCAGTCTCAAGCCAAAAATGTTTGAATAGAATTAAAAAAGTTTACTGATACGTAGTTGATGGGTTTTAAGAATTTATGTAAAACCGTAACAGTTTACGGCAATGGCAGTTACCATCTTTCTGCACTCAGCGCAAGAGCACAGTCATTGAAAGCAAAGCTCACTAAAGAAGATCCATAACAAGACCCAATGATAATAATTACACTAGCGTCTCCACAGAGTGAGTACACGCTTAAGCGAGAGTACAAGTACATGCCCTGAGGTGTTAATCATAGAAGATGTTCTAAAAGTTGCTTTTAATTACTTTGAAACCATTTCTAAGATCATAACTGTCTTATGTGACCTCTAGGCAAGCTTCCGACAGCAAACGTTTTATACGAAAAACGGATAGGAAAACAAGAAAGGCTGTCATCGTTCGAAATCGTTGAAGTAGTGCGCTTTGACAAATCGGGGGGGAGAATGGAATACTTGTTGTACATGTGCGATATGCTTTCAAAAAAAAGAAAAAAGGAACAAGTAAGAAAATTAAATTCGGTCGGGACGGAATCTTTTATATCCATCACCGTCGTCGTAAAAAAGAGGAAAGAAGTAAAAGAACTAGATTTTCATGTCTTACCATGCCGAAAGGGGGCGGCTGCCTTGTTCTAGGCGTGTGTAGGCGTGTGTTTTGCAAGTTTTGGTCACTTTTAAATTTTTTTGCAAATTTGTGGTCGATATGTTCGCTTTTGCTAGCGGGCGAATGCTTGCCGCAGATACTACGCTATTGGACGAAAGGACAAATGAACAAACGAAAAGACAGACATGCTTAACTGCATTAAGAATTTGATTCTGGCCCAGAAATTATTTACTTTGTAGGGTTTTTGAACCTTGCTTCTATGCGTTATAAAAGTGCAAAAAAAGGAAAACGATGCACAATAAATTTGAGTAGGCGTGGCTGGTTTTATCCTATTATTGTATTGGTGCTATATCACCGCCCACAAAATATACATTCAAATTATTGTGAATTTATCTGCTATCGTTTGTGAGCAATGAGCAAAAAACCAATTTTCTATTCCTTTTGAAAAGCAGAAATGTCCTCACATTGTGTACTATTGTAGGCGTGTCCTTCAATCGATTTTTTTCGTTTTTGATTCCAATCTGCGTGCAAGAGTTTCCGATGTTTCTGCCAAATTCGAAGTTGATAGTTGCAACAGACATTACACGGACGAAAAGACAGCCGGACGGACAGTCAGACGAAGAGTCAGGCTTAAATGCATGCCCGATTTAATATGCTGATCAAGAATACATGTACTTTCTGTGGTCGCTGATACTTCCCCCTTGGCGTTGCAAACGTTTCCACAAAATGAATTTACCGATAATGTACCGGTGATGGGTACAATAGTAGTTGGTATTACCGAGGCCTCCACTTTAACTAATATATGAAGCTAACTAACTAATTAATATCATATCATATCGTAAGAGAGCAATAGCAACGGTTTCAAACCCCCTGAGTTTATATTAAAAGCGAACGTCTTTTAAATATTTCGCAGAAATCGATTCATTAATTCTGAGCGTTGTGAGCTTTGACTAAATTCCAGACTTATCTATGCCATAATTCAATTTACTAAATAGCAAAAGCTTTCGATGATGCTGCGAAGTTAGCTAAATACCATATATTCTCCCGCAACACTCTCTGGAGAGAGGATGCAAAAATTTAAACTAACAGTCACTTATATATAAGATTCAAGGTCGCTGTCATCTACGATCTAATTATGATCAAACGCTGGAGAGGCAAATTTATATTTAAATATTTCTCCATTTAAGTTTTTGCTGTACACGGATCCGATGGTTCTTTCGTGATTTCGGGCAGCTTTAGATAATGCGATAAGCGAGAACCGATTTGGCAGAAGACTGGATTAAGTTTATATCGCGGAATGGAACAAAATTGTTTCCAAATATTTGCTGTCTTTTTAATTACTTTTCAAACTTAATCGATTTTTTTCTTGGAAACTCGCGCTCAATACACTTAATAAATGCCATTAAAAAGGTGTAAATTAATTCTTTGTTTATAAACAAAGTAAATCCCTGGGAAAATATTATATGGTAAGGATGGTAGACTTGAAGCAACCAGAGGTAGAGGGTACTTGAGAACTAAATAAGTGGACTTTTAATTTACCACTTGAATGTTTAAGTAAAGCATATTGTGCGATGCTGACACAGCACGTTTATCACTCACTTAAAGGTTTTACTTGCTATACTTGTGCTTGTGCAGTTTACGTGCAATCTCTAAATAAACAGACAGACAGACGGAGAGACGGACACTGTAGTTCAAACTCATAGTAATTATTTATATTCAGTTTAAACATATTTGTAACAAATCTAAGAGAGAGAGCAGAGTCAAGGCATCATAAAACCAAACTAAAACGGAACTTGCGGAAATGGATACTTGTAAATGAAACTGTTTAACATGAGCATGCATTACCTATAACAATAATAACAACAATAATAACAACAACAAGGACAATAAGAACAACAATAAAAACAGCAACAACAAGCATCTAAAGGTTCATTTTACTGTCTAAAGCATGGAAGCATATGCCAGAGCACAGGCACGTGTACTGCAGCATAGGGAAAATGCATAATTATCACACGCTTTAGCTACGTAGGCGCGTGCTTGCCGCTTTATATTGAAACTGAGTGCGTTTACGTGTGTTTTTGTTTGTGCATTTTTCGTGTAAATGGTTCTCTATTTACTGATCAAACTACCCCATTAATATATATATATATGAATAATAACAATGTTAATATTTTGTTTAGTTTGCTACACTAATTACTGACATAAGTGGGCGTGCCATGGTTATGGTTGGTTTATTTATTTCAACATTTCAAGCGATCACCTCATTGCATTTAACAATTGTTGATTTTTTGCTTCTTTCTCTTTAAACCATACATACACGCACACCGTCCGGCATTATACACGCATGTACATATGTACACACGTACACGGGAGACGTCAAAAAAGCCGTTGATTATAGTTTTTCATAAAAAATTTCATTTATTTACTTTTCCAACTAAGCATAAAACACGCTTTTGTTGATTTAGTTTTGTTTAGTTTCCCAATGTGTGCGTAAATTATTATCCTTTTAATGCCGTAATTGCTTAGGGTTCTTCATTCGTCTCGTACTCTTACACTCGCAGATCATTTTGACAGCCATACATCTTTTGCTCTAAGCGCTTTTATTTTATGAACAATTTGTGTGTGTTGTGCAAACAAGATAATGACACTTGACATTACACGTGAATGCCGGTCTACTTTTCAACTTCATTGCTACGGCTTAGTGTAATGTTTATGTTGACGTTGTTAAACATCTTTTATTAGCTGAAAATTAGAAAAACGTGCCGTCTCTAAACCGGTATCTATCCATAATAAGGTCTCTTTGAAAGTTGTAGGTTTTCTCTAACTACAAGTTTAATAAAATGATACCTTTTGTCTAATGGAAGCAGGATAGTGGATACAAAAGAAACGTAAAAGCAGCGCGAAAGGGTTTCAAAATAACTAATTAATAGCTGAAATTCTACTTTTATTTACTCATTAAAGCAAAAGCAGTTTTGACAGGAAGCATTTTCTATATGAGCCAACAGGAGAGACCGTTTAAGATAGTGAGAGCAATTACTGTGCATAGGGATAAAAATAGATTCAAATAGAAGGCAAGAGGCTAGCAATTCGACTAGCAACTCAGTGGTCGTGGGTTCCAATCCCAAGTGCGGTAGAGTTTTTAATAAAGCCGAAAGCCTTAGATGCTAGTGCTTTAAGATTTTTGGTCTTAGAATTTATTCTCTGGCTAACTTAATAATAATAATAATAATAATAATAATAATAATAGATTCAAATTGATTTTTTTATGTGAAACAAAAAAAACAAATTTCATAGATCTCTTGAAAGCAACCCGAGCTTCGCAGAGATCAGCAGGAGTGCTTGTCCTACGGGACAGATTTGGCGAACCATGCTTCGCTGTATATCCAGCATTACTCAAATGATGTAAAACTTCCATACTCCACCCATTTAGCAATATTAGCGCAGCTGCTTACATTTTGGCTTTCTTCGAAATCTTGTAAGATGTTCTTCGACTTTTCCAACTATTGCGCAACCAGAGCGAATTGCATTTTTGACATCAGAATATTCTGAACGGAAATGAGCAAACTATCTGAACGTACATAAATCCTATTTTCTTCTCTCCGTATTTCCTTTGGCCATTCAACTGGTCAGTCAAATAAAAAACAAAGATATATTATTCGGGTCGATAAAACATGTTGACCATAGGCATGAAATTTGTTGTTGGGCTTGCGGAGGATTATTGCCTTTTCGTAGCAAAGCTCATTTTCGTATTTCATCTCATTTTCTGACACGATTTGTGCAATGCAAGTTTTGAAATGAAATGTCAGCTTCCAAAACACACACTAGTCTGACGCTCGGGACATGACCAACTAGTATGAGAAAAATTACTCAATTATCCCAAACGTTTTATACTAATACTGGGGCTCAACAAAATATCTTTAATCTCGAAGACATTTCTACAATGACCTAAAGGTCGATATAATGAGAATCCCTTAACAGGTAAAAAAATCGAGAATTAAAAAACCGACTCAATAAGACTCCAATCAAGCCTTGCGCACATGGTCTAGTTAACTTCTCTAATTTGCGCGAGTTACTTTCAGCACATTTATGTGCTTCACGCAGATAAACTCGATGGATAGTCAAACCGGATTAAAGGTTTTGGTTTCTAGGTAAAAAGTAAGTCTATGTTTTCGAAAAATTCGAAACTTTTTTAGCTATGCTCGTGTACATGCTCCGCTCGAGACAAATCATCAAACCTTACCGCACCTCAAAAACATGCTGTCCTGT
This sequence comes from Glossina fuscipes, assembly GCF_014805625.2. Classification (NCBI taxonomy): domain Eukaryota; kingdom Metazoa; phylum Arthropoda; class Insecta; order Diptera; family Glossinidae; genus Glossina; species Glossina fuscipes. The sequence continues at coordinate 553,941 of NW_023998458.1, forward strand.
AAGATATCTCTTGGACGACATTTGAATAATGCTTGTGTTGAAAAACAGTTTGATCCAGATCTCAATTAGAAGTGTGTTCTACTTATTATCTTTGGGAAGATGCTTTGTTTTTTGCTTGACTTTTGCATATAATGTATCTGAGAAATATAAAATTAAGCATCAAAGGCCCAAAGACTAAGGCAACTGAAGAAATTTTAATGTTGACCGCTGAATAGTTTTAATTGCCTTTCTATAGTTATTGCGCTAAGAAAACAAATGCGGTTTTAATCTTAGTTTTTCTATAGAGAATCAAATATTATGAAGAAATTGTTTTTTCAAGAACGAAACTGTGTTTTTTTCACTTTGGATAATGTAAAGAAATCATTAGAAATCAAGTTACGATTATTTGACAGATTAATTGATGTCTATGGGCCAAAGTCTTCACCTGCGCTCATGTATGCAAGTTCACATGGCCATTGGGAAAAAACAATTCGCTGAGTGAATACTACGAAGAACATGATTCTAAGCTGACTAATAAGTTATAAAAGATAAACCAAGTGCTAAAACAACATGAACCGATACAACCGTTTAAGTTTAAGATATTGCTGGCAATCAGTTTTATTTCAATCCCCACTTAAGCAGTGGACCAACAAACGACGATATGGGTACTTCAAAATTAGTGAAACCCAACACAAGGAACATCGTTCGCACTCAAGTCGAGTCAACTTCTCCTTCCAAAGCAACCTAAAGTAATACAATACTTTTGAGTATTTGTTGCACTGAAAGAGTTAAAAAAGGCGAATAAACGCGCAATACTGACAGTCATACGAAGTCATCGGAGCGGAGCTCAAACCCCGCCTAGTAGATGAATAAATTCATAATAATTCGTTAGGAAAAGTTTTTGCGACAATTTGACTTTTATGGCGGAAAAAAATGCGGCAAGTCGCAAGAAATCTTCGCATGACGGCGTTTATTTTTTACTTTTAGGCAAAAAATTCTTCTTTCGTGAGGTCAGTTATTTCGTGTATCTCTTCTGTTGCAGCCTTCACGCAAAACTTCCTTTGAAAAAGCTTAACAACGTCTTATATCCGACAATTACTCAGTATAGATTTAAATGCAAGCGTTTTGCGTTGACAGCGATCACACACCAAAGTCGATATCGCGATTAGGCAAAAGGGGCTTAATGAGGTCATTGATTTATTTCATGTGCCATTTCAACGCCAGTATATATAAATAATACAAAGTTAATAAGATGATAAGCAGTAATATTAAAATCTCTGCTTAAGCATCATATTTATGGTTTTCAAGTCTAAGCAAATTAATTATAAATGATTTATTTATGATTATATGCGACCATATGATTTGTTCATGGTAAACCTCAAACCAGTGGTCATTAATTATACTATAATGATGTCCTTTTTGCGTTTAGTTAAAACAGAAATTGTGCTTAATTCAAGAAAAGAATAATTGCCTTTTTCTTCTTCTTCTTCTTCTTTTTTGTTTTTTTTTTGTAATAAAAATCCTGAAAAACCAGCTTAACTTTTGGGTGATTAAAAAGGTACAATAAAATGACAACAATTGCAGTAACAATAACAACAAATCTTGACAGTAACATCAACAACTTAATTACATACAATACAACGGAAGAATTTTACAAAAAAAAAAAAATGAAAAAAACACTCGCGCAAAGCAAAGAACAGTTAAATTAATAAAATGAATAGGTAAGGTGTGTAAAGATATATATGAATGTATAAGTGTATCTGTGTGTTTGTGCATACATACATATATGTGTGTATATGGATGCGTCAGCATGTTCAAAAGTGAATTAAAAGTCACAATAAATAATTACAAACATACCGTAAAAAATACATAGTAACAGAATGTACTGCGTCGGCAGCAAGAGTGACAGAGAAGGAAGTGAAAAGAAATTATCAGTTATTTCCAAAAAACAAAAGCAAAGAGCAACAGTAACGAAATTGTAGCACAATAATTATACGCAGTTGTGTGTCATTAACGCATTAATGTTTTGATTCAACAGCAACAACAACAATAACGACAGCAAATGGCTCGATAAACTCCAGCAAGCTAAATAATTAACCCTTTCTGAAACGAGAAAAACCACTCTAGACGATCCGGACGACGGAAAGGAAAATGAATAAACACATACGTGCTCCTATGAAAAAGTAAATTTATTATTATTATTAACAAATATGTGAGAGTGTTTATATGATAAAGGTTCCATCATTAAGTAAATAAAAGTTTTTATATGTATTTGCTCATTTTTGTTTTTTTTTTTCTTAAGTAATTTTAAATATTTAATTTTTACACTTTTATATATTTATTTTAATTACACCTAAGTTGAGTCAAGTCGGGTTAGTAGCATTAAAAGTTATCTACTGAACGGCTATATACACACATACATGTATATGCATATATATATATTGCGATATATGTGTCAGTGTGTAATTACCACAATTAAACCATCTGTGATAATTGTCAAAACAAACCGTATATGAATATATAGACATATAGAGACAGAAGCTCTCAACTACCTTTCAACGCAGAATTAAACGGAAAAAAAAACAGAAAAAGGAGGCGAACATGAATTTCAACTTTGCTCATATCAACCGGAATAGTCCCCACGGACTACTAAGTATGCTAAGAAACACATTATAAAGCTGTTAACCTTCTCTATCTCTGTGTCTGTGTGTGTGTGTGTGTATGTGTGTGTATGTGCGTTTGTTCCCCCTCCTTAAATATTAACGTTAACATTAACCACATACAAAATGATAATAACAATAGTAGCTTAACGTTGGCTTTTCTTTATCCCTTAAACATTTACAATAACTAATACAAACGCAAATTTCCTTCTTTTTTAAGAAAATAAAAAAAAAAAATTTTTAAAATGGTTTTTTGCTTTTTTTTTTTTTTTTTTTTTGCTTTCTTCGCCATCATCGATTCCCCTATAGATTTTAATAATTTATGTATCCAGTGTCATAATCGCTACTTAGTAAGTAAAGTAAATAATTTTCTTTTCTTTTTTTTTTTTTTCCTTTTAACCGAGAAACTTGCTTAAGAATCTTCTCTTTCATCCATACTTTTCCGTAAGATTTTGTTATGACAACCAATAAAAATTTTCAATTTGATATCGTTTGACATCGTTTTAAGACAATTTCTTGGAATTTATCAAGGTAATAAGCTTACTCAAATGCTATTTTCCTTCTTTTTCCCGTTATTTGGAGGAATAATTTTAAATATTTATATTGCGATAAGGATACGAAGGGACACGTTAAGTACGAAACAATTTGTTCTTCCTCTAAGAAGTGAAAATTTTCAAAGGATAACTTTTTGTTAATATTTAAAGTATTTTATTTAGCTGAGAGCATAGCTCTAGGGCTTTATGGATATGATTTAGAGCTTGAAGAAATTTTACTGTACTCATCTACATCCGGCGCTTATACTTCTTAGAGAATTGCAACTTAGAGGTAAGCGTTCGCAGATAATGGTGGTATCTAATATTTCTTAGAAAGTTACAATCTAAAGGTCCAAGTTCGTAGGTAATAGTGGACCCTAAGGCATTTTTTAGAAGATTAAGGTAAGGTTTCATTTCCAGAGCACACAGTCACAATTATTTTGAAAAAATGTAAATTAGTTAAATTAAAAGCACATAACTTTAATGAAAATTTATTGCGGGGAATTATTAGAAATATTTCAAGTCTCTATTCAAAAACATGTAATAAAATATATATATCGTAGTATGAATTTCTTCTTTATAAAATTTACTTAATTAAGTGACTTTTTTTTATCAGATGAACTTTCTTTTAATTAATGTAAAACCGTAAAGCAAGTCATTGATATGGAAAAATAAAATAAATTAAGCTATGAATTCATTTTATTTTCCTTTTCATTTACGTTTCTATATATACTTGAGAAAGGAGATAAAACTCGCCCTAAGTTTCTAATTACAAACAATTTATGTAAAATACACAAAAACTTAAAATAAATGTTTTAGATAACAGGCGAAAAAGAAAGGGACTCCGTAAACACAAAGGGAAAAGGATGAGTTGAAGGGAAACAATACTTTAGAACTTTAAAACGAATTCACCAAATCCCTTACCAAAGATTCAATACTCTAAAGTATAGAAGGCGCCAAAATTTAGAGAAATCTCTCTCTTGGGGCTAGTACTGATTATCAACAGGTGATCCAGTGACAGATCATCGTCGAAAGCCGAAATAGTGAGCGTTGCTAAAATAACTGATCGCGTGGATCGTTTGAAGGTCAATGGTATCTAGAAATCATATGCATATGTTAAAAATGCTGCCATATAGCTATCAGACCGGAGATTTACTGAGTGATGTATTGTGTCTGCAATAAGCTTGCGGGTTACTACCCGATCCTATGGCATCCTAATAAAAGCTTTTCTAGGCAACTAATTCAATGTCTAGATAAAGCGGGTGAAAGACCTTTAAGAAATCTATAAGAAAGCTTTAAAGTCAACCTCGGATCTCCATTGCCTAAGGCGTGTGCAATGGTAAGACAGATGCTTTAGCGAAGAAAGAAAAGAAATTTCAAATCCTATTATAAGTTATAAACAATTTTCTTTTGAAACTTTCTGCTTCGTAACAGCAGCACACAGCAGCTTACAGACCTTTTCTACTTGTCGCAGAGAGCTGCCTCTAAAACTTATCCAATGACGTCTAAAATTAATTCTAAACGTTTTAAAGATGCGGACAGATCAGCGAACGGACAGAAACACAATTATGTATTAGTCCCTTACAATTTCATGATTAAAGCGATGACGCTGTACAAAAGTAGTGTTAAACTTAATCTACCTTATGTTCCGTCATCGATTATGTACTAACATAAAATGTGTTAAAATAGAAATGGGCATGTTTCGTAAAGGTTCATCATTTTGAAAATATTTGTTAAGTAAAACTATTCAGGCAAATGTTTTTTTAGAGTAAAACATGTGTTCAATCAATAAATAAAAAGAAGCGTTTAATACATTTAAAGTTAAATTATTAAAAGGTGTCTTTAACGGCAGCGGGTGGTTTCTTCATCGCATTTCCTTTTCAAGTCATTGAGAAACCTTTTGTATTGCAGCGAATAAAATTAGATCGTAATAAAAAGTAAGTAGCGCAGCGGGGAGTTTGATATAATGCTCCGCTCTTCGAAGTGGTTAAAAAAAGCGTTGGATAGCTGAGGACTGCTGACAATAAAAAGGTTAAGTTATGGCTTAATCAACTTAGTTACTTCTAACGTGTTCAACGATCATTTCTGAATGCAACAAAAGCAATGAAAAGTGTAGCATGCCGAACGTCGAAGCATCTCCGTTCATCGTGTATTTCATTTGAGAAGTTCCTGCAGCACCGCACTAATATTTTGCCAATGGACATAAATCATGTTTATTAATATGACTTAATTAATATCCTCTCGCTTATCTTGTCTGTCAGTCAGGCCTTGTTTAACTTAATTATAGGTATTGCGTTGATAGCTTATTTTATATTACATTTACTCTAATTTTTTTCATTTCACTTTTTCTCTGGTTGCAACTAATTTTATAATTGCTCTTCGTCATTGTATTGTGTATGCGCTCATCACTGCCGTCAACATTCTTGACTTGTGCAGTAAATGCGTTTTCGTAACAAAAGGATAACATTTTTCGCTGACGTATGTCGTTACCTTGTTAATAAGTTTGATAACTTAATTGTCCCGTTTTTTGTTGTTGTTGTTTTTTTTTTTTTTTTTAACTTTTCATTTTTTGCTGTTTTCTGCCATTTTTCATACATGCATGCGTACGTACCACCACCACTATGCGCTATCGCTTAGGTCTAAAACCTAATTAAGTAATTATTGTTAAAATAAGTTATTAAAGCAAAATATAAAAAGTTTGTCACATTTGCATATCAATACAATTATTGTGCTTACATGCAAAGACTTCGAATTCATGATAATAAGAAGGAATACTCTCTTCGGAACTTTGAATTATTTTAAAAGATCATGTTTTTCATTTCCCGTCGAAGATCAAATTTTTTCTTTAAAAAATTTATATCTTTATTAAGCTTTTTTTGCATTACTATCTATTTCGGCATATTAATTAAAAGACAACGAGTGGCTTCGAGTGCTTTTGCAATTGTTACGTACAAGTTACGTACATCTAGCACTTGCACATGAATCTTTCTAGCGAATTTATGTCTGATCAGTTCGTGGAGAGCCCGGTCCCCAGGTAGCAATTACCTTATTCGCTCACCTAACCAACTACTAAGCCAACCTTTGTTTTTTTTTTTTTATTAGATAACCAATCATTCAGGAGATGTCGTTTATTCGCGTAGTTCAGTGACGGCCGGAAGCAAGTGAGGAAAGAAGAAGAGATAGGAGAATGCCCTAGCAGCCTAGTGGGCTATAAGTGTTATGCCCTCATCGACTAAGCAACTATTAAAACTGCGATTAAAGTAAACTCTACCGCACTGAAATTCGAGCCAGTGAATACTGAAACACTGACTTGGTAATCGCGAATCTTACTTACTCGCCTACTTATGCGACCAACTTGTTTCTAAGCAGTCGGGGAACTTTCCGCACTGGGCCAGTTTTTTGTTTACCAGTAAACTGCTCTCCTTCTCTGAATAAAATAGTTAGTCTAGCTTTATTTTCTGCATCTTTTTAACCTTAGCCTTACGTTCCTTCATAGTCAGCCTTTTATTGTTCTAAGAAATGGGGCCTCTGCCTATAGAATACAAATTTTTGTTAGCCAAGGTTGGTTTTCATGTTTTTATCTTAAAAAATATAATCACTAAGCTATGAAAAAATTATTAACTTTTTGTACCCTACTCTACTTGTGGTGGCGATGTATGCGCATCTTGGGATGCAGAATTTTGCCCATCTGGCTTTCTTCCGTTCAACGTACCAGTCGTAATAGTTGAGATTTTTTGGTGAGTTTTGGTACACAAACATGTTTTGACCAAAAAACGAACGCTATCGAAAATCATTCAGATCAGCCCACTTTTTCGACTACCTACTATTTAACGCCTTTTTTTGAAAACTCGTTATATGAATTACTGTATCAATTGAAATAAAAAATAATCGCTCAATTAAACTAAATGTTTCTCCTTAACTCGAGAGAATGTAGCCCAATATGCCTTAACTTAACTCAATAAAATCACTCACAGATGAAGAAGAAAACTTTTAACATCCCAATTCTTCAGTGCTGCCCGCTAAAGTTTCGTGGTCGAATTTTGCTATATAAATAAATAAATGCCACACACGTTGGGCATTCTGACGTGTCATATTTCCCCACGTTGTGCAGTAGCCGGGCCGCTCGCAATCAGCTAGGGCAAGGCAAAAAACAGCAGTTTCACTTCGCTCTTTTCTTTCCCATACTTGCACAAGCACTCGCTCCCTACAACTTCATATTTATTAATAATTGGGCCGGAACTCCGGCGGTACTGCAATGCCGGGCCAACCCGCGACAGAAGTGGAGCAAGCCCCTAACATTCCGTCTATAGACAAAAATAAGTTTAACATTTGTTTGTCCTCCGATGGAGGAGCTATCAGATGTTAAGCTGATAAGAACAGATACTACACTTTGATCTTAGCCATAAGGCCGAGAAGCGATAAATTCCAAGCCTTTTCAATGTCTACTTAAATTCGTAAAATTATAATTCGTTTGAGAATTATAAGCATGTTTAATACAACAGCTTTATCAACTGTATAAACACACACTCACTCAACCACTTCTACGCCAACCCTTATATATGCGAATGATTGTAATGCTCTCTTATGCATGGGTTTGCTTTTCGCTTCGTCCGTTCACTTATACATTGCGGGTGTCTCGTTTTAATTTGGTCTTGTTTAAGCAGAAAAATGTGTTTTTCAAGAATTTGTTTTCAATATAACTCCACTAAACCGATTATACAAGTTGCAGTGCAAAGCAATACGTAAACATTTTACCTGCGATAGTAATTATAAGTAATAGATGGGAAATGTGAACTCTTTGCTCTTAGTAACAAAATTAGTTTTTGTGTGTTCACCAGTCACTATTTAGCTCGCTAACGTGGGCTAGTAGCAATAACTACATGTTTAGGATGTTGTTCGAACTTGTTATAATAATTAACTATAGCATCATACATATATATGTAGAGAATAGATCGTTTATGCTTTATTACGACTTCTCACAAAGAGATTTGATGTCAACGAGGCCGAACGTTACAATCTTCGTCAAAACGCTACTGCTCGTGATCAGAAGCATTTAATTCGGTTAAGAGCCTCATTTAGTGAATTGAAACCTTCTCGAATCTCTGAAATTAAATAAAAACAAACAGTGGACGCAACAATTGTTGCACTAGATCCGAAGTCTGCTACTTTCCTATTGACTTGAAAACAGTTCATTGGTGTAACATGCTCATCGTTCGTCACACATCATCACAAAATCCGGCCGCCTTCTTCTATTTAGAAAAGCTATAGCCAATTAGAATTTGAGTTCTATCGGAGATATCAGAAGCAAAGCCTTAACTTGTAAACTGCTTTAAAGGATAAGTCGTGGAACACATCAATTAACCAAAGGATGAAGGGAAATGTGATTAGTAATGGGTAATACTTTGAAATGATAAGCAAGTTCACATTGAGTAAGTCAAACACACTTCACATCAAGACGCTGTCGCATAGAGCTGTGAGACCGTCCTCCACGGAACATTTAGAAATGGCCACGAATTTCACCTATACTGCCGCTTTATCTCTTGTTCCGGTCATTCCGAAGAACAAAGCTTACTTAATTACTGTCGAAACAGAATACCGTTGTCTTGTAATTAAAGTAAGACACAAAATATTTTAAATTTTATATTTAATCTTGAAATTAATTTTTTGTTTTTTATAAAAAAAGACTTTCTCTCTATTTTATTCATATAAAAACGTTTTTGTAGATTTTTTTTTGCACAGACACACACACATACATACAGTTGCGTTCACAAATCAAGGCTTTGTGCAGTCGTTTGTAAATTGTTTTTGTTGCTACTGTTTATTCTTGCATTTTTTTTTTTTTGTTTTTCATCATCATAATCTTTCAAAATCATTGATCACTTTTTGATGTTTTGTTGTTCGAATCATTCATTCGTTTGAAAAATAATTTCAATACTCAAAAGGTTTTGCTACTGTTGTTGGAAAGAGAGAATCAAACTGTAAATCTAACGTTAAATAATTACTTTCTTTGAGCAACAACGGGAAAAAATGTTTATTTTTTTTTTCTAAAAAAAACAACAACAACAACAACAAACGAGAATAACATAAAAACAACAACAGAATTCTCACTTCACTTGCTGACGTTTGTTGCTTCTTTTTTGTTGTTACTGTTGTTGTTTTAGCGCCCTGTGTTTTATTTTCTCTTCTACATGAATTAATAGCAAATTTTCATTGTTCATCATGAAAATGATACTTACTCACTACAATATGCAAACTAGAAGTTTAGATACTTTAACCGGATCGTAACTTTCAGAAAAATGGTCTTAGGGCATTAAATAATTTATATGATCTTAAATAAAAGTAACATCACTATATCTTGGGTGGGTTAATTATTGGTGATATTGAATATATTGAGCTACTCTCTCTGAACCACTCTTACAGAACGATTGATCTGAGTTATATTAACATTTCAAATAAAGTGCACCTCAAGTTATTTAATTTATTTTAATGAGAGTTTTATAAGTATCGCCTCCCAGTTAGCGGCATTGCCCTGTAATGAGCAAAGAACCAACTGGGCAAACAGTGAAACAGCTGCAGGCACTAATGATCAGTGGTATCCCTGGGGCCCACCATAATACCTTGCCGTAGTTGTTGTCATTAACCATCCACGAGTTCTTCACATGTGCCCACTAATATCCTCAGAGGCTAAATGGGATTACAGTACAACACGCCCTTATGTACGATTACCCACATTTGCACACCTTCCCCGAGCACAAAGAAAAACGTTGGGGGAATAAACTCGATATCGAATTGGCATTTTGGATTGGTGGTGCTCGATAGCGTTGTTGTGTTGTGCTCGCACCGATGATACTGCAAATATTTTGCTGGAAATGCAACGAGCCGGTATCTTAACTCGATACAAGAGCAATCGAGCAATCGCGCAATGCGGTCGTATAGTTCGTATCGTACAGTAGCTCGCACTACGTACACGAGGAGAGCTGCTCTTAATTTCTGGAAGTGCAAAGCGTAGGCATTGTTCCGAACGTTTCTGAAACTTAACCGTAGATGGAGGAGAAAGATAACTTTCCGGTAATACTGCGCAATATCGCTTTAGCTATTGTAACTAGCGACGATGGGAATAACAGTGACAACATACTATCATCAATTGTCAGTGTGTTATGATGTCATAATGAAATTACTAGCGGTCACAACTATCACTAGGGACAATAACAGATCTTTCCTCAACTACGGCCACTAGTTAAAGAAAAATAATTGCGGAAAGGGTAGTTCGAGCTACTCTTTGCTTGCGTGAAAGATTGTTTTAGTTTTACGTAATGCAACCCAAACGTGGATACGAAGCAAATGACCTTACCCAGAGCCGAAAATACTCTAGAGATAACTGTGCGCACATACAACACGAAGCTTTTAATTGCTGTCATCAATGCTCACAAGGTTTAATGGAGTCATAGCGAAATCAAACATTTAAGTGGGTCACTATGAAATTCGTCTTTGTGCAATCTCCGCATCTGTCACGAAGGTAACTTGGTCAAATTTGTTGTAAGCCATTAATTGTATCTGAGGGAATAGGAAGCATCGAGAAACCTACTCTTCTCTGTTACTACTAACGATGGCAGGTGTTTAATTTTTCTTAATCCCCAAGAGAGAAAGCGAATCATAAGCTTAGTCGCAGTCCTTTTTAAGTGTCCGTCACCGTTGATCGTGGACATAGCTGGAAATTCTAGGATAAGCTGGCCTTAGTTATGGCCGTCATTGACTAAATATGAAACTGTACGTCTCTCCTTACTTCGAGTCGCTCGACTTGATTATCAATCTACTAAAGTTTTACAATTTCTTGCCTCAATAGCAATAGCAGTTAATTAACTTCAGGCTAATAACACAATTGTTGTGAAAGACGACAATAACTTTTGACGATATTCCTGGCAGTGTGCCTGACTTTCGTATTCCTTTTAACATTGCCGCTATTCTCGTTATTGTTTCCTTTTCATATGCTTTATATTTTACATTTTCTTTGAAAATTGATTGGTAGATTGTTTGAAGTGTTTAACATTTACTAAGAAATAATGGGAACGAAAAGAAAGAATTCAAATACTGAAAATATGAAAAAGTTGTAAAAAAACATGAATTGAAAAACTTTATCAAAAATAGATGACTAGCAAGCAGAACGAATCGAAGTAGTTTTTTAATATTTTGTTTACTTAAAATTTAGTTTAAAGCCAAATATAGAATATTGCTATTATTTTAATTTTAGACTAGCTAGAGTAAAAGAAAAAGACATTGAGCACTAGCAACACAGGATATCGGCTCTAATTTATAAAAGTACATTAGATATTGAGCTTAATAGTCTTGATAAAGTAATATATTGTATTGATATTCTGTTCTGTTTTTATGCCGATTTTAGAATGTCCATAGGATTAGTCGGTCTAAATGCAATACTCCTAGCCAAGGAAAAGTTAAGGCAGTCACATAGAATGTGCTTTATAATGAGACTTTGTCCACAATTGCAGATTGGAGAGGAGTGTATGGCCAAGGCGAATTCTCGAAAATGTTCGCATCTTGATTTTGTCAACATAAGTTAATAATTAATTGAGGCTTAATAGAAAAGTAGTGCTGACAAGGGTTTTGTAGATTTCCTTCTGTAATTTTCTCTTTAACTTTTCTTTCAAAGTATCTTTGAAGATCCATCTTTTCCATGAGATCGTACAAAATTAGAGACGCATGCAGAAGCAGCATATATCGCCGCTCGATCAATTTGCTCATTTCCCAATAAACCGATATGACTTGGTATCCAAAGCAGTTTAATTTTTCCCCGGGGTTTGTAACGATATTCCTTAATTTGTTGATGGTGCCCCACTTCGAAGTTCAAGGATTCCGTATAGCTTTTAATACAGACAAACTATCAGTAACAATGGCGGTTCGTAGCGTGAAGGAGAGCTATGGCTTTGGTTGTGAATGTTGAAGCGCATTGGGGAAATATTTGATTGAGATGAATCTACCCTGAAGCGTCTACCACGGCACAAGCCGATGGCAGACCGGAAGATTTTGAACAATCTGTGTATAAAAGATTCCAACTGCTACCCTCCAAACTTTGGATTTTTTCAGGAATCGGATTCCTGAATATTAAATTTAATTACTTCATACGATTGTGCTACGATTTTGCTAAAAAAATATTGACCGTTTCGACAACACTAGATAGGTTCATTCTGAAAAGTATGCAGACAATTTGGGAGTATAACGGACATTAGCCTTTTCTTCATCCAATTATCATTAAATTAGAAATGAATTTTTTTCATATTTTCGAGTATGATTATCGATCCCATGAAGATATTTCGGATATTTTCATTTACATTCAGTCCAAAAATGGTTCTGACCGAATAAGAATAAGTGAGAAATAAATTGAAATAAAATTGGAATTAAAATTTTATCATAAATTGTGGACGAACGAAAATTGCCGATTGTTTTAGTTTTTTCCATATCGTGGGCGTATATGTGATCGGACCGTTGCCATTTCTTAACCACATATTTCTAAACGGTCAGGAAATTTCTGTGCCAAATTCCGCATTCTTACTTTTATTTTTGCGACTGTGGCAAAGCACAGAAGTTGAAAAGAGGTACGTCATGTCTAGAAAAGTGGGCGTGTCCCATAATAAAACGGGTTGACATATATGTTCGTTGCCTTAAATTATTAAAACCAATGCATAACATCTGTCTTCCGGTTCATTATGCCAAATTGCTGGCCTTGAAATCACAAACGTGTCTCATTGACGGATGCGGTAAGCCCACTGGTAATTAACATTGTAATAATCGATTTGATTTCATTAAAAAAAAAAAAAGAAATGCGTACATAAAATTGTATCTCCTTTCAAAACTAATAATGAACTCCAACAAAAAATCCCGATAATCCAATTATTCATACAGCGTAAATAATTCCTAAGAAACCGAAAATGACCGTTTTTCCAGATTGTTGATTCATAGTCGACGAGAAATTGTACTAAACCCAGGACAAATTAAAATACATACTCGTGGATGAGTGAGTATCAACGATTGTTTGGAAAGGTCGGGCACGGCAATAAAAATCGAAAAGAAGGGATCATAAACAAGGAATAAACAAGAATACAGAAATTCAAATTGGTCAGTCCATCATTCTCCTGAATCTCCACTTCGGAGGAAAAGTGTAAACAATGTCAATAAACTCTTCACAAACATCTAATTGCACATCTAACGTTGCTTTCGAAAATAGGAACTTTTGAAAACGCCCCGCTTAAATGAACTCTTATACAGTAGAGAGCTCAAAATGTGAACGGACCCGGTCCAACTTTAGCATAATGTAATTTTATTTTTGGTTTGTCAGTACGGAGGGACTAGAAACTACCCTCATACTATTCGAATTTTCCAAACGTAATTTGTGCGTCAACGTACGATTATTTATTGCTATTGCTAAATATGTTTTTCCATGGACTATATATAGAGTGGTCATAAAAATTACCCGACCTTATATACTTTCAAAAGAGCTCGTTCGTGGGCCTAAATTTATCCGTGTACCAAATTTCATCAAAAACTCTGGAAAATTACAGCTCGTGAATCTAATCCGTGAATACCTGAATCGAGTAAATCGAGTCAGACACTAATTGTGAATAATTTATATCAAGCATGTCGCACAATTTCCAATAGTCAACGTACTCGTACCACAAGAGAGTACTTTACTTTATCTTGGTTTTAAAGGCAAGACCTTTTAATTCAGAATTCAGTTCCTATGACATGACATTCTTTCAAAACATCATTTCTTTATATTGTGTTTCGATTTTAGAAGATTTCTTATTTTGAAATATTTCTACATTTATCTAAAAGCCATCTCAGCAACAGGTCCTTCTAAATTTACATGATCGCAGGCAGCATGACCCCAATCATTATCAGAGATCTCCTTCTACGGAATACTAAGACTTTTTAAATGAAAATTAAACTATTCACATTATTCCCCCGGATGCTGTTTATTGCGTTTAAAGTAATCGGCTTCGAGCAGAAAACACAGTTATGCTCTGGTTTTTCCATCCTTGTATTAATTTCGATTTCCGATATGATTTTCAAGGTCATAGTCGATCCGGCTTTATCTCCTTGATATGGCGAACATGATATCCACGGAGCATCTTTTTTTTAATTTGGCGCAAGTCAAATGGAGGTAAACAAGACCAATAAGGCGGTTGCGTTGAATGTAGGATGTGAGTTGAATTCGTGGTGGAAACGTCTCGAACAACTTTCTTCTTCTTTTTGATATGGCCAGTCGGTCGGTGAATGCGAAGTGGGGAAGAGAAAGACAGGAATAAATACGGGGGTGGTAACCGTACCCTAGTGGCCTCACTACAGCTGGGATGAAAGTAAGCTCCACCGCATTAAGATTCAAATTCGTGAACACTGACTTGGTGGATGCGATTCTTACCTATTCGGCTGTTCATGCTGGCCGTGACACAATGCTACAAATGTATCTGCATTATACAAAGATCAAGAGCTAATTGTCATCAATATTGTCATAGCCTATAACGCTTAAGTAACGTGTTTTGCTAACACTTTGGCCCGGTGGAAGAAATGCTTAAAGAGTATTATCATTATAAGCAAAGGAAACTTGCAGCCGTATTCTGACATTGTAATCACTCACTAGCTATCGTAGAAAATGTATATTCTTGTCATAGGTGTTGTGACTTTATATTTACATTGACATTTCATAGCACAAGTCCGGAGAAATATTAATTAATATCACTCTGTGAGATCACAAATACAGAAAAAAATGCACTACGACTTGTGAGCTTTCTCTAATTACACTTATAATGCGGTTGTTAGCTGTGCTAACTTTCCGATTACAAGGTAATGATCGGTAGATAGGTCTCTCTTTTATGGAACTGAGTCTAGCGTGGAACTCTATCACAAATCATTTACCCCTGACAACCGATTACCAACATTGTTGGTCTGAAATTTGAAACATTGTCTTATTCATGTGTGCATCAAGCTGAGCAAGTTTATGATTTTGAATTTATTAAGCAAATTATGCACATTTTTATGATCATGTTTAATAGTTGAAAACAAAATGCTAAACTCACACGCCTATACGTACGCGTATTATTGCATTATGTGTTTATTGCAGTTGCTCGCCCTGCTTGCACAACAAACATCTGACCAAGAATATATTCTTTTTTATTCATTATCATTATTATTATTCGTTTCAGCAAAGTTATTGGCTTGTAATTCGTTTTTCTTCTTCTTTTTTTTTTCTTTAACATTTATCACCTTTAGCTAAACTTGCAAATGCAAATGCAGTGAACTTTTTTGGTTTTTTGGTTTTTTTTTAATTTTTTACACAAGGGTGTCAGGTCCGGCATGAAAGTAACGAAATTTATGCATGCATGCCTATGTTAGGTAGTAATCTGTATGTTACCGCACATTTACCACTTAACGGCTCGTAAAGTAAAAACAATTGTTTTGTTTGTTTTTAAAGACTGCAGTTAGGGTTTCCTGCTTCGCCTTTGAGGCTTTTTCAATAACAAGCGAAAAAAAAAAAAAAAATAAAAAAATAAAGGGACGATTTCCTTTAGTTAAATGAAGAGAAATTGCATTTTAATAACAACTAAATATACGATAAGTAAGTGCAAGCTTGTGATGTTAATGGTGAGCCAAAGTTATTTTGTAATAATGTGTAAAAGAATTTTGCTTATTAAAAATACTGTTGACAGGTTAAGAATGTTGCAGGATATAAATTAAAAAGATAAACTTTGGCATAAGGAAATTTCCAATGTGTAATAAACACAATATTTGTATTTAAAAAAATTTATTACTACACCACTTACCTTAAAATGAGCAAATAAAGGCTGCCTCTTGATAACTAAACCCATTTCGATTTTTTTGGTAATTTTTTCACTTTTGCGAAAGAATAACATGCATGCTCCATTGAATTGACTTGCAATGTGAATTTAAAATTTTGAAAGTGTTTAAGATTTCGCATTAAGCCGCATCTTAGCGAACTATCAACGAGTTAGGTATAAAATTTAACATGAGCTCAAAATCTTCACGATAACTATAGGTTTCCAAGTCTCACATACTAAACATAAACAAGTGCGATATGGCATAATATTGTCTTTGTCGCTAGTCAGAATGTGCGTAATCAAATGCGAGTTATAATCATAAAATTTTATAAATAAATTATCATAAATCATCTGCATCCGCTTTCTTTCGTATTTCTGTTCAACGAACGATGAATAATTTACACGAGTGTAGGGTAAAAGCTATCAATTATCCTTTTTTTTCTTAGTGTAGGGGAAATCATACGCACACACCTGCTTGTTAACACGTTGAACATAGAATTTCCCAATTTTGAAACAATATAACGATTTTCGATGCTCCACCTCTTGGTGTCTTGCGTAAATAGTAAAAACAGAGAACGCAATGTGAATATGAATGACATTAGGAAATATTTGTGATATAGGACATATATAAGAATCGAGTGTATTTAGGCATCAAGCTCAAATGGCATGCGTCACCAATCAATAGCACTCGTCCTTCAAGAGGGTTCCTTTCAACCCATCTCTAATACTTGAATATCTTTTTGACAGAATGATTTGTCAAGGAACAAAACAAGCTTCGGTTTCCATAGTGAGCTCCTTAATCGTTAGATCCATTGTTTTTGAACTACCCTTTTGAAAGTCGCAAACGGATAATAAGTCAAAGCTGGAAGATAGGGTATGACTTGCGGAAGGAAAATACTGAAACGGAGATATAAATGAACATTTTATAAAAAGAGACATACTATGACAATGACTGACTCGACGGAGAATCTGTGCCTAAAGTATAGAAAAGATTTTCGAAGGGAAGGATAAAATTGATCCAAGCTTTTGAAAATTATTTGTTCATTGCATAAAAAATTAAGCGCTGGCCGACAGTGCCCATAATATCAAGTTGCGGAGGAAGACTGTGAATGGGAATCTCATGGAGTAAGTTCTTCCCCACTTGCTTTTCATAATTACCTAATCGTCATACATCTACAAGATGAGTAGTTTTTTCATCTAAAGACCATAACATAAAGCAATGCGTCTCAAGACAACACTAAGATAGTCTCAAGTGAATGAGACTGAATGATTGACTTTAGAGGTAAAGCAAAGTCGCAGATACCAAGATAACATCTTGAAGTTGTTCGACAGAGAATCTTTTCCTAATTCACTAATAAGGACTTCTTGACGTAAAGCTTAATACATTTTTTTTAACAGAGTCTCATGTTCTTGACTGGAGCCAGCATTTCATCCTAACTCACGGTGAAGTCAAATTTTCAAAGAGGATTGTTTCAATTCCTGAAAAACATTCAGACATTTACTCTGCCCAATATAAAAAGCTCTAATCGAGAATAGCATCTTAAATCAGTAAACTGAAGGGCTATAAGATGTTGAATCTTGGAAATCCAAACAGAGATTTTTATAAAATTAAACTGGAGATCGAATGAACGAACGAAGTGAGAATTCCGCTGGGAATAAAAGATTCCGAAGTGAAGAAAAAGGCGTTGTTTGAGAACAATCACCCGAATTCAGCTCACGCTTATTTCACTGCTTACCACTGCTTATCTTCTCAGACATTCGAAATGACGTTAATAAGTAACGAGAAGTGAGAAGCTACGAATTCAAAGAGAAAGACAAGGATTACATACAATTTTTTGAATGTTATCTGCCCATTGCCGTAAGAAATAAGACTGAAATGGTTCTTGCGGTTTCCTTGACTAAAACCGCTCAGACAGAGAACAGAGATTACATCGAAAGTTGATAAAAGATATTTTAATAAAAGATATTTGCTTTTTAAATATCCTTAGCAAGAGATTATTGCGTATAAAAGCCTGTTAAGGTTGTTTCTTGTTCTAAAAAGCATCTAAACTAGACGTTGAATGCACCCTGTTAGTTCAGCTTAACGTTACAGGTATTTAACTGCAATAAATTATTTGAATTTATGCAGGCGCTCATCTAATAAATAATAATTGAGACTTAATTAGCGTCTAAAAGCCAGCAATTAACTTAAAAACAAGGCACACTGACGGTCCTCGGTCTTCGGTCTTATCTCCAAAGGTTTTTTTTGCTTTCAGTTTTGTTTTTGGTTTTTAAATGCTCGCACGTGTCATTCTAATATTTTAAAATATATTTTCATTTAATGCCGAGCGAAACACATGACAGTTGTTGCCAGTAGTGTAACGAATAAAAACAAGAATGCGTTAATTAGCTGCCAGTTTAAGCAAAGGAAGAAAAAAATGAAAAAAATTGAAACTTTTAAGTAAGTGAAAGAGGAAATTATTCATAGAAAGAGAAAAAAAAAAAAAACACACACGGAAAAGGAAAAAAAAAATTAATTTAACTCATTTTATCTTTCTGACACTAGTTTTCCAGTTTTTTTTTTTTTTTGCGCCTCGCTTACCCTACTGTTAATTCCCTTAAGAGAGAAGACTTTAACTTTTGCTGCCAGTTCATCAAGCCAGCAGCGGCAAAAGCAAATGTTTGCATTTGTTTACAGCAAACCGCTAATAAAATATTAACAAGTTTTGGATTTTGTTTCGTTGCTGCTTGTTTTCGTTTTTTGTTTGTGCTTTGGCCAGAGTATGGTTTGCGTGTTTAAATGCGTGCCTATACTAAGTTAATATTCCGGTATGTATGGATGTATGCAAGAATTTCACATTTGTATCTCAAATGTTCACACCCTTAATTAAGTGAGTTGCGTGTTGTTGCTTTTTCGTTTTCGTTTTCCTTTACTCTTTTCTTTTTTTCTTCTTCAATTTTTCTTGTTGTTAGTGTTGTTGTTGTTGCGGTTAAGTCAAATACTGATATGAAAATAAATTATAAAGATTAAGAGAGTTAAGTAATCGGGTTCGAAATATGTATTACTTTCGGGCAATTTATTGAAACATTATAAATATTGTATAAATTAAATATTTTGACTGCGAAATGTCATAAACGACTTCATAAAGATTATTGCTTGAAAAGTTGTTCGTTCATTCAAGCTTGATTGATTTTCTTTATAAATATTGATTGGGCAAAAAAGGACCTTCGCTTTTCTTTTTCATCATTACATCATACAAACAAACACACAAAGAAGCAGAGAGAGAGAGAGAGAGAGAGAGAGAGAGAGAGAGAGAGAGAAGAAGGGAAAATTGAAGCGAAAGTTTACCGCAATTTTTTTGAAATATCTTTTTTGACTGACATTCTTCTATTTTATACAAAAACGAAAAAAGAAAGTACATAAAAAAGTGTACTACCTTTGAATAATTTTGTATTTAACTTTGACAGATTAATGCTGTCAAAGTTGACGATTCAGATGTCATAAACGGTTCGGCTTGGTTAAGTTAAATAACAACAGCCGGATGAGTGCCATTCACCGGCCAGTAATAATAACAGTGGCAGTCGAAAAATGAAGGATAAGCGAAAGTATTAAATGCTTCATATGTACCTAATGAAAACACGCAGCCAAACAAACAAACAAAGGAGCAAGCACTCAAACAGCAGGATTACAGCCAAAATGATTGCTTATCGTTGTCATCTTTAATGATGCGATCAACAAATGTATTTGTTATGTTCATTACAAATATATACATGAAAGGGTGTCGCTATCAAGCCAGTAACAATAAAAAGTCGTCATAATCATCATAATCATCATAATAATTATCATTAAATATGAGTTGATGAAAACCAAATATTTTCAAAATATTTTATGTGAGTACACCGTTGTGCATGCGGGCACTTTGCTGGTTATGGCTTATTGGCATTAATGTAAGCAATTGTCAAAGGATTTATTAATGTCTCTTTTTCTACATCATAAAGCATTAAGTCAGATACTAAACAAAACTTTTTAGGGTGTCTTACTTAATAAACTTTTTTCTAACCAAAAGAAGAAGAAAAACATTTTCCTTCGAAGCCAATTACCGAAAAGAGGAAGCGTGCTATGTTCATTAACTCGGTTATCGAAGACTTTTTATATATATGTATGTGAGTATGTCTTTGATAACCTCAGCGGACCATTTTAACTAGTGAGTTTCCAAAGTTTGAAAAAGGAGAAACTGAAAGTTAAAGCAAAATTCTGCACAAATATACTAACAATTATTAGGCGACTGAAGAACCGCAGAAGGGAAAACGATAGCCCACGTTTTGCATAAGTGGTTTTTTTTAAATCCTATTATTTATGTCCCGCCATTTTGCTGCTCGCTCACTGTTGAAGTTCCACATGCCGTAAAAATTGATCTTGATTAGTAGGGTATACGTACACTCTTGGTTCAAGGTTGTGATGTACGTAGAAGACCGTTCGTAATCAGCTACGATCTAAAGGAGATTTGCAGAGCAGACGAGTAGGCATACTTGGCCCTTAACGGACGCGTAGTTCTTAATGGTTCACATGCGCCATTTTTTCTTCTACGTCGTCACCTATACGCATACAAACACTTGCTTTAAAATACCTAAAAGGATCTCCTTAATTTGCTCACACATACCCATCACCAAAGTAACTCAAATTAGAAGATCCGAAGACGAAGCAAGTAATAACCCTGAAGCGATAGATCTCAGTCGTGGACATATCTATAATCCGATTTAATTAAGTTGAAAATCTGAAGAAGAGCGTTTTGCCCTGCGTGTTTGCTTGTACTTAGTCCAACATGTCCGCCTTTATACTTTCTTCGCTCTTAGTCTAGCACCTATAGAAATAAAATAACTTAACAGGACACTTATGATCTTTTCTTTATCAAGCATGCAAGCGAGCCAATGGATACAAAAAGAACTTAAGCAAGAAGGGAAGTAGAAAAACTACACTCGTTAGTCCCAGCCAGATCAGTCCGAGATGTTAAAATGGTTTCCAACTTGTTGCTGGTTTTTCGAGGTTCATGAAAGTGCATCTTCTCTTGGCTCATTTGCCTCTGCCGTGAGCTTAATTAAATTTGAAACATGTTCTCTGTAGCTATCTTGTATGACTGAAGCAAGTTCACGAAAAAAGAGAAACTTTGCCGTAGAATCATTGGAATTTTAGCAGAGCTCGAGATTCACTATCTGCAAGGCTCAATAATTTCCCATAAACAATAATTTTAGGCCTCGATTGGCCTTTTCATCTGATCTGAGATCAGTAGGCTTTTTATGTTTGAAAAAAGTTTTTTAAGCGAACCATTTACGCACAAATCCAGACATTTCTGCTCAAAAAATACTCTCTTTCAAAGTCTGTAAAATATGCCACGTCTTTCTTTATAGCCAACAATATATTATGAGAAGCATAGTAGCAGGCATCAGTATCTACTAAACTCATTCAAATGTTCTACACTGCTTTTGTTATCACTTTAGTGACAAAAAAATGCTCTTCCAAAAAGGACATGTTCACCTACTCAAGAAGGCCTATGAAAGGAGCCAAGTTGATGACTTCTGATCAATAATATCGAATCCACCGTTGACTTTGACTCCTCGTTATTATTAATCAGCAGATGAATTTGATTGGCCGCTGGTTCACTCTGGTACTCTTTTAAGCGGAAAAGTTCTTGAAATGTTCATTTTCGTAAGAAGAAGAGCTATGAACTAGATTAACTAGATTATCAATTCCAACCAATACCAATGCAAAGAAGACAAGAAAATTATTCTGTCCTCTGGTTTACTTATTTTTATTTTTTCCTTAAGTGAAAGGCATTCAAAATTTGTTGCTCTAGCACATCTTTTTTTTTTTTTTTTGATTATCGGCATAACCAAGCAATTGCTGTTGTTGTTATACAATTTTGCTATTTACATATTTACTGTCAGCAGATTGATTGATATTAACGGATCTGACATTTTGGATGAGATTTGATTGCCAATAACTACATACGGTTATCATATAAAACTTAAATGCAAGAGTATTTAGTATTTTTATAAATTGCCACCCCGATGGCTTTAATTACATACATGCGCCCATAATATGTGATGAAATTTTTCGAAAGTTTATTTTATCATTCATGGAAAACAAACGAGAAGTAATTCATGCCTTTCAGTCCAATCTGTCGTGCAGTCAACTAACCAAAGAAATTTTAAAGGCATAATTAATCTTTCAATATTACTTACCATTATCTGCAATGAGACAAGACAAAAATTGTTTTTAATGTTAATTTAAATTTCCATTTTTTTGTTTAATATTTTAATGGTTGATCATAATGGCTACTACTTTTTTCCATGTAATCCCAAGCTTCTTCTTCACGTTCAATTGAATCGCTTTCTAAGCCTATGTTTATAAATGCAGTTGGGAATGCTGGCTTAGCTCACTTTGAGTGTAATACGATATTTGACGCATTTTTGCAAGTAAAAACACTATAGTGGGACATTGCCCACCATTAAATACCTTACACCACTTTGCTTAATACAATTATTCATATAACGACTTTTCCAAATAACCTCTTATGTGGGAAGTTAGGGTGGAAAATGCAGTTCCACCTAACCTATTTTCGATGGTGGTCGTTCTTGAGTAAAAACACGTCAGTGTGTGTCCATTTGTATCAAAGAAATAGAAGAAAGCAAGGTTGACAGAAGGGCAGACAAACTGAGAACGATCCAAAGAATGATTAGGTGGGTCTGCTTCAAGTCTCTCTGGATGATACATACATCCGCCTCAACTTAATATTTGATGTAGGGTATAAGAAGCAAGAGTACATTGGATTTAACAGAAATTTTTACTTTATTTCAAAAATAACGCAACTAAAAGCTAAAAATGATACAATGATGGAACCCGTGCAAAAAATATATAGAGGGTAAAGAGGAAAGGATAATGATAGGGAATGCATGGAGAAATTCCATGTACAATTTCTATACCTTTTGTGGAAATTTGATTTTTCGCTTGCCAGGAATAAACTTTATTCCACCCGTTGTCCGCGGGTGATCTCGTCGAACTGCTCAAGTTTCCTTTATAGATAAATTGCATTTCATGGTGTGTGGTTGTGCTATTTCTTAGAGACCTTCCCGATTAGCGTTTCACTGGTTTACCTAGTTGCACTAATTCAAACACGGACCACCCTTAATGTAAGCGTATGCACCATTGGTTGGTATAATTCACTTTATTTATCTGCATGGCCCAATACTTAATAGATGCATTAAAGACAGATTTCTTACTGGTATTATAGTCAAAGCCTGTGAATGAACGTAAAGGCAGACGACGTTATCTAAACGCAAAAGCAAGAAGCCTATTCATCCTTCTGTTGCCCGGAATTACTCTTAGCAGATTCGTGTTCGGACCTCATTCTTCTTTTGCAACTACTAATTATCATTTGCTTAATAGTTAGATAATTCATGCTACAATCTATTCCTCCCTTAATGTGGTTAGCACTCAGTGGAGGGTGTTAAGTCAAATCGATAATACAACTTTGGACTTTTACACGATCCTATTTAATTCTTCCTAATTGATTGACGAGCAGCTTCATTTTCAAATGAAATCAAGTATATACTGTCTCGCCGTTGATCCGTTGATCATGCTTGCAATAAGCAGAGAATAATAAGACAAAAGCACATTTACAGATAAGTGATATCGCTAAAAATACCAAACACCAAAGAAAAGTGTACCTGAAGAATAGTGACACCAAAGCAGACGATAGCAGTGGATAGTAGTGGGACTGTAAAGACTAGCAGGAAATTGCAACACATTGCTTTTGAGTGATGCTATGCGCTAAGTGTTGCAAGAATAAAGAAAGCCTAAGATATTAGCAAAAATACTGGCAGTGTTGTAACATATGCCAAATAAATAAGCCAACAACATAAGAACATAACGTTAAAGCATTACACTGAAATAGTGTAAATAATGCGGTAAGCATCAAAAGCAGTAATAAACAGTATTTCATCTGTTATAGAACGGGAGACTTATAGAATCAAAATATTCAAGCGGTCACTTCTGTAACATCTGAACAAAGAAGAACACAGAGGAAGCAGCAGGAGTAATAATGACAGGAACGTCATCTATGACAGAAGGGGACATCTAAAGAATAAAAACAGATTCGTGCCAATCGTACGGAATCAGAAATCGATCGCTATCGTCATTATTTCTCGTGGAATGGAAATGAAGAAAAAAAAGCCGTAGCAGAAGTAGTGAGTGGAAAAAGCAAGAGTAGCGATGAACGCCGCTACAGCAGTGAAGCAGTGGTCAACCAAGGAAACGGGATTAGAGCACCCAATCGCATCGAAAGCGAAGCCGATAATCAAAGTCATTATGTATATTGGAATAGTAACTACGATTCAACACTAATGTCTTTTCTAAATAAAATGAATTAATGAATTGTGATAGCTTCTCTAGAAGAGTATGATGAAATTAGAAGCAATCTCCGTGTAATTGATATTACAATTATACAATTTTCTCGAACTTTTTTTTTTTTCTTTAAATGCCTTTCGTTGCAATTCTAATAAAATGATCCTTACACAGACACATAATTCACTTTGTTGAAGCAATGACTTGTGATAAAAGCATAATAAATTCCTTGCAAATTAAGTATAAAAAAAGTAAAAAAAGTTAACTAAATTTCAGCAGGAAAAAATGTAATTCGTTTTTTTTTGCTTTCACAATAAAAACTCACAAGAATACAAATTATTATCTCTGAAAACCACAAAATGGAGTCTGTCGCACTCAATACGCATACTCGTCTTTGTTAAAGCTACGACGTATGAGAAGAGAAAACCAATACACAAATGTGTGCATTTATACAAAAATGAAGTAAAGAAAAAAAAAAAAAAAAAATTTGAATTTTTAAATTAGTTTTGTTGACTTTTTTCTTTTACAATTTGTATTTTGTTGTTGTACAGGAATGTAAATAAGAATAGTCGTTTGGAATGTTAATGCAGAAGAAAGCCAAGAAAGACAATTTATACGGTTCAACACGAATACATTGCTGCCTAATATTGTTTTATAACGAAAAGCGCTGGCAAATAGAATCTACATCCAGAATACAAGGACACAATACGATCCACCTTTAGAGGTAAGTACCAGCTACATCTTTGCACATGTCGTTCAACTAATTGCCACGTGATGTTGGCCGTCAAGATATCTAAAGTCATCACCTAAACTTTACATGGCTTCGGCTTTAATGTTCACACAGTTCCAAATGTTCGACAAGTGTCATCGACAAACTTCATCTAAGCAGGGAGAGTCGCCGTAAAGATGTCTATTGAGGTAAAACATATGAGTTATATTTACTGTAAATAATTTAGATCGCCTGCTTTACCTCGCCCTGGAGAGTTGATCATAAAAGTATTCAAAATTTATTACCCAATTTTTGGACCCATCCAAATAGGCGATCATTGTTGCATGTTACGGTATTGGTGGCAAAGAGGGCTCGAATATTTTCGATCACCGTCAAACTTTGTCTAAATATGAACCGTGAAAGGTCCCAGGAGTTCTGCTCAAAACATCGATTCGTCTTTATTAGTTTACTTAGTTGGTTTTTCTTCTTCATGAAAGAACTACGTTCATTATAGAGACCTGCGGACACTCTCAGTTAAGTGAATGCAATGCTAATTAGTTATGGTGTTGAGTCCATCAAGCTGGTTTTCAATAGTTCCAATCAGCAGCGTCGAAGCTAATCTTATCTAACTACGTATCAGGAAGCTCTCAGAATTTCATCTTATACGGCACATCTTTATATAATCTCATGCGATTACAACATCGTTGATCTACGGTTGTAGTAAAAAATTTAAATAGTCATGGATCGTAAACGAAGTGAGAAAAATTGTTACTCAGTCTAAGTACTTTCACGAATTACCTGATCGCAACATTATTCAGACATAAATGACAAACAGGTTTTAAATTGTTCGGAAATTGTCCTCTTGCTAGCTTTATCTAATCGGACAGATGCGATACTGAAGACGTCTAGGTTCCAGAGAAGGTCTGCTA
Source organism: Glossina fuscipes (assembly GCF_014805625.2). Classification (NCBI taxonomy): domain Eukaryota; kingdom Metazoa; phylum Arthropoda; class Insecta; order Diptera; family Glossinidae; genus Glossina; species Glossina fuscipes. The sequence continues at coordinate 579,976 of NW_023998458.1, forward strand.
TAAGCTGTAGGCAAATAATTATTGGATCATATACGCGCACCATAAAATTGATGAGCGAATACCTATTAAAATCCCATATTATTCCTTAATACGTTATAGACAAAATGATATTCTATCCTTGCAGCTTAGTGCTCCTTCGACTCAACATCCAAATATTTGTCACTTGATGTAATGGAACTGAACCGTGATATAGGTAAAATACTACAAGCATACACTTTCAGCATAGTTTCGTTAAAATACTTAAGGGGAAGGCAGATAAGTCATAACATTCAATGAATGACTTGAAAGAAGCGCTTGCGGAGATAATAAGAAAGCAATCGTGGGCGATTCTGCGAATCGATTTAGCTGAATATATAAACCTGTAAATGAGAAACATTGAAAACCAAGTGTATTGTTCTAGATATTGTGCAATTTTGGAGCCACATTTCCCTTTCAGCAATAATGCAAAAAGGGAGACGAACCGTCTGCAAGACGGTGCATGAGAATTGTCTAATTTGCATTTTCATGCTTTACGATCAATTAACAAACTTAATATACTCTGTGTAGTGGCTGCAAAAAAAATGGAAAAACGTGTCGGAAAAAACCTTAAATGAAAGCTAAAGCAATATCTATTATAAAGGTAAATATGTAGCAGAAACTTCCAAGTGATTTGAAAAGACATCTTCGAAGAGATTGTCAGTGAAAGACTATATAAAAATAAAAAAAAAATTTGTATGTAAAAATTTGCATGTAACATATGAACCGTATAAGTATGTAAGATGCTTTGTATGCTATATACGTTTGTCGAAAGTAATTTAATTTTATGCAAAGAACTCAAAGAATTCTATCTTAGATTTAAATTAAAGTTTTCGTCATTTCTTTTTTTTTATATTTACATGCATATCACTTGTGTTGGTAAGCAAATTAAAAACGTAATTTATGATATTCCATGGGAGGAACTAAGTAATGCTTAGAGTATTCTTGGTTTTTATTAGACAACCTTAGTAAGTTTTCTACGAGCGTCAGATAACAGCTTATAAATATGTTAATTTTTTTTACTTTTTTTTTTGTTTTTTGTTTCTAAGCAAAAAAAAAAAAAATAAGAGTTGAAAGATCAAGCCATCATCGCCATCACCGCCATCACAGCCATCTCATTTCACATCGCATTATCTAAACTATGAAAAAGGAAAAACAAAAAAAATACAAAATAAAGCAAATAAGCCAAGAAGAAGAAGGAGAAGAAGAACTGCGGGGGAGAGTGGAGACATAAAGAAAGCCAATCATAATTTTTATGAAGTGGAATGTACGAAATTGCCTGACAAGAAACATTTTCACCATTTTACTTATACGTGTTGACGCATTCAAAGGATGCAAGCATCGACTATCATCCATCCCCGACTCGATTGTGCTTGAGTGTGTATGGGTGTGCGTTTGTGTTATTAGTTTCTTGTTTATTTAGTTTTCTTTTTAACTTTCCTCAAAGCCGACAAACATTTCAAATAGACCTACAAACCAACTCATAACTGTCACCATGAGTGCTGAGCTCGGTGCTTCGACAATATGTTCGCATATCGTCCCTCTCTCTCTCTCTCTCTCTCTCTCTCTCTCTCTCTCTTTCCTTCTCCCTTCCTCTTTCTGCCTCTTTGATATTAGTGCTCACATACAGTTTGTGGTCTATAATCACTACGTAATCACTGCTGTCAGAATTTGTCTGTGTGTGTGTGTGTAAATTTGTATATCCTCTTGTAAACACATATTATCACTACTCTACCTTCTTTTCATGGCTACAAAAAAAAAAAAAAAAACAAAGTGCGCATAACAAGAGTTAGAGCTAATTTTAATATTTTCCGTGACTTGAAAATCTTTGGATTTTTATTTTATATTTTTTTTCTTTTACTTTACGTATCTTATCCACAATATTGTTGTTGCCTTGTTGTTGTCTTGTTTTTTTTTTTTTTTAATATTCTTTATACGGTGAGATGTCTTTGACGCCATATTACAAAACTCGCCGAAAACAGATAAACACTGGCCGGTATGTGCTTCCCCATCGTCTTCATGCATAAAAGGTTACTCTTCGTGCTTAACGCTGATGCCAGTCAACGATTTATGATTTGAACGAGTGGCCCTCCTGTTCTTAGAACGATATCCCAGTGCTTTTTAGATAGCTTTAGCATCACTACGATAATCCTTCAACATGGAGTTCATATACTCTGCGAGAACGTTTAGAAGAGTCATGAAGCAAATGAGGGGTAACGCCTTACAAAATGTGTTTCTTGGTCCACTCTTGAAATGTAAGCGCTTTTTTCATAAACCCCACTAAGCACTTATTTCTACGTATAACAAAAATTTGAACCCAATAATAAATATAGTTGAAGATTGCCGTAAACCTTCGATAACGAAAGATCAGTATATTAAAAGGCTTTGTCTGATTTTCTATTCTTAAAGTTCTCGATGTCCTACAAATTGACATAAGAGGCTAAAATTCGGAATATTTTATTGCGAACGACCTTTATAAATACGGTTATAACATGGAACTGATTGATGCCTACAAACCTGCTTGCAATAGCTAAACGGCTGAGCCTTCCATCTTATTTTAACGTGTTTTTATTAATTAATTAGGGTGATCGGAAAGTAATTTCGTTCTTTTTTTTTAATGAAAATAAAGGACGATTTTCTTATAGGGAAAAAATAATACATCATGAAATTTAATCTCTCAGCCTTCTCAGGAATTGTTATTCGCCGGTCTGCATCAATTAATACCTTTGTTGTCTTGATAAGCTTTAGCGGGCCATGCCGAACGCGGAGTATCTTTGACATCAAAATTGTTGTTGAGTTTTGACACTGGCCTACAGTCAATACATCTGCTCCGTCCACAGTGCACAAGTTTTTTCTTTTTATCTTTTCGTTAGTTAAAAAGTAGAATGTGCCGAAAATCCTACTTTTCACTTTCTATCTTTGAACTAAAAACTAAGTCCTAACTCCTAATTCCTAACTAGAATCAGTCGATCTTTTGCAGAAGCAAGTCTTACTATATCAGCTGTCAAAATATATAATGATGAAGTGTGCAGTTGGCTGTTTAAAAACATAATTAAGTCCTTTGTTGTGAAAAGAAGGAATGCCTTTCCGAGCAACCCCATAGATTATGGCAGATATTCAGTGCGGCCCTATCCTAAGTTTAAGCATTTCCATGATGAACACGTTTTACAAAATCTTTTAAAAAGTATTTTAATGAAATAGTTCTCGAAGGATGAGCCAAGACAAACACAGCTTCTTTGGCTTTTGTATCTTAAATCACTTAAACGTTATTCGCAGTTAGATTATCTGGTAGCATGTGATGTGGCAGACCAGGTAGAAATGCCATCCTGCTGCCTTCATCGTCTTAGGGCCGGTTTTGCGAAGCGACCTTGAGAACTTGTGAATATATTTCGATTAGAGGCCATCTATTAAATCGCGAAATGCTTTCTCAGCTCGTTCTTGGACGAAAAACTGCCCTTCAGAGGAAATTTGCTTACATTTCACTGTATTTTCTTTCATTTGTATTTTCTTTACTTTTTATGTTGTTTACGTTTCGTTTGTTGTTTAGTGTTGTATTCTAATTTGCATTTATATATATTTTACTTTTTCTTTGTTGTTTGTTGTGTTGGTATGTGTTCAAAGTTAAAATATCCTGAAGCGACAAGTAATATTTGTTGACATATAAAATAGAAAAACTTGTGTGTTTGTATTATCTTTTCTTTTTCTTTTTTTTTTTTCTTGCTTTTTATACTTACGCTCATTTTCTGTTTAAGGCTTTGTATAAAGCATGTTTACGGTGGTTGTCATTCGAAGTTTTGATATTGAAATTAACCATAAAGTATTTGAATATAAAAATTTTACATTAACATAAAATTGTGACTTGAATTGGCCAAGTGTCTAAAGTAGCATAAATAGAAGATAAATGATGCTAATTGGATTTTTTCCTTTTTGGGAGCACGTGAACTCTCCAGGGAGAAAATATGAATATTGTTTTATATTCTCATTATAGTATTAGCATTTCTTTTTCAAATTAAAAAACATTCTTAAATAATACTAAGAAAGAACGGCATTTTGCTCTTAGCCTTAGCTGAAATATCAGCTTTTGCCCGTCTTACGGGTAACATAAGATATCTGTTGACTCTGCGTACAGATTGTTTCCGATTACTTTATCACTTTGCATTAGCATCATTTTGTCTTTTGTTGCGATTACTTCAAAAGTCCCTAAAGACTCTTGAGATCTATGAAAAATGAGCGAAAGAACTATCAACAATTTCAGTAGGATAGGGATAAAAAGGTAACTGTAAAAGTCCGTTTAAAGTCAAGTTAAAATGACCAAGCTGGCTAATCCTTTTATTCCCATCATCGAAGGATGAGGGGTACAATCATTTTCCTAAAACGTTTGCAACGCCTAGAAGGAAGCAGCGCCGGACCACACAAAGTATATACATTCTTGATCAGCATCAACTCCCAAATCAATTTAAGCATGTCTGTCTGTCCGCCTGAATGTCTGTATAATGTCTGTTGTAAACAGACCGCAAATTCTCCTGACCGCAAATATAAAGCTATCGACTTCAAGTTTGACGCAAACATTGGATATTCTTAAACGCAGGTTGGTATCGAACATGGCCCAAATCTGTCGAAGGACACGCCTACAGCATCAGATACACTGAGAATAACTCTCATGTTCAAAAGGAAGGAACAATTGGTCTTTTTTCTCATTATTCATAAACTATAGCAGATAGTTCTTGGCCTGAGTAGACGAGTAGGTAAGAACCGCGGGGTAATCACCTCGATAGATACACCGTAAAGTGACACACTTTCTACAACATCGAACACTGCTACAACTATGTAGTATTACTGTCGCAAGGGAACGAGCGGGAGAAATAGAGAGAGAGAGAAGCAAAACGTACAAAAACTGATAACTTGATATCGACCTGCAAGTGCGCCTCGGCAGAGGTGCTTTAGCAAATGAAGGGCCGCATTGCTTGTGCATCGCGTAGGCAAACGGACAGTGGACATTTCCAAAAATGCACATATCGATGATTGCCAAACTTTCGAGCACATTATGTTCGGGGAATGTAGTCATGTTAGATAACATATCGATCGGTCAGGAAGCCGTGAGATCAAATAAGAAAAAAAGTTAGTCTTTTTTGTTTTCCCTTTTACAAAATTTATTTACTCATCAACATAGTTTCAATCAAGAGTAATACTATCGGTCGAAGGCTTCTCTAATATATTGATGTCTTTATTTACGGGACGATCTATCAAGACGCGTAAGACACTTTCCGCATTGAACTCATCATTCAGATCACTATCCCGCAAGATTAGCAAACAGATAATGGTTAAGGCGGAATGAAATGCTGGATGGGATACTCTTTCAATCTTCAATTCATGCAATTCTACCATTGCCACTGACACGTAACACGTAACGTTCCTTTTCGATATCCTTTTAAAAAATAACTCCCTCTTGGCGAAAGGTTTGAGCAAAGTAGTGAATACACTTTTTGTTACCTTCGACATACAAGCTATCTCTTGCAACTTCACTCCCAGAAAATTGAAAATGGTTTTCAGGATTTTTCTTCATATTTCTTGGTGAAAGTCTAAACCACTCGTCTCCGTATAAATTTGTTTAAAAAGTAGCCAGCCACTGACGAGTTAACGTTTTCTATTGTGCGGGATTGTCATAACACTTTTCATTGTGTTTTGTTTCGCCAAGAAATAATATTAAACCATTAGCGGAAGTAGGGCTAGTTTGAACAGGTGTCGTTTGAACACTGCCCCTTCCTAAGCGGAATACAGAGACGTCATTTCAGGTATTATTCCCCAGATTTATTGAGCGATATGCTCTGCTGCATAAGTTTACCATTAAAAAAATAGAGAGAATCCACGGCCAGTATAAACCAAACAGAAGAACTTTTTCATTTCAATATCCCATTGAAATGTCTACGCTTAGAAATGCTAATGAAGATTTAAATTGTATCAAGTATTGAATGTCAAAATGAAAAACGGTGTAGTTCGCCCATCCATTCCGCTCTTACGGAGAAAGCAAAAAAAATCTCTCTCTAAAAGTTGCACTGCTGTGGAATGAAGTGGTGGTAGATGTCGAATGTCCCTCTGTGCAAAGCATCGCTGCTATCTTCATTTTTTTTTTTTTTTTGATCTTTTGATGTTTGCCCAGTGTTTTCACTTCTGCTATTGTCAAATGAAAAGTTTCTTAAATAAAATTGTGCGTGTTTTCAACAAACTGTTTTTTAAGGATACTAATCTAAAAAGCAATCAATACAAAGGCATATTAGAGAGATAACAAATACATATATAAGTATATATGGACTTTATGTGATATCGGGGAGTAACAAAGCAATAATGAACACTTAAGCAACTGTTACACATTTCTTGTATTATTCCTCTAAACAATATGGATAATGTCACAGTCAGCGAAATCATTTGACTTTTAAGTGTTTGACAAGTATTTGTATTTAATTTTTCTAATGCATTACCTATTATTCTCGGCAAGAGGAAGAGAGAAAAAGCATACGAGTCATAGGAGTAGTTTCAGTGTTATTTCGTTGCTTACTCTACAGTCACGTGGGCACGTGAAGCTTTATAAATAAATTTTATTATGGTCTTGCAAGGTGTGTCCCTTTATTGTGTTTTGTATAAGTGTTATATGAGTTTGAAAGCCTGTGTGGGCTCTGTTGTTCTCTATCACGGCTTAATAAAAAATTAGACCGCTTATCTAAACTTGAAACAATTTTAATATTTTTGCCTAAATTAGGCTACGGTTAAAGGCTTGGGACCTGTGACAGTTATTTGACCACAACATGCTAACAACCAATTAGTAATAAATAAAATAATTTGCATTCCGGGGCTTTGCATTGGATGGGCTTGTTTTTTTCTTTTTTTTTTTTTTTTTCCTGTAACCAAAGCAAAGCTGACTTACTTTCTAAATATTTTCTTAATTTAATTTTTATTTTATATTTTTTATTATATCCATAATCGCAAGATAGGAGGTATATTCATTTTGTCAAAACATTTGCAACAACCGTAAAGAAGCATCAGAGAAAGTAAATTATATTCTTGATCGGCATCAAAACCTAAAGCGATTTAAGCAAGCCCCTCTGTTGTTGAGTCTATGTAATATCTATGCTTAACATTCTTCTGGTCGCAAGAACAAAGCCTCGACTGCGAATTTGGCAGAATCTTGCACGCACGTTGGTATTGAGAAGTTGTTTTCTTCTTCCCTTTGCTTGTACATTTATATTCCACAGATGATACTGCAGCACCTGCACAATATGGAAGGAAACGGTCACGCTTACTCAAGATTGCAGAATGTTGAAATTTTAAGAAAGAAGGTTCGGAGGAGCTGCAAATCTTGCAAAGTACCAAATCTGAGTCATTCCAGACATGTTTATCGGTCCATCTGTCCATCTGTTTGTCAATTGCTTTGGTAAACGTTTCCATCGTCGTAAATTTAGGAATATGTACAAAAAACATGGCAATCCCGATCGATATTGACAATGACCAAAATTCGACGGAGTGCACGCTTCCAGTGCGATATAAATTAAGAAAATCTCGCCTTTGCCCTTTTACACATAAACCGCCCATTAGACATAAGCCGCAACAGAAAGACGACATAAATTTTCACTTTTATCCAACGAATATTGAAAGAATCAGCCACACCCCCTCAATATTATATATTATGTAAATTTAGTTTCTGCCTTTTTTGTTAGTCTTCTTTGCGTTAGTGCAGTGGTGGGCAGAAATGATTCGGTCGAAGCCGAATTTAATTTTCTTCTTCGTAAAAGAAGAAAAACACTCGCGCTGGTATGCATAGGTGAAGTGAATATCTTACTATTTGTTTTACGTTTATGCTAATTTGCTAAAGTAATTGGTGGCTGCGACCCGAGCTGTAAACGGAAACAGCAAGTAGAACATAAAGCTTTATATTAACTACTTAAATGGGTGTTTTTCTCCATAGGGTATCTTCTTCTTCCCACGTGACTAAACTTAAATTTTATTACCAAAAAATGTTAATTATTTTCAGTTTATTTCTCTTTAGCACACGCTCCGCATGCTTTTAATGTTCACTTCACTTGTGTTCATTGTCCCTTTTATTTTCCCGTCATTATTCAATTATGTTCGTGGCCTTTTAAAGTAAAAGGAAAACAAAAATTTTCTTTTCTAATTCGTTATCAACATCAAAATGAAATTAGTTGTCTTAGTTTGTCTCTACTGTCATTATTTGCCGCAAACTAGGGTAGACTGGACATGGACACTGGACATGGCTGGCATGTGACAGTGGCCCAACCTTTAAATGTTTTGCTTCTCTTTTTTTCTTTTTTTTTTCTTTTTTTTCTTTCTTTTTATTTAGCTATTGTTTCATACATAACCTATCAGTGCTTTTTGACACCAGTATTAATTTGTTTTCCGTCTACTCTCTTTTGTTGTTGTTGCAAATAATAAAAAGAAAAGAAAATTTAATTGATTTTATTGCACTTACAATTAATAGGATTTTTATCTTAAAAAGTACATGGTCCTAAAGGTACTTGTGAACATAATATTCTTTGATAAGCTTTAAGCTAAGAAACTAAGTAAATAGAAGAGTTACATAGTTAGACTTAGCCTTGCGGAGAAGTCTCAGCATTTTTTATTTTAAAAATATCCTTAGGTCGATCCCTGCAACGATGGCTTAACACCACCTATCCGGAGAGCATAAAAGGCAAGAATATGTCACTTTCCCTCCCCGCTTTCGGTCCAGCACCTTATTTATTCATAAATAAGGTTTAGAATAACGTATCGAAAACTCTCATGCTACTTCCATTCAAAATTGCATTATTAACGGAACGTTTCGAGAAACAGAGAGGATGTTCCAAGAAGTAGTTCTTTTAAGGTAATAAACGTTTTTCTATATGTTTGACAACATGAAAAACATGTGAGTGAAGTTATTCCTCAAAGGGAAATAGCAGCTGAGTAGGGGCACATTACACATTAGACATAATGATGTATTCATAAAAAGATGTTTAGCAATGCGCATCGAACCCGCGTCTTCCGGCTGAGTGTCGGACGTTGTAATTACTGGAGTACAGGGCAACCGCTGTTTGGCTGTCGTTGGTGAACACACAACTAACTTCATCATATAATTCAACTATGAGGAAAAAAATTGGAAAAATACCACAACCAATAAGCATTAATTTAAGGTAAAAGAATTCATAACCTGACAGTAGAGAGAGAAAAATTAAACAACAACAAAAAAAAGTGTTTAACATTACAGCCGAGAAGATGGACCAGTAAGTACCTTACACAACATCGCCCTATATAGTCATTTACTCATTTTGATAATAACATACATTGTTTTCCTGCAACGGCATATTTTCATGAAAGTCCGCAAATTGGCGAATGCTCGAAACATTACATGGCGTGATCCAAATTTAGCAAACTTAATTTACTTCTTCAAAATATTATTACTCCTCAGTTTTCATCATAAAAAACTGGAAATTACACTGTACTTCAGAGTAGCAATGGGGATTCTCTTTTTCCCTGGGGGGTCCACAATCGACTGAATTTTATTGCCGATGGTTGTAGGCAACCTGTCTTATTAAGGCTTCACGCCAGGTGCAGACGTTAAACCCCTACAGAAATCTGTCTCTCCATATAGCCCGGAGACAATGCGATTTTGCACTGCCTTAAGGATAAGGAGGGCATTGTCGTTGCTGCCAACTGAGTGATGATGAAGTAGAGATTAAAGGAACGTGTCCGTGTCTTATGGCAATCCCGTTGGGAAAACAGTTCGAATGGATTTTAGGTTTAGGCTTCATCTGGAGTTTCTGCTTACAGGCCACGCATCGCTTAAGGTATTCCTGCATAAGAGAGTCTGGAACTGAGGTTTGCTTATGCGCATGTCTGAAGATTGATTGTACGTTTGCTTCAAGTACTCGGATCTCAGTGACTAGGGAGCAATGGGTATACGGCCAGCTTTGACTTCAGTCCGGTCCTCTCTACTTCTGAAACGGTGACAGCATTGGGGCCATATGCTTCCCAAGCATTCATTAGAGGCAGCGCTGAGAGGCGTGATTTGCACAACTCTGTCTGCTCCTTGTCCGTGGTCCTCATACACTTGACAACGGCTAAATAGCAGTTGGTTAAGGGCTGCATGGAGCTGTTAAGTCTTACCGTACCGGAGAGCGAGATTATGTGCTTAGAAACTACAAAAAAAAGACCTTTTACTCCAGTTCGGATATATGATGAGGATTTTTTAATGAAAACACTTCTAGGATTGCGCGAGTGGTTTGAAATTCTCTTTCATTTTTAACCCATTAATACTTTTTACCATCGCTGCATGAACAGTCTAGTAAACGACAACATTTCGAATCTAAAGCGTTTGATATCAAGCCGTCCAAAGAACCATTTTTGTTTGGTGTTTCTTCCATTTATTGACAGCTGAATTCGTTTTTTAAATATAGGATAAGAAAATAACCGAACCTGACGAAGACTATAATAGTAATAGGATTAAGAGCAATAGGATTTCTAACGACGCCATTTGTTCATTGCGGCCTGAGTTAGAAGGCTTTTCCTTTATTGGCATATTTCTAAATATGTATAGAAGTCGGGTCTGTAGACGATAACCTATTAAGTTTTTCTTCCATCCCTGCAAGCCCGTTATGAATCGGAAAAGCGGAAAATACGGGTATTTTTTCCGAATAAATAAAAATCAAATGAAATGCCTTTAATAAGAAGGCTACGGCAATATATAATATAACGAAATGTAAATAAGTAATCGAAAAACTAGAAAAACGAAGTGTGCATGAGCCTTCCGGTGGAATATACTTTTCTGGTCGTACAATATACTTTTCTGGTCGTATGGAAATATGGTGGATCAAATGTTCAGCCAAATTAATATTATATGATATTTTAAAGGCCTTCAATTCAATTCTCATAAATTTGAAGGGGGATTTTTCCAACTCATGCAAAGATGTAAAGTGTCTTTACAAATTGTTGTCTTTACAATTGTTGAACATCCTGGTCATGATTCACGTCTTCATGGTCATATTTGAAGCGCATGATCAACTCATAGACTCTGCTATGGGCTAAAAGTTCTTCGATATCAATTTGCTCCTTCAATAGCAGCATTTTGCCTCTTCTTTTATCTGAGTTTTGCAACGATAAGCTATAGACACTCTGCCTTTCGCAGCGAAGTGACTCGGCTTCTAAATGCTCAATTGGTATGAACGCCAAGGCTGCTTTAGAAAGTGCTATTTTGAGAAAGGACTGTTGCGCTTAGGTCGCGCTATGCATAAAAGTGTAAGGATACAGTGCGATAGCGAAAACCAAAACTGAGATAGCGATTGACATAAACAACGTCCTTGCGGACCTTAGAAGTATGCGAAAAAAGATTGCGGCAATAGCTTGTATCTTTACGTATTACGGAGTACATATTGCGTGCAAACGTAAGTGATAATCAAAGACGTAAACCATTTTGAGGCAGAGGCCAAACATATAAGTGATAATCAAAAACACTAACCATATATATTATGAAGGCGTTTATGGAATGCTCCAAGCCGTTTAAGCGGTATCGTGTTGTGTCGGTAATGACACCTTTTGTCATCTGTTTTGCAAGTGTGTTTGTTTGGCCAAGCATACGCTTACACAATATCCTTGTAGCTGTAGTTTGCCAGCATTTTCAGGAAAAGCATAAATCGCTAAAACAGCAGCTTGCTTACTAAAATCTCTGCTAACCTAATATATGTGTGTGTGTATCAGAAAATTTCATACGTACTCATACACATATGTATGTTTGCATGTGTGCGTAAATGTACGCTTATTGCAGATGCCCTTACTTCAAGTGCACGAATTACTAAAGGATTTGTTTTGTAAGTACGAACGTTTTCGCTTCTAACCCTTATTGCTCGCAGGAATGCTCTAAATTCAACGTACCTTAACTAACCTACAATGTAACTACATTGTAGTAATTCATCTGGCGATTATTTCTGCTGGCCTAGTATACTAAGGTTGTTCTTAGTTACGACACGAAGTTACATGAAGGCCATTGAAGGACAAAAAAAAAAAATGTGTTTTTCTTTTTTTGTTTTGTTATGTCCCTGCGACACAGTAACAAGAGTTTCATTAAATAAAGACAATATGAAAAATATGGTTAATTTATAGCTGAATGCTTTTCCTGCTTGAGTGGAAGTGTTCACGAGGGCAGTTACGTATACGAGAAAACAAGCGAACAATGTGCAAGAGAGAAATAGAGAGCAAGAAGGAATTGTTTATGTGCGGCGTGTGTTCGCCCTCTACACAAACCGCAATTCTTTAGAAAAGAGAAATGCATTTTATAGTGCTGTGAGAGTAACACACCCCTTGAATGTTTTTGTTATTTTCTGCGTAAATTTTTCCCAACATTTGCTTGCAATAAATTCTGTTTGCCTAGTAGTTCTTGGGCGTTACCTTAAAAAGGTTTACATTCCTGATGGACACGTGTCTTAAAGTGCACTTCAAACGTTACTCGAAACGAGATTCTTTCTCTTTGCATTAATTTAGTGTCACATAATAATTGAATAAAGTGGGTAGAGTCGAGGCATTTCTTTTATCCAATAAATGTTAATATCTTAAGTTTATGCTATTATTTTAAAGCGTTAAAATGTGTTTATTATTAAAAAACCACCCAATTTGGGTGGGTATAAAGGCTTCGACTATAAACCCACAGTTTCTACAATAAAAAAGGGCAATGTGAGGAAAACAAAACCATCCCTAAAATACTTGCTAGCTACTGTGACTGTTACTGCTAGCACTACCTGGCAAATGTAAAAAAATGTGAAATTTTCATTAATTTCCCCTTACTGCGCTGTTGCTTCGCATATATATATATATACAATACATTTCCTTGAATTAGTGGGCATCCAAGTTTCGATCTAAGATTCAAATAAATGGAGCATGAAAAGCCCAGCCAAATGTAACGGTGAACGAGCGTATTTTACACGCGAGGGAAAGTATTTAGCTCTCACCACAGAAAATCTTTTCGAACGCCGTCCTTCATTGGTAATTGGAGACAGGGTTAAAGCCGCTATCCCCTGGGCCGAAGGCGAAAATGCCGAACGGAAATATGTAGGAGTGATTCACGAAGTGCTCCGCAATCGAACTCTAATTAGATTCGATTACAACTTTCAACAAAGTTATAATTACGTAGATTGTCGTTTAGAATTTTACTTCCCGCGTTATGAGTTCCGTAAACAACATTACGCCATCTCACGAGCGGCTGAAAATTTGGGCGAACAGTTCTTGTTTCCCTCCCGAGTACAGACGCGTGAATGCCCACAATTAGATATACACCTAAATGATGAGGGAAACCTCTTGTTACACCGGTGTCGCCGGTGTGAATGGCACAATTACATACTAAACTCCGAACAGAAAAGAGCGGTAGCGAATATACTACGAGGAGAAATTCGCAACATGCCACACACGTGATTTTCGGATCCCCCGGCTCAGGAAAAACTGTAACCCTAGTGGAGAGCATTTTGCAAATATTTAGATTGGTACCCGGTGCACGTCTGCTTGTAGGAACACCATCCAATAGTTGTTCTGATGTAATAACGACGCGTTTGATCGAAAGCGGCGTACTCAAAATGGATGATCTTACACGTCTAGTATCCCACAAGGAGATCAAATAAGGACTTATACCAGAGCATTTAATGCCGTTTTGCGCAGCAGGCAACAAATCCTGGGATACTGGGCTAAAGTACCCCTCCCAAGATGATATGATTGTGACTGAATCCGGAATCAAACTAAAATGCCAAGTGAAGTATTTAGGGCGCCATCGAGTAACAATTGGTAGTTGTGCTACCATAGGGAACCTTTTGCAAATGGGCTTTCGACCCAATCATTATACGCATGTAATAATAATCGATGAAGCCGGCCAGTGCACAGAACCAGAAATTATGGTTGCTGTTGCTCAAATATCAAAAGAACATGGCCAGGTAATCATTGCTGGAGATCCCCATCACTTGCAAGCAGTCGTCATAAACGAATATGCTCGTGGACGCGGTCTTCCGCTATCATTTTTGGAGAGAATTCTTTCGCGTGCTCCATACTTAAGGAATATTGGTAGATTTCCATTTTCCGGTTTTTTTGGCCCCCGCGTGGTTGTGAGATTACTCTACAATTACCGGACGTTGTCGTCAAGATTGAATCTTTCTAACGAACTGTCGCTACCAATGATAAGCGAAGGGAATTCTCGAGAAGCTAAAATGCTGAGACAACTTGATGATATACTGCCACAATCTCCAGTTCAAGCCAAAACACATGGCGTATTCTTCTGCGGAATGCGTAGTGCAGATATGCAGGGAGAAGATTCGCCGTCGTGGTATAATCTGAAACAAGTTAAGCATTTGCGAAAACTTTTTGTTGATGTCGACGTAGCGATGCCTAAAATTGGTTCTGTAGAGGAATTCCAAGGACAGGTATAAATTTCATAAACTTACACTAAATTGAATTAATTGACTTAATTACTAATGTTGTTTTCGTTTGTTTTTTTTTTTTAGGAACGGGGTATCATATTAATCTCAACAGTGAGATCAAGCAAGGAGCATATACCTAGTGATTTGCGACATGGATTAGAATTCATCCATAACAGCAAACTAAGTAACCTCGCGATATCTCGATATTACAATGTCCTTCTCAATTATCAATCGATCAATTGAATCGCTCGCTTGATCGATCCTTGGCCTCGTTATCTGATTGTAATATACGGTAACCCCGACCTATTCGTTTTGGATGCTCGTTGTCGTAACATTCTGAAGTACTGCGTCGACAATGATGCCTACTTTGGTTGTGATTTGCCGGAAATTGTCTGACTTGAATTACTTTTAATAATTTATTTTCTTTAAGAATTTCCACATTCTTCCAATTATCGATACTGTTATTATTGAACCACAACTCTTCGTGCCGTACTAAATTATTTATATTGTCTTTCTATATTTATATTATTCTCAAATTCTTACCGTTTTTGATGCAATGTTGCCTTTGTTGGATGTTATACAATTAAACAAAAAGAATAAGAATTTGCACAGAGTTGCTTGCAATTAATTAATTAATTTTAAATATAAATATATAATATAAGCATCGTCTAGTTGGAGCTTATAGCAACAAACGCATTTTCAATCGCTTTGACCAAACTGGCCTTTCCTGTTGCTATAGATTAATTTATATAATTTATATTTAAATATAAATGAGATAAATAGCTTTATTTATATAATAGCTTCATTATACATTTAAAATACTTTATTAATATATATAAAAATATATATAAAAGATATTGTTATTCTTTTTAATGGTGGCAAAGGAAACAAGGATGGCAGATTTTCGCCTGGACGTATATTATTGCTGAAAATGGAAAACTTTCTTCGTGATGTGCTAGAAAATTACCAACCGTAGGTAGCTATCTTATAAGTTCTGCTGTCCGGGGATTTTTACGTTAAACGGGAAAACAAAGCTTATCTTTTTCGTCATTTTATTTCCAAGCAAAGAAAGAAAAGTTATTATTTGACATAACATATTTTATCTGTTTGGCGTCGTAATCGAAGGGCCAATGGACCAATTTAGATGATATTCTAACAGCGCCAGACAGAACCAAATAAATTAAATTGGAGGCAAAATTTTTCGCTCCGTTTAAGTTGACTCTGGTTATGTAGTCTTAATTAAGGTATTAAGAGAAATTATTTAAGTACACATTCTCATGTTTTTCACATATGGATATGCTTGTACACTTTACTTTGCAGAACACATACTGGCGAAAAACCTTATCAATGTGCTTTATGTCCATGGCAATTTAATCAGTCTTCAGCTTTAAGCAGACATTTAAAGAAGCATACGAAGAGATAAGAAGAACCAACTAGACGTTTAGCAAATCTAAAATCCAAATAATACTTTTAGCAAACCATCTGAATCTTCACAGCGAACTAAAGAAGAAGAAGATGTAAATTATAGGCATTCAACCAATATTTTTATGTACGACTTCTCAAAAGAAACGAATCCGATATCGGATTTGTTAAGGCTTCATGTATTCTTCGTATTTGGTAGCTTGAGAGAGTGACTAAATGAGCGAACTTTGAATTTGGTAACTTGCGACGGTACCTAAACGAGTGACTACTTGTTTGAATGTAAATATTGGAAATATTATTCTCTATTATTCTCTTATCATCTTGCCGGTCATATTTTACAGGTCATCATCTTGCTGATATACTAGCCTAAAATAAACAAATTTTATAGCAAAGAAATGATATCATTTTTCAATAAATTTGATTTCAATAAATTTTGCATTTTCATAAAATTAGACTTTTTATTATCAAATTAAACAACGCCCTCGCTAAATTTGCCGTTGAAAGGCAAAGCACAGAGTCGCTTATAATAAATAAATGGTTAAAAGCCCAACTTAACACCTTAAATGTTAACGCCATTCAGCTATGTTAAATGCCCAACTTAACAGACAAAACAGATTCAATTCTGATAAAATGCAAAGCCGTCGTCAATTCTGTTAAACACAGATTCAATTCTGTTAAAATGCAGGCCACATCATTAAAAAGTAAATGAGCGAACTTCGAATTTTGTTACTCTCCATTTCCTTCGCTAACAACTCCTTAATTGAATGTATTGTAATAAAACTTTTAGAATACGTAATCTATGCTTTTCGTCTTTTTTTGGCAAAAGTACTACGCTTTCATTTTCATTACTAATTGCTTATGTATGAACCGCACTTTTTTAAGAAAAGAAAAATTTTTTACATTCGCATGTACAAACGACAGACGAGAGTATAATTTATATTTCTCTCTCTTGAACGCATTTCTGCGTAAGTGAATTTGTTTTTTGTCGTAGCTTAGTAAACGAGTTCGAATTTGGTCAAATCTGAGAGTAATTGAAAAAACGCGTTCGAATTTGATATTACCCATTAGACACCGTATAAAATATGTAAACTCTTGACAACTGCAAGATTGTATCTCTGTCTAGTTTGTTACTATACCATTCAATATCGCATTAATAAGTTAAATAGATGAAGATAGAGCTGAAACTTTCACAGATGCCTCTGTCTATTGGTCAAATTGTCCGTCTATTGGAGTAACGCTCTCAGCCACTAGAAAGGCAGAAAGATAACGATAGAGATTAAGCTTCACAGATGAGCCGCAAGAGACGCTAAACTATCCTCCATAGTAGGCAAAGCGACATAACGCTTTAAAATTTTAATGACAAAATAGACAAATAAAAACAAAAATACCGTCTACAGCCTGTAGGACATATTGATATTAAAATTTGTAAAAATATTTCTTACGCTCTGCTACATTTACGTCTGAAGGAATATTTTACAGGAGGGAATATTTACAATTGTTGATTTGAGCGTAAGGGTACGAAAGATTCGTTCTTGTACATGTCTACTTCGTTTGCTTTAGTAAAGCGACCTCTGCCAGCCAATATTCAAAACTTATACAAAAGCAATGACCAAGTTTCCCAGCAGATGGCTGAAAATTGCAAGCTTGTATTTGGTAATGATTCACAAAAACAAGAAAACGTAATTATATATAGAAGTTTTGGTCTTTGTAAAGATTATCGTAAGAAAAAGGTTCTGGTATTCGTTAAAGTCGCTTGTAATATTGCCATCTATTACGATTCATGACTACTTACAGTTATGTCGTCGTCATTAATTTCTTATTACGCTGCACAACAGTTGTGACAAAAGCATTAGATATATAAATCTCTATATATATAGAGCATATATATGAGTATCTACACAGGTATATAAATATCCATGTTTAGATATCTATGCATAGATATTTATATATGTGTAGATATATATCTACGCATTGATATTTATACATAGATATTTATACATTTGTATAGATATTTATATATCTAAGTTAATGTTTTTGCAATGTTAGATAGATAGATATGTATATACATAATATTTTGGGTTGTTATTATTGTCTAATTACGGAGTTACTCTTCCAATTCTTTTCTATATCAGAGTTATTTAATATTATGTGTATAAATATGATTAAACACATTAACGAAAGGTTTCAATAATGTTTTCGACTCCTGTCAATTTGTTCCTTACTCTTGATTTGCAGTCTTTGCACAACGGGAGCCATGGGCAACGCTAGTTGCAACCAAGTCCGCACTAGGGAACATCAGCCAGTTTGCGGTACCTTAAAGTCGGGCGATAAACTTATGCATTGCAGTTTTCCAAATAAATGTCTTTTAAACATGAGGACATGCAAACACCACGAACGTAAGCACATTGAAAAGAAAATATTTAAATATTTTTTTTGATAATATTTCTCTCAACTAAAGATTGATCTATGAAACCGGGAGTTGAGTTTAGGGTAACCAAAAACTGTCGTACTACATTGACACACTAACGTAATCAGAACGGCCGAGAGTAGCGATAACGATTTTTAAATTACTTTCTTCATTTTTTTTCTATGCAAAAAAAATTTAAAGCAAAATATGTAAATAAATTTTAAAGCAAAATTTCACTTTTATACATATTTCACTGAAGGACTAAATCGTTCAAGGCATATTTTCCCTCTAATTTATTTAAAACAAAAAGAAAAGAAGAAAGACGTATACTGTTGTTTGGCGCGGATTGTTGTGGTCCAGTATACTCGACGGCATGAACCACCGGGGAAACAGTCGGATTTTGGTGACAAGGAGTTGGTGGTGCTGGCATGAGAGGAAGTTGGACGAAGTGATGAACACAGAAATTTTTTGTGAACACTCGGATGATGCTTTGCGAGGGCGTTTGTAGTGTAATCAGTCTTCGGCCAGACAGCGTTTTAGTTTCAGTTCTATTCGTGACGCTCTCCAAACCAATCGCGTTACCCGTATGCTTACCTTACCGTCGACATTCATATTTTCGCACACTTCCCAGTATAGCTTACACGAGTTCTTTTTGCTAAGTGCGTCCCTCATTAGTTTTCTTCTTCTAATATCTACTCATTTGAAAAACATATCACAGAGGGATCGAAGGATAAAGGATAAGTTTCGGCCATGGCTTTTCAACTATTCTTCAATGCACTATAGGGTTGACAACGCTACTATGTAATTTCCGATCCGAATTCTTGTGTAATACGTTCGCGTTGATCGGTACGAAGGCAATCATGAATTATCGAAAGCTTGTGGATAATTTCCGAATTCGATCAGAGTTTCGCATGGATTTCTTAATGCAGTTGTGTGTGTTACAATCTCAACATAGTCGAATGAAAGCAGAGCTACTTTGCCTTCCCGGCAAGTGTAAATGCGGTAGTGTAAAAACGGATTGAAACCATTTTCTTACTCCTGGATATTGTAGACGCAAGCGTACGTAAGTTATACCGCTGAAGTGTGCAAAACAGCGTTTTTACGAGTTTTGAATAAAGCGACTATTGTGCCGAAGAAAGGTCAACATAGAAGCTTTAGTGTTAGTGCTTGAAATGACGAAAAGCGAACGCAATACACCAAAGGCGTATGATATCGCATGGTTTCTAGCACAAAGAAATTGGGCCCTCCAAAAAAAACCATTAGTTTTATATGTAGCTCCAACGATGCGCGGCTTTGCGATTATAGATCTGGAGGTAAAAAATAATGAGTTCCCCGTCTTATAAAATTGAGAATTTACGCAAAACAAACTACAAATCATGAAGTATTCAAATGGAAACGAATATTGATTCGTTCAGAACGTCGACAGCTGTTTTATGATGAAATTCAAGAAAACCGAAGGCGGTGAAGATGCCATAAAATGATTAAACAAATTTGAGTCCTTAAGAACTTATATCAGTTACTCTTCTCGCTGCCTTCACCAGGCATTACTCTTACTTTGATTGTCACTGATTTCGGTCAATGACCGTCAAGACAAATCCTGTAATATTGTCAATTTGTTGCTCGGGTTATAATTAACAAAAACGACACTTTTTGCCCGCGTTTCGCACAAAATCTTTACAACGTATTAGAAGAAGTTGTCTCCAACAATATTCTATCATAAAAAGCAATTTTTTTTTTCTTTTTAAATAAATCGACAAAATAGTGGATAAAAAAAAAGAATTCATATTTTACAAAAGTAACCAAGCACGTTATATATTTCTGGCCTTAAGCTCATCAGTAAAAAAAAAAACATTTCGAAACGATAGAGAAATGGATGGAGCGGCATTCGGACATTGCCAGAGATAAAGGGCACTCTGGCATTATGGTTCATCTCCGCAATGCTATTTTAATAATATCCGCTTTTATATCTATTTTTTTGATTTTTATTGTGTACAAGAAATTTTTGTTAATCTCAATATTTATAATGGGATTTTAATTAATCCCCAGTCGCATAATGCCTTTTTTATTTTATGATATCAACAAGAAAAGCTTTGGAAATCATTCTGTATTGTTTTATTTTTTCCTTTGAAATTCTTTCTTCAAAAGTTTTTCATTCGATTCGTTTTATCCAATTTTGGTTTGGAGGAAAAAATATTGAAAGCGAAGACTTATATGCTGCCTCGGTTTTATCTGATCCTCCAGGCTAGTAAATTTTCTTCCTATTTCACATTTTTAATGCCTTGACAATTTTGGAAGTAACACTTGCCTGTAATTGCAACTACGCTATGATCTGCGAAAAAGTGAAATTATATCCACGGTAGACCTGCAATGGAAAGGTGTTCGTAATTACTTATGTTCGTAGACAGATTCGGAGCGTAATAATTTTATTACGTCTGCACATACGGACAGACGGACGCGGTTAGATTGATTCAGAGTTCGATACCGATTAAAGAATGTATGTTCTATGCGGTCTTTGAAGCTTTATCTGGAATGCTGCAACTACTTTGCTAAAATGCTTTAGTAATTGATATAAAAGTCCACAAGTTCCATACGATATTATAGATATTCGCAAGATTTTGGATCAAGGTAGCAGTGTCAAAATTCAGAAAAGTAGGATGGAAAGTTAAAATTTTGCATAAATATTACAATCATTAAATATCCTACATCATCCTACAATTATTTACACAAGGAATTTCTAATTGTTTTAATTGTTATAGGGGAAGTGGTTCAAAAAGTCGTTTGATCCGAACTGTTTCCAATAGCGTTGGCGTCTTTATGCCAAAACGCGTAACACAATATCTCGAAAATTATGAACCTATGTTCGACATACGTAAACAAGGCGTACGGACGGACGGAAAGACAAACTTAAATTGACTCAGAAATTGATTCTAAATCGATGGGCATAGTAAAAGGTTGGTTTATCGCAAATCCTTCCGGGTGTCGCAAATAGCTAACATACCCTTATACTATAAGTGTTGTAGGGCACAAAGCTTCTAAATGTTTTATTTCAATTTTTTATCAATATTTTGAGATCTTTCTGAATAGTGATATGAAATTTCGCCGGAAAATTATTCTTTCGTCTAATGACTCGACTAGAAGGACTAGATATAAAAGAATTCGCTTTCAATTACAGTTATTCATTATTCAGAATTTGTTTTCTTTTTTTAGAAAGAAAACATCGCGCTATTGACTTGGAAACTACAGCAAATACGTTCCAGTAGTTCTTTATGATTATAGGTGCCCTACTCCTAAATATTTGCAGATTTTATTTTAGCTTTACCTCCCTCTTTATAACATTTTCAGTTTTAGTATATCTAGTTGAGTACTCTTAACACATATATGCATTCTGTGGCCAAATTTATTCCACTTTTCATAATATCGTCAAAGGCTTCTTTAAAGACTCTCTCTATTCTTGTAAGAGCTGCTTAATGTAGAGTAAGTCTAGTTTTATGCCGCAAACGAAATTTCATCGATGGATGTTTGTACACTTTCATTTCATTCGTTTGATGAAAAAAAAGAAGAAAATTGATTTTTATCTGTGCAGCTACAGATGCTCTCCGAGTTCTACCTAAATGTTATAAACACTTAACCCCATGAGCTGCGGACGTTTTTGAGCACTTAAACCCTTTTCCATTTCACTCTGTTTTCATCAACAACTGCTTTGCTCAAAGGATGTATTCTTTTTCATTAATTCTCTTTTGAAATCATTGAAATCTAATTAAAACGAAATTTGACAAAAAATTAACCAATCAACACTTGGAGTATTATTTCGGGTTAAATATTCCAGTACAGATTTTCTTTCAACATACACACGCACATACCAAGCAACAAGTTTGTACACATGGTCATAAAAAGGGAAAAAAGAAAAGCGAAGAAAGAAGAGGGAAATAATCTTAAGTACACACGCACACACAAGAATATATATCACCACTAAAATTGACAAATAATCTAATTAGCTGGCAGTGATGAGTGCAAAGCGACACAACAAGACGGGATACCGCTGCAGAGAACATAATTTTTTAGTTATATATATGTATACATACGTATATAATACAATAACAAGCAATCTACACAACATTATGTCAAAATGTCAACTAGAAAAAAAAAGAAAGAAGAAAAAAACGATAATAAATTGTTTTAATTCAAGTGATTTCACTATCTGTCAGGCTATCGGAAAACACGTGGGGGAAATGCTTTAAATAAGCAACTAGTGGAACGACGAAAATATACAGTTATTTATAGTTTCTCTTTTATGGCATTGGATGATTATTCACTAAAGAAATTCCTTAGAGATATCCTGTTGACACAGCTATGCGCTCCCCGCCCGACCTCCACCTCTTACCGCAGATCCATCACAATAACGACAAACTAAAAATGCAATTAGTTGTCTACTTAATTAATAGCGACCGACATCAATACAAATGAGTAATTAATTTTGGTTCTTTTCTTTTTTTTTTTTCTTCTTCTTCTTCTTCTTTTTTGTCTTTTAACTGGCAAAAGAAGGCATTAAGATGGCGGTTGCGTGCCTGTGTAATATGTTACATCGTTCCGATTACGCTCCAAGCATTATTAGCATTTTGGAAGTGAACGCAACCAGTTAATAATTCATAATTGAGCAATTTATTTTCGCCTCTTTGACAAGATCAAAGTCTATCACGCCGCCGACTTGATCTGAACAAAGTATGCATGAGCATGGATTGCGTAAATAAATGTAAATGTACGCAGATGCAAGTAATTTATGTAAAGTAATTACCGATCTGCCATATATAACGTCGTTCTGCTACTTTAGAAGACCTTTTCGCTATGAGAAATCACTCCGTTTGGTCAATAATTAAAAAATGAATTACGTTAACAAATAATTTCGAATTATTTGATAATCTAAGTTTGCTCGTCGTTAAGCACTGTATACTTATCTTGTTATAAGATGAAAATGAAGGATAGAAAGTTACGATATTTTAATTGATCAAAAATGTAAATGTAAACGCAAGAACAAAAATTGTCATTAAAATAATTGGTTAAATAAATATTTTTTGTCTTTTGCAATAAGCTCTTGGCAAACGCTATACACAACACGTAATCATTACAAATCAACACTTAGGATCTCATTAATATCTTTATCGTTGTTGCGCTCATTTCTCTAGCGGGCACATCACTTCCGTTGTCTCTACAAAATCATAAACAAACTAACAGCAAGCAATAAAAAGAACAACGATAACAACAGGTATCGTCTTATTTTCTTGTACGGCAAGCTCTTGATGTAATTTGGGGGAGAAAATGTGAATGAAAAAAAAAAATAAAAAAGGAAGAGGAAAAAAAGAGAAAAAGAAAGTATAAATATACTGTACAGTAGCTTTCGCTTAGATGCTTTTCACTTTATAGCAACGAAGATGATGGCTTTATGTGTTCCGATTTTATGTTGTAAGCAACCATGCAGGCAGAGAGCTATGAATGTCAGCTAATTTCAGATACGAACAAAAGGGTTTTCTCGATTGAGTCGTCAAAACTTGAGAACGCCGCCACACTTCTCCCATCAGGTGACTATATTGAAAAACTCAGATATTGATTTATAGGAGACCTAAAGTAGAAGAGATAGCGTACAGTTGCTTGACGGAGAAAGATTAGAAAGTTAGAATAAACCTACCAAGCAGAAAAACTCTCCAGAGTAACCAGAGTAGCGTACAGTTGCTTGACGGAGAAAGATTAAAAAGTTAGGATAAACCTACCAAGCAGGAAAACTCTCCTAACCAGTTATTTAATAATAACGGGCAACATTACCATCAATAAAATATTCGTTTGGCACTTTCTCGAAATAAACGTTAATAAGGATTTACCTTAACTACTACGGCCAGAATCAATGGCAGAAAGGGATTACAAGCTGAAATTTTGATCAATCCATTTCAGTCCACGTTCTACTGTTTATTTCTTCTAGTGATGGCGGCAAGCTACGTACAGAAGAGAGTAAAAAACATGAAAAGGAAAGCAAGAACCTTAAAAAAAGACGAAGAGTCAGAAAATATGAATACACATCGTGTCACATGTCGGATTTTGGGCAGAAGATATATAAAAAGCCTAAGCATGTTTTAAATTGTATGGGCTCGTAAATTTTTAGTGCAGGTTTCTGAAAATTTTCTACTCAAATATTATAAGTCTGCCTTATCAAATATTATAAGTCTGGAGATCATGATAAGGTTTTTTTGTGGCTTTGTTTTTTTTGTTTTAAGAGACGCTGTCGCGGCTACTTTAAAGCGTAGCTTTATAAATGAAAAGACGGGGAAGACTGCTTGTAATAAATGAAAGGCAGAGGAGAGACAGGAGTTGAGAAAAGACGAGATATATAAATCTGCACTTGTGATCTGGACCATTTGCTAATATCTAGAATTTCTTGTTAAATTCAGTTTAAAAAAATTTCCTTTATTTTACGTCAGCCACATTTCCAATTGCTGTTGTTCTTACCCTAACCCATGTTTACATATTTAACTATATATACAATTCCCAACTTGAGTATCTTTCGCACGATTATTCAAAATATCAATATTCCTGACACTGTGCTAGTGTCACTTTGCAGCAGGAGCTGTTTTACAATTCACGGGAGAATTCATGGATTGTCACGTAATTAAATGGAAAGTACTGTTATATTAACTATTAATAACTTACTTTGTTAATTTTCTTTATTTTATGGTGTCATTTTATGAGAGTTGTTCTTATATTGTCAAAATATTATTAACAATGTGACATTGATTACAAGAACAACATTACAACAAAATACTCATAGAATAATAACTCTAATAAAAAATCATATGGAATATGGAAAAATTATTTATAACATATAAGAGGACGGAAATTTATGGAGTATTTATGAAGAAAAAGAAAATTTTTCATTTGTGTCTTAAGAAGAATCTAGTGTAGCAACCATCCTAACCTAAAGTAAGTAAATAAAAATCGCCCAAATGTTTCGTAGTTACAGATATCTATGTGAATACGTCGCGATCACAGTTTCCTTTATGTGCTCGCAAAGGAATTTATAATCAATGTAAGAGAAATGCCTTCAAAGTCTGAGTACAACCAATATTGCTTTCGCTTCTTATAATTAGCGATCTCAGAATTATAAAATAGTTTTGGGCTTTAAGATAAGAGAAAGAAAGATGTCGCGCAACTTGAAGATTATAAAAATAAATTATTTTAAACGTTACTTCAAAATTCAAGCCATGAGTATTCAAGGGGTACGCTAATATGAATTTGAGTCTTTGTCAGCAGGTACGAAGTGCTGCCAATTCATTTAAAGTTATGATATGAAATATTTACGATATGTGCAACGTGAATCATTTGTTGTTAATTTGCGGAATTCTAGAAAAAGAAGCAGAATCTTCACTTTACCTTATATTAAAGTATTCTTCAAAAGTCGAATATTATCGAAAACTAGAGGTAGGAAAAAATGGGGGAATAAAATAAAAAATGAAAAAAATAATTTTCAGATTATATTATTATGTTTACAGTTTATTTTAAGCAAATTTTCCTCTCCACCCTTATTCCTTTAACGTAGATGACGTCCAACTAGTCTCGCCTTTTAATTTGGGCCTTCCGTCAAATCCCGTCCAAGCTATGTCAGTACTAAGCTTTGCTAAGCGCTGATCGGGTGGATTCGACGGCCCACATGTAATTTAATTACGGGATCAGAAAAACTAATCATCTTTTACAAAGTTTCCCTAGAAGCAGTAACAAGTCGTATTTATGACTTTTTTTCCCCCGGTTGGTTGCTCAAATTCCAATTTTGGATAAAAAAAGATTGGAACATATGTTTATCGCGAATTGTAAACACGCCAAATGTCTCCACAAGCTTTGCGCATATTTAAGGAGAAGGAAGTACACGTAGCGTTCCCATTGGAAAGTTTTTTTATTATTTTTCGATTGTCATTTGTTTTGAAAAGAACTCAACATTGTTTTCTTTTAAATATTTACATGATATTAATTAGCATAGAGAACTTTGGCACTGTTTTCCTCTAATGGTCCGATTGTGTTTACGTAATTTTTTTGGATGATTTTAAAGACGAGAATGAGATACTTATGTGACGTAGAAGCAATTACTAAGAAAACTTCTAATCGCGTATCTCTTGTACTAACTCGGCATATTCTCCAAGAAAGGCATTACACGCTATTGTGCACTTCTGATAAACCTTTTTCAAGTCCTCATTACCGTTTTCCTAAATACAAGAATTGTAAAAGTGAAACTATTAACTGTATCCGTCATTTGACATACGTAATGAGAATCATCAATAATGCTTTCATTTTTCGCCAAACCATAATCACCAAGTAGTTGAATTCGGTCTTTGCATTTTATCGGAGCCACGCGTTTCAAATCTTTTACAATTTCCTTATTCATGCCGAATATATAATCGAATCGCTCGAAGTCCTCCCATATCATTTGCCTGGGTCGATTTAAAAAAAGCATACCATCATCCGTGCAAACACATAAAGGCTCCTCATCGCAGCGATAATTAGAATGCCAACCGACCAGGGCAGCGCTGCGTACCTGCCAGCAATAGCTCATGCCAGCCTCTTCGATAATGTCGGCCATAACCGCTTCAGCAATTGGTGAACAGACACTATTACCTTTGGATATGCGAATAAACAGGCAGACAGTCAGTCAAGCAGAAATAATTTGCGAAATAATTTATTCTTTTATCATTATTTACCCGAACAAACCATTAGAATCTTGTTAGCCATATTTTCATTAACGAAATTTCTCAATAAATTTACAAATTTTATATCAACGACGAATGATGATTAAATGAATTAGTTGAGTTGACAGTTGGCATCTAAAATGACAATAAAATCAAAAGTCAACTGCGATAAGTACACTTTAAGTCCACTGAGATTTGTCAAAGCATTTGGGCGATCAAAGAGCTTAGAATTTTTAAGTTCTTCAAAATATACGATATAAAGAAACAAATATATTTGATGTGAAGAAACAAATTATTTTTGCTACAAGCTTACACCATGTCTAGTCGTTTTTCGTCAATACATAGTTATATGCGAATACCGTAGCCCATATTCACTTACAAATACCAAACTGTGTATGTGTATGTTTCTCCTTTGCAAACGTTTGAGGGAATGCGATGTCACATCAAGAAAGTTTTGACAGCGTCTTTGCTCGTACAAACAATGAGAAAGAAAGAGAGAACGTACGAACGGTTAATTAACAGCGTGATAACGATACACAAAAATTTCCTAACCTTAATTGTGAACAAAACGTTGGAACATCTACACATATATTAGATGGTTGGCGACTACTACATGTTGAAACGTTGTAAAGAAATGAAAACTATCAGTGTACATAACGATTAAATTCAATGATTTTGATTCTTCTCTACCTAAAATAACATTTTTCGATTTAGTTATTCAGCTTACAAAGTATGGTAAATCATGAAGCACTCCAAATTGCATTTCCGACTTTTACTGCTTTTATCGCCTGATTTGAAGAAATCTGCTGCCGAAACCCGCCAAACACGTTCAGAGGCTTAATGTTTCAACGTTTGAAAAGCGTTGATTGTGATATTAATGAAAAAAAAAACGACCTGGAGGAACAAAAAAAAGGTCACGGACCATGAATTGCAACCTCCCGGAGAATTTTCGAATTGCTTAGCAGTTGATAACGCTTAGTTCACTGAGTCAGGTCCTTATAAATATGATTAAACTATTCATTTGTATCCTTTCCACAGGCTCGCTTTTACCTGGACACTACATTAATTCTTCAATAAAATTTGATTTTCTCGTACATACGTGTTTGATATTAAAAATGCCTTCTCGTGACCTTAGGGGTTAAACGAATGTCAAAATTTGCTTTGCTTCTTTGAGATTTCGCACAGTAACACCGCCAATAAATCGTCGGTTGAAGCAGATAATGTGGGAAATGGAAGGATGGTGCCAGCATATCCCACTTAAATGCAGTTAATATTCCTTGGGCAAGTTTCGCAATATAAGCCAAGCATCGGTCATCCCGAAATGTCATTTCGCATATTTATCAGTCGTGAGTGGCCTTTCTTCAGTGGTTAGCACAAACTACACCAGTTTTTCTGAGTAGACAGACAGACCTATTCAGCCGTAAATAAAACTAATCTTTCCATAACATCTGCATCCATTTCTTAACAGTTCACAAAATAACATTTTCTTCCAAATTTTCTTTTAGAAGGAAAAATAACTTTTCAACAACTTTCGGGATAGTATAGATAGATTAAAAAACATAGCCTTTGGAACATGAAGAAAATGATACATAATTCTTGCACACATCTCTTTCAACCATAAATGCTGCGCGCACAGCAAACAGAAGCCGGCAAAAAAACATGTCTCTCACAGCAAAACAACAAATGCCATGCACGAAAAAATCATTTAAGCCCGATTTTGTCTACTTACTCCTATCTGCCAATCGACCCAACAACGTTCTCCCTAATCCACTTTCATATTTATTAATAATTGGGCCGGAACTCCGGCGGCACTGCAATGCCGGGCCAACCCGCGACAGAAGTGGAGCAAGCCCCTAACATTCCGTCTATAGACAAAAATAAGTTTAACATTTGTTTGTCCTCCGATGGAGGAGCTATCAGATGTTAAGCTGATAAGAACAGATACTACACTTTGATCTTAGCCATAAGGCCGAGAAGCGATAAATTTCAAACTCTCTCAATGTCTACTTATGTTCGTAAAATTATAATTCATTTGAGAATTATAGGCATGTTTAATACAACAGCTTTATCAACTGTATAAAGTAATGTTCAAACAAGTCATACCAGTCTCCTCTGTTCATTCGAACGCAAATCAAATGTGTTTGTTTGAATGAATGCCAGCTACATATGCATGCCTTAACAAAAAGTATTATTATTATTAATATATATATATATATATATATATATAATTAATTGAAATAATTGTTGTAATTTACGGGGCAATGAAAGCGAATCGGTTTAGAAAACACTGAGGTGGAAGGTTTCGATTTTTAAATGACTTACAACTTACACATGAACTAATATTACCGTAGTTTTCGGACTATAAGATGCACTTCAAATTTATAAGATGATAATATTTTAGAAAAATATATGTTTAATGTCGTAGTAGCAATATTTAGCTCATCTTCACCCTCGGTACTATCACTCGTGTGATGCGTTTACGTCACCTTTCGTATCGCTTTCATCTGAACATATATATAAGACACATCTTAAAGTTAGAGACGATTTATTGAAAAAATATTCGGACCTTCGGACTATAAGATGCATCCAAAAATTGAGCTCTTTTGTCTATGCAAGGAGGTGCGTTTTGTAGTCCGGAAAATACAGTAACATATATTCGAATCAAACGGAGATATCTTTGGATGACATACTAATGGCTTTTGGAAGAAATATGTTCACTATCGATTTTTGTTCTAAATTTTTGAGGCTACGGGATGAAGGACAAATTGGTAAATCATTCCATAATCTTGCGATGATTTTTAGTATACTTACTTTGTACGCTCTTCCGTGCTCATTGGAGATATTTAGAAATGCAAAAATACGACTTGGAACTTGGACTAGGATGCGAAGGGAATGCCAATTGAATACTTTCCGAAAGATAGAAACGGTACAACACGGTGAACACTGCGAATGTTAGACGGATGTGATATTGAAGATGATTAAGTAGTAGTAAGTCATAATTTTATCTTGACACATCTGCTCCTTTTCGCAGAGAAGTGCTTATTCACTCATTTTAAGAGACTGACATTGTTCTGTTCTACCACCAAAGGCCAAATAGTGCGAATTGATTCTACTAAGGAGGAAAAACTTTGCCACACTTCATGTCATTCATTTTTTTGGTACAGTCCAAAACATCGTAGTATTGTGTATTATATGTGCTTAAAATACTCTGTGGAATGAAAAGCTTTTTTCTTGTATGTTGATACGACTTGAGTTAACACCTGACAGAAGTTACATATCATTAGTTAGGGGCCTCTGTAATTACCTTAAAAATTTTGTATGGTTTCGTTTTTGTGGTTGAAGTTTATTTTAAGCCAAGTTTTCGCTAAATTGTTAAGCTTCTTCCGGATCGTTAACAAAAAACCATTATACAGACCATTGAAGACTTCATACGCTAGGTCGAATGCTACGTTCACCTCCACTTTCGGGTACACTGGATTAATATGTTCGATTGTTATGCTAATGTTATTTATGGGGTCTTTTGCTGTGTTTTGAGCCATCACCTCCTCGTAAAAGTTGTCGCTCTCTTCCGTCATGTCTCGAAGGCAGTGACGGCAATTCAACTGTTCACGAATGTAGCGTGTTATTCCGTAAGCCGTGAACAGTCGCAGGTATCTAACTTCATGATACCTTAGTTGCAGTTTGCGGAAGTCTGCAAACACCTCTTCACCAGGCCCGAATGGTGTGCACTCTTCTTCAGACTCTTCCTCAATTTCCTAATTCATATCATTTATTAGTCGGAAATCATCCACTTTTTTGAATCCTTTTTTATGTTTAAAAACCTGCAAGTTCTTTAGGCGGTTGCACATTTGTAAGATTTCGGTAGCCGGTCTGGTCCTCTTGCTTTTTGACGGGTAAGCCGTGCCACCACGGCAACCCCATTATTAACACTAAACTTCCCTTCAGCCAATTGGATATGGAGTCGTTCTTTGTTCCAGGACGCCATAGGAGAACCAAGCCCAATCAAACATTTACGAATGATTCCTTAAAACTGGTATATTCATAGCAATTACATTTTCGATATCTTGTTATTGACGTTGAGATGAACATTCTACCTAGTACTTGTAAATCTTCGATTGTAGCTTTGAATGCTTATCACCATTGGATCTTTTTGAAATTTTCAAGCTACGTTTAACATAAATTTCTTGTCCAAAATATTTATCAATCTTGAAAATCGGGCGAAAAAAATTCGAAAAATTTAAAAAGGTATTCTAATTTATAACCTAGCGAACCTAGCGAATGACAAGGAACTTGTGCCAAAGGCTTATAATAGCTAACATGAAGAATAAGAATTTCATTAACATGAAAAAGTTTTATCACACATATATTCCGGACAAGACCATTTACACAACTAAGAAACTTATTCAAGAAGCCATTGAAATTTTGTCGTTTTTTAAGAGAAGCACTTTGTTTAACGTATTAAATCATATTAACTTCATACCTCTTTCCCACACCTACTTAAATCTCTTTATTCATCTTTTCAATAATAGATTAGTTAAGGCGTTTCAGCCTTTCTTAACGCTCTCTAATTAAATAAAAAGAATAAGTTTTTTTTTTTGAAAAGTAATTTGAAGCAATAGTAGGAGGGTAATACTGGTTGCACTACTTATGAAACGAATACGTTAGCGATCTTCCACAAAGTAACATCTGTGATCTGAATGAATCCACATATACATATATATATATATATATATATATGTATATATATATATCGTCGATATATTTATGAATATGAAATATGATACAATGAAGAAGATCCTATACAGACAAGCACACACAAGCATATACACACTTGAAATATATATCGAAGAAAAGAGACAATTAAATGCGGTTTGTTTTTGTGATGATTTACGGCAACGCGTAACGGTTTCATACACATAGCGTTGTTAACTGAAACAATGCATATATCATTAGCCATATAAATAAATGACAAGCATACAAATTGCTTTTAAAAGGTGTAGATGACAATATTATATATTTAAATTTTTACACCCACCACAGCGAAAGAATTGTAATAAACTAATTTTGTCATATATTCCTGATTCTTGCATCTGAGAGTGGAGTAAATATTTGTCGGTGCATCCGTCTTGTCAATTTAGTACAGGCTGACTGACTTATATGGGGGCGTGTGACAATTTTACTTTTTGTCTTATGCCACTGAAATACCACAACGATCAGATTTTAGATTCATTTTGCGTTCTGTTCCACCCGAGACTACTATTTTTCTCTTCTTCTTTCATACAAACGTTCATCCTTTAGAAGTTTATTTAACTTATCACAGTCAAAAAAGTACCAGGAATATATCTACTCAAAAAAAAAAAATGAAAATCTCGCTTAATTAGTTAGTTACTGGCTGATAATTACTTTACGTTGGCTAGAAATGCTCATTAAAATGGTCCAAGTTTTTATGAAAGGCCGTCTGTAAATTCTTTTCTCGACTATCAGTAGCATATTTGTAGTTTTATTCGAGCTTGTAGGACTTTTTAATATATTAATATTTAGTTATAAGCATGCTTCCTCCGATCAAATTGCTTCAACAAAAGATGAGAAAACTTTGTAGAAGAACTTCAAAAAATTGCTGTAAAGTAACGTTTATTACAATTTGGATAACAAGTTGTATTTCTATGCTAATAAAATATTTCTTCAGTTTTGCTCTCTCTCTCTCTCTCTCTCTTTCTTTATCTATTTTTGGACTCTCTCCGACTTTATTCACTATATCCACCACCAAAGAATGAGGGCATACTTATTCTGTCATAATGTATGTAACACCGAAGAGCAAGCTTCAGGGACCCTATAAAATGTACGTATCCTTGATCTATCCGTGTGTGTGTTTGTGTGGATGGCTTGTTGACACCCGCCTGGTCGCAAAAACAAAGATAACGACTGCAAATTTGGCAGACACATTGTCGGTTGGTATTGAAAATTGGCCAAGTTGGTTAGAGCTCACGCCCGTAGTAAAGCTTAAAGTGAACGCAACTCTGTTTCATTATGCAAAATTTATGGACATTTGCTCATTACTTACGCATTATGAAATAATTTTAAAATTTTCAACATTTTCTTTTCGGAAAACTCTACTGTTTAAGTGCAAAAATGACCTACAACTGACTAACTTCGGAAAACTTTTTGGAAGTCTTGTGCCTATTAGTCGTAAGGCATTTTATATTGTATCTTCCTGAGATGAGGTATTAGCTGACTAAAAATGCTTTCATTCTAAAATAAATGTTGTGGACACCGCGAAGGGATGAATTTGTTCTTATCAAGGCCAACGACATTGGCATCAAACAAAAGGATTTGGTCGACAAGCCAAGTGTCTTACTTCTAAATTGTGATGGTTGTGTCCGTCACGGCGTGGTGGATTAATTTTTCCTAACAATAGTTTTTGGTGATCAAGAAGGTGCAAAATAAATTATATCCCGTTAAGGTTTTTATGATTATAACAATATGGGACGCTAAAGATTTTAATGCTGGTGGGTATGCGAGATTCGGCCCGTTCCGAATATATCTTTCTTACTTGTTTTTCATTTTGATTTATTATGATTTCTTATGCGCACTTTTTCAAGTTGTAATTTATGTAGAATTGCGATGGGGTGGAGAGAAAAATCTTTAAATATACATCATATAACAAAACTGACCTACAAAAAGATAAACACTTAAAATTTTACTTTAACATATTTCTAAAAGCAAGAGACAAAAAAGTCAAAAATTAAAATAACAACAATAGCTAAAGTTAAGGCCAACAATAATAACAATAATAACAACAACAACAACAACAACAACAAAAAACAAATAAAAAATAAGAAGGAGAAAAAACTGAAATCAACAGAACAAAAAAGAAGGAAAAAAAAGTATAACTGAACATGACCACAAACATGTGAACTCATGTATTTTTAACATAAAATATTTAGAAGTACTCACACGAGTTTAGATTGCAAACTGAATATTTCATAAACGTATATATTTGCTTTGCACCCCAAAAGAGGATGGAAAAAAGCTCAGAATCCAATACGAAAATCAAAAAAAAAAAAAAAAAAAAATCTAATAAAAATTCTAACAACAATAATAAACAAGCAAGAATGCTAGACGTGCCTTTAGGCGACTTTCGGATACCTATTAGTTTAAAGAGCACATTCGCCGTGCCCATATGCCGTGAAGTAACCGGAACCGTTCTTAAGAAAGATTTTTACATATGGTTAATAATGCCCATTCAAGTCAATTGCTTTTTTAAATGTGGAAACTGTACTTAAGAATGCATTTACCTGCATTTATCTGTTGCACCTTCTCTGCTTTTGAGGGGTACAAATAGTGGGTGGACGGCCGGGCGGACATAGAGAAACTGATTTAAATAGCAATGCACACATACACAAGCACAAGCGAACACGAACAAACGTACATACGTATATACATGTACAAGTACACATCTATATAGATGTATATATATATTTATATATATGTACATGTATATGTATATTCCGATTATCCTAATATATAGTCTTATTAATTTTTCAAGTTATCACAAACGGATTGCAACTTTTAATGTATCGCCACTGAAATCGACTAACAGCTTCAGCAAGCCAAGTAGTCGTAAAGTGCTTGAGCGAGCGAGCGAGCGAGTTCGTTTTAAAATACGCTTTAAATCGTCTACTTTGCGGAGAGGATCATTCCCTAATATTAACAAATGCTGATTGCGTGGCATGTGTATTTAAATATATCAACGGATTTTTTACGATTTGAATTTTGATTTTTATTTGCTTTGTTTTTAACGTTTCACGTACAATTTGTAGATGAGGTTTTCTTTTGGTTCAATAAAATATCCAAGAAAATCAAAAGTGCAAAAAATTTATATTCGCTTTTACAAAAAGCTTTGAACTTTGAAGACCCAACAAGCAACATCAATAAATGAAACTCGTTCCGATTTTCTTTAACTATCAAAGTTATCTTATCAAAGAGACGAATTTGGGTTAATTAATTCTCGAGATGGCTTTACAGTTATGAAAATTGATTAAAAGTAGTAAAAAAGTAAGCGACTTAATAAAGCGGACGCATTCAGCTTTCGATTTAAATTTGGATATTGTGCACAATTCAAACAACAGATCGATACGCCTCTTTAGATGCTCTGTTCATAGACAATTCATCATCCTTCGCTACCGGATCTCATATTTCTGCTGCATAAATCTGCCGAATGTCATTTGCTCTGACAAATGTAACAAAAAGCGCTTGTGCGAGTAACAAAGAATTCATCATGTTACATAACATTTTATGAAAATTTAATGCATTGACATTTTATACGGCAGTAGTAATCGTTTATGATAGAATGAAACGTGTTTATGTGCCTGGATTTATATTTACTTTAAATAAGGTACCGTAAGATTTTTATTTTCGATTTTAAAATTTGAGGTTATACGGTAAAGTTAAGTTGGCATCAGACATATTGTGGCATGGGTTTAGCGTGGGTACCCACAGTGGCTCAAGACACACATTTTATTTAATTGTAACCTACGCCCTCCAGCGAGTTAAACAATCCCTATAAACTAGGGGTCTAAACAACACTGTAGTCCAAATTGTTTATTGTGTATGGCTCAATAAACCCACTCTGGTCAGTGTTGAGGCCTATCGTCACCTCGATTTATTCCACTTTGACATGGAAAAGTGAAAACCACAGTCACCACGAGCACTCCCCGAAGGGCCGTACCCAAGTAGTCAGGGCCTACATATTGATCATATTGTTCAAAGAGGATAGGCTTGTTCCACCGTAGTCGGCATCAGACAAGTGCTAAGTCCAGTTTGTTTGGCTAATTTCTCCACAAACTTGTACATGGATATCTTAAATTTTGTGGTTAGTATCAGTCGATAGCCTGGTTAAGCTAGGATTACAAATTTGATGTGATACATCTGCTAAAGGGACAAAGGCTTACAAGTTTAAGAAAGTTAAAAGTTAGTGTAGAGGGAAACTCAAATATAGCGTACGCAGCAGACAGACACGAATGCGAACGATTTGGTGAAGGAAATCTGTTGGTCTATTTGTATGCTTGTCTTCCAATTTTCTTCGTCTTACTGTCCAAGTCTATGTTTTTCCATCATATTTATACAACCGTTCATTGATTCACCTATTCATCGATCTGCTTTCCAATGTACGTATCAATCTTGCACCGTACGCCCACCAGAGTATCTTTCCATCTGTCCCGCATGTACTTTTATTGCCATTCAGACAATAGTCTGTCCATCTATGATCCACCCATCGTTTTTTCGTTCCTCTGTGTCGCAATCTCTCTATCACTTCAAATTCCGGTAGTTGGTTCACTCGTCATTTTACAGCTGCTCGCAGTCCTTCTGTGCGCCATTCCACCTGTTCGTTACTCCATCATTGCGCCAATCCGCTAATCCATCTTTCCGTCACTCTACTCATGCTCTAATTCTACCTGGCCGCGTATCCATCCGGTTATTCGGTTGTTCTGCAGGCACTTGTTCTTTTATCTATATATTGGTTTGCCCCTCCAACGTTTGCCGGTTTATAAATGCTTTTCCATTTCATCATGTCTTCAACCATGTCCGTACCCTCGTGTCCGCCCATTTCCACTCATACATATCATTCGTTTTTTCTTGTCTATATCTTTCACCAATCTATCTGTATTTCTTTTAACATCCTGTCTACTTTTTCATAAACCTGTTTACCTATACTACCTCTCGCTCACATGTTTGCCTGTTCGTTATTAGTTGTTGTGTTATTTGTCCAAAAAGGTTCTCCGTGTAATCTACGAGGAAGGCTTCATAAACTTACTTTTCATCACAATCTTACAAATCGACGCTGTGCGGAATGATGTGAAAATAGCCTTAATTGGATTTCTGTTATCCGATCAAATTTGAATCTAATCTCCATAATATGGAAATTTGAAAAAAAACATTTTAGTTCGCACGCTCTTCAATTTGAATTTGTATCTATGGGTGGGTGCATGAAAATGTGGAACAACTTTGTAGTTATCACTTCATAATGTTTTTGTCGATGACTTTTGCTTGTTCCATACAAATACTTCATATGCTGTCATTTTAGGTTGTTTTAGAAACTTTTTAACACACTTTCGGTTTCTTTCAGTTTTATTATTATTTGTGGATATTAGAGAAAACCAAAGAATTTTAACATAGAACTGTTTCTTATAAACTCTGTTGTGTGATACACTCAGTCTTGGTTGATATTAAATTCACTCAATTAGTAAAAATAAATGAAAAGCTATTCAAACAATGGCATGTTAAAACATCATCTTGACCTAGAAATGTCGTCATATTTGCCCATAGACTGTCGCTTCAATTTTCTCTTAAGCTTTCTCTCAGTCTCTTACGCCATCAACGATAACTATTAACATTTATAATTTAATTAATTTATATTATTGTCCTACTAATGTATAGTTAAGCTCCTTAGATCTAAAGAAGAAATCTTATAATTATTTAAGCGAAACAACGTGACGTTAACGAATCTCATTAAAATAAAAAAAAAATAAAAAAAACAAGTAAGAAAATTATATTCGATCGTGACCGAATCTTTTACACCCACACAAAAGATTAAACAAAAGGAAAATAACTAAATTGTTACACTCTAGAGTATTGGGTGAATGAGGCAGACCAGAAAGCAAAGGTATTCGCAGTTAGTGTAGCATACGTGTACGGGCGGTGTAGGCGTGTTCCTTGATCTGTTTAGATTATTTTCCGATGCTTTTGCCAACTTATAGGCAATATGTTAATTTTTG
The DNA here is from genome assembly GCF_014805625.2 of Glossina fuscipes. Classification (NCBI taxonomy): domain Eukaryota; kingdom Metazoa; phylum Arthropoda; class Insecta; order Diptera; family Glossinidae; genus Glossina; species Glossina fuscipes. Next base: position 617,741 of record NW_023998458.1, read on the forward strand.
CGAACAGGAGAACGTAGGTACTATATAGCTGGGCAGACGACAGGTGGACAGACATGCCTAGATGCATCGCAAATTTGAAACTGGCGAAGAATTTGTATACTTTATGGGGTTTTTGCAGCTTGCTTCTGCGCGTTATAAAAATATTGAAATATATATAATACTGGGCAGGCGTGGTCTCCCGTTTTTGCACGAACATACATTCAAATTTTTGTAGAGTTATCGCCTACAGTTTACGTGTAATGAACAAAAAACCAATCTTTTATTCCAGAGGTGTTCTCAGTTCACATGAGGCTGTTCGACCGATTTGGCCTATTTTCAATACCAACCTGTGTGCCAGAATTCTTCTGCCAAATTTAAAGTTGGTGGCAAGGGAATGTTTAGAACAGACAGACGGACATGCTTAGTTAGAATTGAGGCAGAGCAAGAATTTATACATTTTATGGGGTTTCTTAAGTTTCTTACTGGGCGTTGCAAACGTTTTGACAAAGCGAATTTAGCCCTGATGGGTATTACAATATCGAAGTTATTTAATAGAATTTGTATTTAAATAATTATTATTATAAAAACATGAAAAAAATAAACACCACCCACGTTGGCATTTTTATTAACAAATTCATCTTACATACACAATAGTAAAAATAATAATAATAATAATCCACGAATGCTTAAGAAGAGATAACCATAAGCATAGATTTCTTATTTAATGGAGGGAAAGTGCGCGCAACAGCCTTTCAAACACCACTCTCTGCTCATTTTTTATGGCACGCGTAATTTAAATTTAAATTTATTGCAGACCGCTTACGATCGAAAGCCAAAACGCATTGTACATGTACCACATATAAAAAATATTCCCATGATAATGATCATTGTGATCGCATTTGCTGAGATCTCATGGAAACAAACAAATCAGACAAACATTCAATTTGTGGCGACAAATTGACAAAGAAAAATTGCAAAATGTGTTAAATGTTCATTTAATGGCATCACCATCATAAAAATATGAGATCAAATTAATATTTAAAAAAAAAAAAAGAAAGAAATAAAATAACAAATCATATGAAGGGGGGAAACGCATATATCACTGCGTGAACAGAAAAAGGCGAGACGATCCACACATTTAGAAACGTTAAGGATATTTCACAATTTCTGATTCATTTTTGGCAAAATGTTGAGAGAAAATATTCATCCAATGCGAATGAAAACACTTCAAGCTTATCGCAGTTACCGTAACGTTTGGAAAATCAAAATTATCTCAAAATTGTGTTTTTTTATACCAAATATTTCCACGATGCCATTCTGTGAGTACTTTTATCCTGATATTTGCAGAGATAGATCTATTATAGAACATAACTTTCGCATCATGTTGTCAACTGTTGCAGCAGGTGCGACGTAACTTTTTCATATCTGTTTAAGGTCACGCGCCCTGCTTTGATGGTTGAAAAGAAAGTATGTTCGAAAATTGTATTTGGCTGTGATCGACATTTTTGTATAGCTATTGCAGGATAATCTATAGAATATATATATATGAATTTTTTTCGGTGCATTTGTCTACATTTTTTTATTGTACACCTGTTCTTCAACCGATTTGACCTCTTTGCAATGTAAAGACTTGTAATTTTTTTTTTTTTTTAAGAAATTCTAGGCCGATATATTAATTTACGCGATCGGGGGTATCTTTACCGCAAAGAGGTGCTCAGACGGACAGACGGAGATGCTTAAGTCCGTTCAGAACTATATATGTATCAATAATGTAAATACTACTGTGCGCGATCTGGAGCATCTTTACCACAGCAAGCTCACACAGACGGACAGGCTGACATGCTTCAATTTTTCCAGAATTTCATATTTATCGATAATATCTATACTTCAAAGGGTTTGTCTGACCTGAGATTTTTTTTAATTTTTCTTTGTGCCAGCTAGTTTCCTGAGGTCTCTCTGTCCATCCGTGTCTCCATGTGTTTGAGAGAAATTTTGAGACCTATTGAAAATGGATTGGACTATTTTAACAACCTTTACGTATTTCAAAACGTTCTTTCTTGCCAGACTTTAAAAGTTTAAGTTCTCTTATAGCTTAATACAGCTCGAGAAATTTCACTCTCTTTAGATAAGAAGGTCTCTGATTTTTAACTTGTTTACTTCTAAATACGCTAGGTTTCATGAAAAGAACAGCTTTACTAGCGGTCGAGCTTCTGCTTGGTTGTACAAGCGGCAATTTCAATGTATCCAAAATTGATCTATGAGCTTAGTATAAGAGATATGAATCTATATTAAATGAAATAATTGTATCAGTATATAAAAAATGCAATAACTATTAAAGTGTAGTAAATACATATATAATAATGCAATAAAAACATAATGAGATATTGAAGATAAGCCTTGTTTTTGCAATTTCGGGATATTGTTAAGGTTTTACGTAACCAAAAGTCAAATTTTTTTTGGGCGAAATTTCAATACACGCAATGAAAATATGTGCAAATAGATCAACAAATTGTTAACCGTTTCGTCTTCGTTCAAGAGTAATAAGGGCAGGACATGATTTCGAAAATGTGCAAGTGAAAGAGGGGCGAACATTTCAAACGAAGATAGTAGATTTGTTAAAGGTTTGTAAAGCACTGAACTACTCATCGGGCATTTGGTACAATACATAAGTTATAGAAGGGAAAATATATTGAGAGATTTTTGTCATTGGATGACGCGCATCAGAAACCGATAACCAGGTTACGTCAAAGTGAATTTGAGTGGTGACATGCAACCTCACGCTCATGCAGTGCACGTTTTTCCGCAAATATGTCCAAACTTATATGGAAATGGAAACGAATGAAATTTCTGCAACATATTCACTATATTTTCCTAGTTTTCTTGTCTGAGGGCCTACTACATCTTCTAAATGTCGATATCTGCGAAACTGCACTTCGCTCTAGCTATACGAATCCCGATTGCAATCTACGAAAAAAGCGAGGAAGACCGGCGCATATGCCCACATGATATTACCAAGGAATTGAATGTCGTTCGCAAAACAATTTGAAACCTCTTATGTGAAGGTTGATGCAAAACAAAGTTCGGGTCTCACAAGAATTGCCAATTAAAGGTTTGATTAAACGAATCTTTATGAACGAATTACCATTGAAACTTCGCGATATCGCGAATGGAATACAAGAGCGGAAGAGCTAATAATATCCATTAAGAATTTTTTATTATTACTATTGATTATTACTATTGTAAGAATATATATAGTTCGTGGAGTTTCTGAAGTTTACTTTCGTGCGTCTGGAAAAAAAGGAATACACCCCCGTTCTTCGGTGACGGTCATAAAAGGATAATCACATCCATTTGAATTTTGTAGTCAAATTCATTTTGAGTAACAATTTTTTCAAAAAATTAACAAAACATCTCTCAACACCTTTTCCTGCGTCTACTATATTCTTGCTTATGAAAGAATGCACAATCGATTTAATGTTTGTCTGCCTGTCGGTCTGTGACCAACACAACTACAACTTCAATATTTTGACTAAAAAAATTAGCTACACCTACCGGTTTGTTCTTAAAAAAGAAGAAAAACTGTGATAAATAGGACCGAAGGTTCCCTTACATTAATTGAACAGACCGGATATACATATACAGGAACATACGAACTGGGTAAATATAGTTTTTAGTTTTAAGCAATTAACAATTGGAATGCTGTTCAGAGTTACGTCCACGTTAAGCATTATTAAAGTAAGTTGCGATAAGCCAAGAAGTGGTGCTAAGTCCCTTCGAAGCGAAGAGTTCTCTCTTGCATAACGGGGTTCTAAAAACAACTATATCCGTTTTGTTAATTCCTAAATGGTAATAAGATGAAATCGAGATTGAAAGAATTTGGGGGATGCTAGATGAAATGGGGATCAATTCGCTAGACCCGTAAATAGGAAGGGCTAGTGTGCAATAGAAATTCGCCCGGCTTCGAAGGAACTTCAGCAATTAAACATTGCGCTTTATATCATGCAATTTAACTTCCCCGAGGGGCACAGTGCAAGCAGCGAGTCACCTGTGCGGCGAGCAAAAACCTAAGTCCACAAAGTCTGCCTCGTCTTACAATCAGGGAGTTGTCAGAGTTAAATCTCTACAAATACAAGTTCCCCTGTGAAGTTTTCTACCAGTTTTGACCAGGTAGAAAATGTGACGACTGTCGTACCGTCCAAACGAAAACTGTTTTTCAGACTTCAAACTATTCCCTTTGTGAGGTCTTTAACTCGAAGCGAGACAACATTCTAGTATTTGGCCTTTCTTTTCGCGCTTCTTTTTCTTCTCTTTCTTGTGATAGTCCTTAAGTGACTTTTTGTTTTCAACGCCGATTTCTCAAGCAAGATTTTATTTATTTTCTTTTCTTTTATCAAACATACGCTTAACGTGAAGACATGGTAACTTTATTATAAAGTAATCGAATGCTTTTGTTTAAAGTAATCAAGTATAAATGAGTTCAATTGCCACATTTACTATTATACACCCTGTGAACTTAATATCTCAAGCAATTTACAGTTATGAAAATATGTAACATATCCGCAAAGCGGTAAGAACAACAATCCCTTAATACAACGCATATAGAACAGTAAATCGAAAATAAATGAAAATTACGACCAAAGGTATGAAGAAAGTGCGAGAGGAAGTATTACTGCTCCACTCAAACTTCAACATGCAAAAGACTTAGTTGGCCCCAGAGAACACTTAAGACAATGTTGATAGTTATGACAACAGCAATGGAATAATGTCTTATACACAATAGTATATTTTAAAAATACACGCTACACTATATATATCTAAGACCCGCAAGGACTTCGTTCTCTTATTAAGCATAAGACAGGAACAAGAGAGACAGGGAGACAGAGAGAAAGACAAAGAGAGAAAGAGAGTATTGCATTGAAAGAAAGAAAAAAAAAAAAAAAAGAAAAATAAAAAGAAGGAAATTGTGTTATAGACATAGTCCGGGTAATAAAGGAAATCCTTAAAGTGGTTAATTTTAATAGCATTTGGCCAAGTGAGAATAACATCCTTACCTAAAGCACTAGCAGCCATATTGAAAACGATTCCAAATAGACTGTAGGTATAATACTCGTTTTTTCTTTCTTTGCTTTCTATTTTTACTTTTGCCTGTAAAACTGCAAAAATTTTTGGGAAATTTTTCTCTCTGAGAACATCATACGAAAATTACCCAAGAAGCAAAGTGAGAGTAACCGAACTCTTAACCTGCCATTGGCTGCTTAACTGCTACAAGAGGGTGGTTCCCTAAAACGCTCTATCAGAAAATACTCACTCGTCGCGTTAGAGCACAATTTTTAGCGCCGTCTCTGTCAAGAGGAGAAATTGAGTCAAGGGGCTGAGACGTCTTCTTGTCCCCACCTACAAAATACTTGTATAGATATTTGTTGTATATTAAGTGAGGGTTAAGAACTCGTGCATAATGCATTAGTTTATTATGTTTACGAGTTTTGTTGGTGGTGCTGGCTGTGCTATCAGTACCATATCATACGTTGTCACTTAATGTCGGTCTCATATTATTGCCAATGTATTGTCTGTGTTTGTAAATGGGAGTCATATTACACACTTCACTTTGCGAAGAAGCGAGAAGAAGAAGGCACATGGCATTATGGAGAGTCCATTATACAATATGATGGTAATAGTAAATGAGAATATATATATATATATATGTATGTATATCTATGTAAGGTTTGATGATATTACCGTGGTCTGAGAAAATGTCTGGTAAGTAATATGTGGTCGTTGTTTTTACTAGTAATGAACTTTGCTTAATTTGCTGTTTGCTCTGTGGGTAGCGAGAACAAGCAACAAAAAAAAAAAGAAAACATTAAACTGGTGTCTGGTAGTCCTTTTGCTTCCTATTCATCCTTTCTCTTCACATATTGACAGCATCGTCGACGCAATGATGCAAATATCTACAGTCATTTACCGTTAGAATGACAGCCATTTATGGCAATTAACACTTTAGCTGTTTATTCCGGTCGAATGATTATACAAAGCGATATGGTTACTGTTTTTCCAAGGAGTATTGGAACATTTCATTCTGCTACATATTTTTTTATTAAATAAATGTTAATTAAGTATTTCTAAAGCATTTCTCATATATAAGAAAAAAATCAGAAATACGCATCCAAAGGCCCACTGTACACTTTTTATATACCCTTGAACTTTACAACTTTATATATTCGTGACCAGCATAAGTGTCTGATCCTATTTGACAACTTCCGTACATCTTGTTGTGTAGTTCACCGATTACTAAAACTATTAGTGTTGCACTGGGTGATTGCATGTATGGAGCTTTCCCATCGCATGTAAACGTCTAAAAACAATCGATTCATCATCTGGTAGGCCGTTCGAAAGTTCTTTGAGTGCTTCAGCTGATTTTTCGTTCAATAAGGCTTGCGATTCGTTGCCTTCGAACTTTTCTGGTCTTCCAGGCTGCTCTATGTCATTGACATCAAAGTCACCCTTTTCATAAAGCCGTTGAAAACAAACCCGATAATTGACAACAACAAAAGTAATGAATGTCGATTATGTTATTTTAAGCACTCCATGATTAGCGTCTGTGTACACTACACAACCTAATAATAGTAAACGGAAAACTGTTATTTTATGCAGAGAAGACTGAAAACGATCGAATTTAACCGATGCGTACGTTGATGCGTCACATTACTTTATCATTTTCACCAACAGATATCGCTAATGAAAATACGTGTAAGTACCTATTTAAGTGGAGATGTAAAATTGAAATTCTGTGTGCTCCCTTAGTTCATGGCCGCAGGTCGTGCAGATATCTGCACTTATTTATTTTTGTACATAGCAGTGTTCCGAGACTGTCTGAAGAGCCAAGTCAAAAATAATCCTGAATAACAAGCAAAATGTCTTTACATCAGAATATAATTTACAGCTTTTTATATCCGCTAACGATTGCCAAAAAATTTCACTCCCAAACGACTATAAATTTTCCACGGGTTTTGCTTAAATCCGTAGAAACCCTGACTTTTAAAATTTCCTAGAGATATCTGTCGATGACTCTCTAGTACGCTGCCAACCAATATAGATCAAAGGAAAGGAAGCCTAACTCGAAAAAAGTAATTATTGACAAAGTGGTTTTCGAAAGTTCAGATTTTAAACAGATTTCAATGACCTTTAACCCGCACTAAAGACGTACTTGCTCTGCTGTCTGTTGTCCTTATCAATTAAAACAAAGTAGCTCTTTAGACTAGCATTTTGCACAGACCGTTGCTTAAGCGTCAGTGAAATTTCGATTATTGATCGGAGGAATGAATCGCCGTAATATTTGACTTATGTTTCAAACGACTGTCTCCTAGTGGAGGGCATCTGTAGTCTCTCTCGAAATATGTGAAGATTAGCAGCGCTGGCGCAAAGCTCATAGGTGGCAAGCAAGCTTGTTCCATTATCGATAAAAAGCTGGACTCGTAATATTCGCATTGTGTTTACAACTGAATGTTGGAGAGGAAGACTCTTCTTTCCCTTTCGAAATATGTCAAGATAGGCAGTGGCGATGCTGGCAAGCAAGGATGCTGCATTAACGATATGCACCCTTTCCTCTCTTGCCCGTTTCCGTCTGTACTTCCTTAATCTAAGTTAAGGTCCTTTAATACAACCGATGAAGGTAGAAGTTCACCTTTTCCTGCCATGATTTTTTGGTCTTTTTCCCTTGATTCTCCAAACAATTTCAGTAACATAAGGCGATAGTTATTTCTGAAGTTTGTCAGACCTCTGTTTATGAAGACGCTTTTGCTTCTTATTTTTAAGGTTCTTCTTAGAACTCTCTTCTTAGAGAGTTTAATCTGACAGCATTTTGAAGCAAAGAAATCCGTTGCGGCAGGAGAGATGTCTTTGGAAGAGAACCTTCGAAAGGTGAAACAGCGATTATATTATGACACTAGAAGGTCTCGACAAACTCTGGAACATTGAAAATACCAAAGCCATTGACAGTCTTTAGTGTACGTATGTATAGAAAATTATAAAAAAACAAATTTATTTCGTACAAAGTCAAAATTACAAAGATACACACAAAGCATTTAAAGTTTTTCGCTTTTAATTTGGAAGAAAATTTTTGCCAAACATTTTTAAATAAAGAAACAAGAGATTTTGAAAGGAAAGTATCCTTGATTTATACGCTTTGGAGAGGATTCGCGCTCCATCCAATTGATAACAAAGTTGCTTGTTGATAACAAGATGGGAGAGGTGACAAGGCCGAAGAGTAAATCGCGCAAGGTAAATTACCGCAATCCGTTATTTTTGCTGTCCATTAATAATAAGCCGTTTTATCAATTAATAATTATTGCGATGACGATTATGGCGACGTTGAAAGGCCACCAGCCATATTAGCAAGTACTGGAATGCCTTTAGTGCCTGACGTCTGGCAACCTTGTATGAGCTGATAAAATCCGTCGATCCCGTCATAAGTACGCTAATTTAAAATTTCGATTTAGTTATCATCTATAGTACCAAAGATGCGAGCAAAAGATTAATAAACTTCAAGAAAGATTTTTTATTTTATTTTATATATTGAAAAAATCACAAAAATGTTACGGAAATTACGAATTGAAATGAAGAAATTTGACGAGCAATTCAAAATATTGAAAAAATTGACTACTGAATCATAAATGATTTTAATTTTAATAAAATATATAGCAAGTGGTGTCCGGTGGACAAGTCGAAAAGTGTATATATGATATTAACGCATCATATTGGTAAATAAAGCGGGCAATAGACCAGCGGGCAATAGAGTAGACATAGTCGTGGACAATTCGTTATGATCTTCGGTGAAACGATGACATCAATCAGTTAGAGGTTTTTTTAGGGATACGGGAGGGATAAATCGCAATAAGATCCTCGCTTTCTGGTGAACTATTACTACGTCGCAGTAGATAGGTAGTACTCGTAGGTGTAAAGAAATTAAGAAACCAATATACACAGGTGCGCTGTCTTCATAACAATCTATCTAACTCCTTGAAGCTCTGTTTAAAGCTTTCTACTTGAAGTTGCCAACTTCACTCATGAGATAAACAAGTTTTTCTGCTAATATTGATCCACTGAAGCAGAGATGAGTTGTGATTTACTTTGGACTTTTTCTATCCGTTTTAATCAGCTGCAGACCGATGATCTTATTTTTGCGCAGTTGACACGCAAAAAGCTTGCCCCCATTGACCAACACGTGTTTCGCGAACTTAATAGCTAGCGTCGTTATGAAAAATTAAAAACACGTCAGTTATGGAAAGGCTCTTTGCATCAAATGACATAAGAGCGTCTCGGAGTGTACTGTCGCCTCTGAGATGCTACCGACTTACGAATATTCCAAATCAGAAAAAGTGAAATTGGACTTGTTCCCTTCTCCTTTCTTAACGCAGGCATTATATGATTAAAACTGGCAATGCCAGTAAAATAGTTCTCCTCCAAGTGTATGATTATTGGATCTATTGACAATCTTGCTGGATTTTTCAATATAAGATAAGCTAAGAAAATAGAAAATCGGCATTGTGTAGATACTTTATAGTCCCGTCCCAGTAGGTTGTTATCGCTTCACACTACGCTAAGTCACACTACGTACTTCAAAGAATTTTCATTGCAACCATTGTAAACTATTTAAAAACGTAATCTATTAAATAAAACTTTATTCGCGTAAGCGAAAAAAAAAGAACTGAACGCAAGTAACCAACCTGAAAATTGATAAACATGTTTAATCACGATTCTTGCCACTAATTGGTTAAATAAAATCGTAAATTAAGTACTTGCACCATAACATCTAATGGTGACAACGGTAGCGACAGTAAGCACTTTTACAATTAATTAAAAATTCCACCTTAATGCTAGACGACCACAATTTACAGCTTATTATAAATTCCTAAATACGCTCTAGAAAATTAACTCGGCAACCGAAAGCAAACCAATCGAACGAGTAAAGACTACGCTACACCTATACATAAGCTAGCGACGACGATGACTGCTACCACTAATACTACTGCTACTACTACTACTACTACTACTACTACTACTACTACTACTACTGCTACTACTACTACTATTACTACTAGTACGTGTAAGCAAATAAACTCTACAAACTTACAGAGAGTAATTAGAAAATGTTAAACACTTGTTTAGCAACGCCACGGCGAACATACATTCATCTGCAGATATAGAAATTTAAAATGGAACCTGGATAGCGGCGTAGACGATGCGCTTCATTGGTATAAAATAATAGGGGGCAGAGAGAGAGGTAAGAAAAAAAAAAAAAAAAAACGAAACTGTTTAGCATGATTTTCGCGTTTGATCAATTTTCATACTACAAAATGGCAAACACAGTTAGCTGGGCAAATAGATACCGAGGCTGGCCGTTAGGCGCCGAGGTTAAACATCAGTTAGGCATACATGTGCACATGGTGTTTAAAATGAAGGTCCTTGTATTTCATTTAGCTTTCACTGCTATTTTTTGTGGATTGAGATTGTTTTTGTTGTTACCTCCTTGTTGTTGCTCCCCCTTTTTGTGTTCTTGTTCTTGTTGTTGTTATTGTTGTTGACGATGATTTTCACTCTTGTAATAAAAGCCATGAAAATGAGAAAACAAAAACGTGCTAATTGCAATTAATTATGCAAGTTATTGAATTTTCCTAAACGGCCGAGAGTGTTTTAGTATTTGTATGTTTACGTTGTTTGTGTGAGTTTGCCGCATTGAATTGTTATTCAATTCTCATTCATTCACATTTGAAGTGGTCTAAGGTTCAAAACGGGTACAAGCTGTGTTGTGCATTACTTAAGTACAAATTAAAATTTCGAAAAAATTTTGATGATTACCGACACCGATCGAAGATAAGTGCGAAGATAGGATAAAATATTTAAATAATCGTGAGGATTAAAAGCTGAATACTACATTCTCTGAATGTTTAGAATAATTAAACGATGAAAAACCTTCTTCGCATCACAACGACTGTTGAAAGCCCTTAGCTTCTAGGAAATGATTCTTTTGTACGAATATATAGTTCACGTCTTGGATATTCCTTACTGTTAGTAATAACACAATAATATCAAAAGTAAAGCTGTGGTAATTTGAAAATTACACAATTATATTATCCATCCGAAAATATGGCTTACATTTTCATTTTTTCCTAATATCAATGACAAACAACAGCGAAGGAGAAATTATCATAGCTCTGGACAGGACAAGAAGTCCTATTTCATGGGAATGTTTCTTTTGTCCCGAAATATTGTTTACATTTGGATTTTTGTTTATTATTATTATTATTATTATTTTAATTTTAGACTAATGAAATGAATTCTTAGACTAAAAAAAGACATTGAGCACTAGCGACACAGGCTATCGGCTCGGATTTTTGTTTAATATCAGCTATTTGGTACTCCAGTGTATATGAAGAGGTAGTGGTGGGGCATCAGCATTTACCTCTTGAGGATACTTTCTGGAAGAAGTGAAATGCAGTTGCCTTTGGAGAATAAGTTAAATTTTTCTCTATGCGTGCGAAAATAAGCTTTACTTACTCCTACATAATAATAAGAATAACTTGGTATGACTTTAGCAAAAACATAAAAGAATAAAGATATATTGAAATTAATATATTTAAAAGATAGCTTTAGGAAGTTCATACGAACGTGTCTAAGCCTTTCTAGACCGCTATATGTCTATAGCGCAAATTAACAATGCCAACATTTCCTTTTTATTGTCGAGCTTGCTTCAATATTTTGATTATTGCAGATACACCTGCATGTAAGTCATAACTCCTTTAATTGTCTTCATTTAACATTAAAAGCGACAGGCGGGCAGCTGCGAATAGAAACTTCAAAGCTTGCAAGAAAGTGAGCGCGCAAACATATGAAGCAAGCGGCTGAATCTTTCTATTTTTGTTTTGCAATACTTCAGAGTCTTTGTAAGGTTTGGGTCTATAAATGAAATGACAAATCAATGCAATCTTTTCTTCCACAGTGAACATAAAATTGGTACAAATGTTATGTAAATATTTTGAAGTAGTTTACCTACATATTATAAATGGGATTCAAGAAAGAGTTTCACCGCTTTTGAACAGAAACCTGCGAGATGCTATGCTAAGGCGCTACGAATTCTTCGCTAGACGAGGAAAAATTTTCACATTTGAACTTTAAAACAAATCGGAATGGGTACAAATAGAAATTTATATTGAAAAATTTTGCCTAAATAGTTTGCCTTTCACTTAACTTTTTCAAAACGATATCGAATTTATTTTGAAACGTATTTTTCAATATTTCGCAGAAGAAGAGACTTTTCACTTAATTTTTTTTCTTTTTATTATTTTACGATCACAATTAAACCTGTTTGCCACAAAAGGAGAGAAAATAATTCAGTTTTCCCGAACTTTGCATTTTGACGAACGTGACTATAATTGTGTGGTATTCTATGAATGTATTTCATACAATATTTCTCGATTTTGAAAAACGAACTGAAGGGGACGTGTAAGAGGAGGAATAGAAGCTAGTTAAGAAGGATAAGTTATCCTAAGGACAGCCAGCACCGCATCTAAGTAATATCTGCTTTGGAAAGCGTAAACTTCATATGAATGTTCAGCGACTCACAATGTTTGAAAGAAGAGAAGAAGACAAAAAAAATTTAATGAAAATTTTCATACTTGAACCAACTATAAAATTTTAACTGAATTCGTGTTACGGATAATGTGTGTCAAAAGCCTTGTCCAAAAACATCAGTACTTATGTACCAGAAAGTTCCGAGCAATTCTGTTTGTAATTTATCGTGAGTGTCATTCATTTTGAACGGTTAATCATCATTCTCAAATGTATCTAAGTTTATCAAAAGCATAGGTTGATCTGTCTGCCAGACATTCGATTTTATTATTTGGCTTGGCTTACTTCATTTGAAAGGCTACGTACGGCACGGCACCGTTTGTTTTATTAAGAGTAATGAACATTTTACTCGAATGTCTTCTATTCATAATGGCAGACAATATCAACACCATCACCATCATCATCGTCATTATCATCATCATCGTCACCATCATCATCATCCTCATTATTATTATTATTATTATTATTATTACTATTATTTTAGTATATAAATTACAAAATTTAATGCATTGACTTTGAATGCTCATTAGTTTAATTAGGACACATATTAACGAGCCTCATTGGCTGCCGTATGTTCACTTGTAAATCGCATATATGTATGTATATAAAATGATAATGGATTTAAAACAATAGCAAAAAGAACAACAACAATAATATAAATATATATATATATATATTTACACAATAGAAACGCAATAATTTTATCAGTTAAGGCTGAAAATGAATGAAAACATACGCATTGCTGTGATAATTCATAAACAAGAGAAAAAAAAAAAAAAGAATGTTTATAATGGCAAATAATTTAATTAGCAATAAATTATAATTGTTGACCGCTCATATAAAATGAGTTATTAATGGCTGAAAATGGTTGGCGTAGATTTTAAGCTCATTTGCATGAATAATTTAAAATTATTTATTTGTTGATTTTTTGTTGTTGTTCTTTTGCTCATTTGAGTAAACATAATAAATAGTAATTCTATGGAAAACTAATTTTCAAAATTATAATTGTAAAAAAAATGCAAAAAGACGATTAAAAAAAAATGTATTTAAAAACCGAAATGTTTAGCAAACATAATTTTTGGTTTAATTAAATGTTCATTAAGAGATGCACTACGGGAAAATGCTCATTAAAATGAAATATTTAAAAAAAGAAAGCAAGGAAAGTAAACACAATACAGAAAAGTTGCAAATAAAATACGAATCATACGAATTTACCGTTATCATATAATTAAGACAAAACTAAATTTGTGTAAATGATCGTACATACGTATGGGCATAAAAATAAACATATATATATATATAATAAACACATACTTTTATACTAATTAAATGTCGCCCAATAAAACGTATGTCATACTATGTACAAGTTTTTATTACTCGTTAGGGTATAATAATCTCTGCACCATATGCGTGCATATATATGTATGTTAATGTAAATGTAAAGACTATAAACAAACATATATATCTATTTACAATTAACAATTTTATCATTTACTGAACATCATTATCATCATCATCATATGTTACGTATATAAAATGCATATGTATATGGTTCGTTTAATTCCATCCTTTTGCGCACTTTTCCACATAAACATAATTCACACACACACACACACACTCGCATTCAAAGGTAATTATATATATGTGTGTGTGTTTGTACGTTTATGTGCTTACGCTTATAAGCCTGCCTTATAGTAGTGTATTTATGCATTTGTTTGTGTACGTTTTTGTACTTAACTAAAATGTGTTCTTTAATAATGAATAACGACGAGACAGGCAATTTAAATAATTTGCGGTTATACTATGCGTATGCGTAACGCTTAATAATACATGTTAAATATGAGTTAAAAGCATATACATTTATTTGCATATACATAGATACACATAAATCTGCAGATATATTTACACTGAAAGATTTGATATCCGATATGTTAGGTTAGCAAAAGAGGATTTCTTGCTCTCTGTCCCTCAGTACTCCTTGTGCGCACATTCGTTATACATCTTAAGTATTTCTTTAAAATCCGAAAGCATGCGTCACATAAGTTTTTTATAAGTTACGAAGCGAGTAAAATAACTTGGGCGAAGACCTTTCCTTAATGTCATCATACAATAAAAACAATTTTTTTTTTTAAAAATAAAAAAATCAAGCAGAGCTGTAACCAGTGAACAAGTCATTAATTGGCCTTGGGTTGCATTGGCCACATTTTCACCACGAACAAAATTTTGCATAACAATGGTTTTGGACAGAGGTACATAATCGTGGTGCCTAAGATGTCATCGGGAAGATATATTTATCTCGCGTTGCAAATTTCTTATGTTCAAATGACGCTTTTTAAGCAAGAGCTTTTTTATTGTCAACTTTTCCGCCTTTCGAATGCGCTTCTCGTCTTGTCGGACCCTTTTAGTGCCTAATAGCTTTTCTTGCTTTCTAATTGCTAAATCTAAATTCCCCAAAAGATCTATTAGCAGTAGCTTAATATAGAAGTCTATGATATTCTCAGTGAAAATATTTATTAAATTTTACCCCTATATCCTTTGTCTTTATATGCTTCCGAAGTTCGTTTCTCATGCTATATTTCAAAGAATACGATTATTTTCGACCAAAGTACGCCCTCTAACTTGACCTAGCATCTCTATTTGGGAATGGATAGACAATCTTGGTCGGTGGTTACCTTGTTAGAGTTTGACGCAAATGGGATAAACGTGTGGATGGATATTCTAAAGTAGCTTATGTAATGTTCACAAAGTGTACATATTTTATAATATCTATATTCAAAATTTATTCTTGCTTGTTCCACTCGGTATGAAAAATCTAACATACTTACTAGCTGTTCACTATAGCTTTCGCCCAGAGTCAAGGACATTTAGGCAGTAGACAATTGAACTTCACTTTTACAAAGTTCATTGTAATAAATTGACACTTTTTCAATCTCTTTGGGACGTTAGCTTTGTGCAGATTTTTACGTAGTGCGACTAAAGTGTTAGCTGTGATGCCTTTCCACAAATATCCGACCCAAAAAATATTCGAATTACTCTGCCCTTTTTGAAATAACATTGAATGCGTTAAATATCCGCTGAACCAGCCAAATTGCTGGGAGGAGCGCTCTTTGTTTTTTTGCTTATTCCTCATAGATTATAACAGATACTACAGTGGATGCTCCTGCAACACCTGAACGAAATTGAGTAAAAATTGGCCATACCCACCAATTATTTTAGGCAAAAAAAATTTTCTTTTCTTTTTTTTAATAGAAAACCATTCATGGGCGGTGGGTGTGAAACTTAAATTCGGCCAAAGCTTCACTTGTTTTTCTTGTTTTAGTCTACGTAAACTATACCAACAATAAAAATGGTAACTTCGCGCAGCACCGTGTACCAATGCGTCCTATACATTCGAATTTCTTAATATGTTCATCAATTGGAGCAATAGAGAGTACCAGATGAACTGAGGCCGATACTTGGACGCGAAAGCAGCTAAAGTGATTGCATTATAATTGTTGAAGAAAGTTATACCACGAAACAACTTTTTTTAAAGCAACAGAATTTTTTTTATACATTCATCATCTCAACAGAGAAACAATTAAAGTAGAATACAATTCAAACCTTCTGCATTAATTAGATATAAAAGTTCAACAGATAAGAACCGCTTCAGAAAAGACGAAAATCAAGGCAATTACTGGCTAAGGTCCCTTACAAGACGTCAAATGGTTTTCATAAATACTTCTTTTCTTCAAGTATAGACAGTCAGGACACACTCTTTATACATAAGTAGATACGGTGACGGATAGCGTGTGACCGCTTGTAAGCATGACAATCTTACTTGAAAAGGCTGCATACTCGCACCTTGATATCTATTACGCTACGCGGGAAATGATGTAGTAAAAGCAGTCATGGGCAAGCATTAGAGAGATCTCCCATTTGCTGAGGTGAAAAGAACGAATTAAAAAATAACTTCAACTTATCTGGGACTGCAGCAAAAAATAAATTTATTTTAATACGTTAGTAAAAGTGAAAGCTATTCGTTAGGCTATGAAGTTTGTGAGCAGTGCAATGCATCAAACTAATTGTGTGCAAGCGTTGCCAAGTAGCTCGCACCTAAGGAGCTGTAGCTTGAGGGAAATATCTTTCAAGCAATATATTTCGTAAATATAGCCTCTTCCTGCTTTGCATACCCCCAAGATTTGTAAAAATAAATAATACAAGACGAACAGATGGACACCTAAGCTTAAATCGATTCAGGAAACGATTCCGAAACGATCGGTGCAATAAAAGTCCTTCTCGCTTCTCGGTGTTGCATACATCCGCATCTTGTACCACAAGTGATTTAGGATATAAAAATGAATTACATGTTTTAATAACGGCGTAACTATATACGGATTTGATGTCTATAAGCTTTGAACCAAACTCCGGACTTCTTTAATTCAATTGATTGTCATTTTTGTATCAATTTTTGAAAAATTTTGGTTTTCTACCTACGTGTTTCGCTCGTAAGCAGTTCTCATGGAATTAAATCAAATTTTCTTTTGCGTTTCGTTCTCTAAGTCTTTGAATGATGGAACAATGAAATGTTTTTTTCTTCCGCTTTTCATTTACATTTTGTGCAGTGTAATTGGGTACAAGTCATTCATCAATAGAGGCCAATTAAAGTGAGTGCGACAAATAATGTTGCGAACAAGTAGAAATACGCTTAAAACTAATTAAAATGAAAAAAAAAAAGCTTATAACAAGCTGCTCATTAATAATGTCTCTCCATTTAGTGGTTAATTATAGAAAACGATGATGTCGTTAAAATAAAACGACACATAATGCTGCCATAAAGCATATATATAGACAAATATATATATATATATACAAATGTGCATGCTTGGATTTCTCTTTTTCTCTCTCTCTCTCTCTCTCTCTCTCTCTCTCTCATTCTCTATCTCTCTCTCCAACACATACATACATACATACATACATA
>NW_023998458.1:635400-713021 GCF_014805625.2 Glossina fuscipes
ATATATATATATATATATATATATATATATATATATATGTGTGTGTGTGTGTATATGTATTAAAAAGTAGTATATGGTTAGCGGAGATGGCAAGTGAAATACACTCCATGGCTTTTTCTATATATATAAGTGCTTGCATCTACATAGATCCACACATGTATGCAGGCAAGTGCAGAGGCAAAAGCACTTAAGAGAGTTTTAAATAGCAGAAAAAAAAAAGAAACGAAAGAAAAGCGCAGAATACATTCGCCAATACATTCATAAACTCTAAATGATTGCACGAGTGTACCTTTTTTTTTCTTTCTCATTGTTATTGTAGTTGGTATTATTATTATTATTATTATTATTATTATTATTATTTGGTATCATTATCGAGAATCACATGAGCGACAAGAAAACATAAGCGGGGAAAAGAAGAAAAGAAAAAATTGCTGGCGAGCTGCTTTGTGCATTATAATCATTTTCATCGCTAGCAAGGATCATCATCATCATCATAATAATCATCGTCGTTATTATTATTATTGTCGGAGTAAATGGATAACAGAAACTTTTCCTAACCTAAGAGGAAGGTTCAAAAGAGAAACTGCCACATACACACGCATACATATTTATACATACATTCATATATATATATATATATATATATTTATATATGTATATAAAATTTTTTTTTTTTTTTTTTTTTAAATCTATTTTTCTACTTTTGTTGTAGTTCATTAAGTGCAGTAGACGCCGTTTACACAATAAAACCACTTTAGCTAACTTTAGAATTCCTGTCAGTCTTTTATCGCTATACAAAACGCAGCAAGCAGCATTAAAAAAATGTATGAAAAACTTGTTCTCCATTTTTTCTTTTTTTCTTATTTAAGACCAGTGAAGCTCGCTAGAAGATTCTCTTTTTTTCATTGCTCACCCACGTTTTTCTTACTTGTTAATACTGCTCTCAAAATTAACGACTGCAAACGTTTTATATGTGTATGTAAAGTTTATCTTTATATGAGGAACAATCCAGGCGCTGCTCGGCTGACAAAAGAAAAGTCTGACACACGGAAAACAACACTTTGCGAACCATATAAACCGCAAATTGGAAGCGATATTAAATTGCTCGTATAAAAGTCTGTATATGTGTATGCGATGTGTTTTTATGTAAAAACGAGCTTTACTCTGCTTTAATGCCCATACCATAAATTTCAGTCAACTTAAACAACTTTCCCAACAAATTGAGTCGCAGGAACGATAGAACATATCAGAAATTAAACAACAACAAAACAAAAAAACAAGAAATAGGAAAAGGAAAAAATCAAACAAATATGAAAGGAAAATAAAAATTTTATACACTCAAAACGCCTGCGCTTCTCGCATGAGAAAGAGCTATTCCTGCAATGGTCTATACAGTGTTATATGGATTCGTCAGGCATTCGTATGCGGATGTCGTCTACTCATAATTGTATAATTTTTCCATCTATGGATTAAGTATTAGTTAAAAATGATTGTATGTTTGCGTTTCCAAGCATTTGTTTTTATGTCCTCCGTATGTACATCCCTTACGTGTGTTACGGCGTTTGGTTGCTATGGTGCTTGATTTGGTGGCTACGTTAAGTAACTTTATAAAAATTCTACTTTACTTTTATGTTATAGACTACAAAACGTTTTTCTTTTTGCTTAAGCTATGTCGAGCACAATTTTCGAGAATATTTGAAAAATCGTTATCGTTACTATATGTTCAACTTCACTGAGTCACTAAGTGGGGTCAGTTGTGCACAACGGACAACGGCCATTGCAATTTATGTCTTAATATTTAAATAATTATAAGATACGCAGGCATCACGGACACTGGCTTTTTGGAAATTATATCTATTGTCTTCATATATCTAGTATTTCCGATGGCTTAAATCAAGTCTACGTTCGCTTTAGAAAAATTTCAAAGAAGACTTGAAAACAGTGCAACTGAGGCGTGTTCGTGAACTAATTAATATCTGGGATTACACCTATTTTTTAGACTTCAGATTGAGTCTACTCAAGTTTATTCTTTCAAAATTTATGGTTGTTCTCAAGGCCACCAATCCCGATGCCCGTTCCAGCAAAGTGTGAAATTTATTTTAATTTTTACCATTAGCGATGTCATTAGAGTTTGTTTCAAATTGACGGGATTACAATAGAGTGGGGAGAGCGAAAAACTTCAGTCAGTAAGTTAACAGAGTTGGAAGCCTAAAAAAATTATGGCGATTATATGTTGATGACACCATGATGCTAACACCAGGTAATGAAAGTAAGCCGATAACTTGAGCAATGCGAGCAGACAATCGTTATAGGGTGATTTTTCAACATGACGACGCTCGGCTTCGGTCTTGAGGAGTAGCCGTTCACAACTGTAGGTCCTCGATCCTCTTATTAACGACTTTTTCGACCAATGATTTGTTGTCTATCTGAGCCGCGCCTACATTCTTATAACGCTACTTAAAAAATAGTTTCCTTCAACAAAAACCATTTGTCCTTTCAGGTAAGATATCATACTCTCTCACAAATGTCGAACAACTAATAGCTAACGATGGACCATACTATCAAAAAAAGATTTTTTACATATTATCACATACTCGCCATTTGAGTAGGCGAGTAGATAAGGATCACGACTACCTAGTCTGCGTTCGCTGGTGCAAATCTCAATGCGGTAGAGTTTTCTTTGCCCGTAGTTATAGTGAGTGCTCACCGACTAGACTACGGCCACTTTTCTATCTCTTTCTCTTTCTCTCCGATCGTCTCCGTATTAGACGCAGAGGGGATGTCCCCTCGCTGATTAGTTATATCATAATAAAAAATATATCTATATACATACATAGCTTCTTCCGTAAACGGCCTTAGAAGATCATGTTTGCTTGCGGGCTCGGAATTCATATTCTGTCATGCAGATGGCAAAAAATGTATGGCTAGGGATACGCAATACTTCATATAAAGTATTTTTTACGATTCTCTTGAGAAAAGCGCTTCATAAAAATTTTCCACCGCTAATATGTGCAATACATATAACATGTCGTCATAAAATGAATATTTTAATAAAATGTCTCCATTTACGAAGTTCAATTTAATTTAAAAAAAAAAAAGCTATTTGATAACCTACACCGTTTGTGATACAAGGATGTATGAAGTTAGCGCAGGTATATGCAACACCCGGAAGAACTTAAGAAAGACCTATCTTTTATTATGCCGATCGTTTCAAGATCATTTTCTGAGTCGATGTAAACTCGCTTGTCTCTGTGTCTGTCCTTGTTTGGTGTTTTCAAATCCCAAGGTCGGACCATTTTTTCAGTCACTTCCCAGATAGCGCTTTGTTTTGAACACTCAATGTATGAATAACTGTAGAATGGTGCGGGATATTTAATGGCGAGCCTCGGCTCACTATTTGTGTTTCTTCTCGTTTTATACTAATTTATTAAGCGTATCGGACACAGAGTCGAAGAGAGAAAAGATATAGAGAAATTTTTCGCAATGAAGTCATTCGCGCCAACCTGACACGCCAAGTACTGTTAAATTTGAATGAAAGACTAATGGTATATACCGCGATGAGACGATTTGATAAATCAAAGTTTATATAAGTCTCTAAAAAAAAAAAAAAAAACAAAACAAAAACATAAAATATTCTTAAATTAATCACATATCTGTGAACATCTTAGATACACTTCTAGGCGGTTAATGCAGAAATTTTTCATTCATACATGCATAGTTGACTATTAGGAAAGCATAAAATTTTAATGACTTTCAATTATCATCTTGGTTTTGGCCTAATGTTTGCAAAAGCAATAGAGGCACTCAATAGCACTAAAAAGTTTAAGAGCCAACCGTACAAATTGCACAATAATTAATTAGGTTTGAAAGACTGAGAAGCGATGTACGTAGATGTGTGTCTATATACATATATATTTATATTCAATACTCGCACACATTTATGTGGTCTAGATTAAATTTTTAAGAAGAACGATAAAAGAGGAGCAGAAAAACTTAGCAACAAACTGCAGCTTTTACAGCAAAACACTAAGCACTCATGCATACATGACTAACAACAAACTATCCATTAAGAAAACGAGGCACACACAAGCGTTTTGTTTGCATACATATCAGTCAGTAATAAGAATATTATATTGCTACTGTATTGTGAAAGAAAATGAAAAGCAAAAAAAAAAAAAAAAAACAAAGAAAAAAATGAAAGCAAAAAAAAGCTTAAACAGAAAATAAGCAAAGATTCATTTTCTAGCTAACCAAGCGTATAAACAAACAAATTTTGCGCTAAATAATTTGACAATTACTTACATCTCGGGGCAGCAGGAATGGTGGTAAATGTAGAGAGCGCAAGAACAAAAAAAAATCTTTTCCTTTTCTTCTTCTTATAAAACAATGGCTATATAATAAAATATATACAGAAAAAATGATATATATATATATATATATATATATATATATATGTGTATGTATGTGTATATGTATATGTGTAGTATGTAGATGCAGACGCCTTTGGAACACATCATTACATTTGCTAAACGAGGGGGAAAAACAAATTAAATCATTAGATTGTGATAGTGATCCTTTTAAGCGAAATGTAAGTAATATTGCACACACAAACACAAAAACACACACACACACACACACACACACACATAGATATGCGTACGTACATAATTTTAAATACGAAAGACTAGTTACTAGACACCAACTCAACTACAACTACAACCAAAACTATAAACAACTGTTGAGAGAACAAGCACACCAAGGGGTTCTGCATAGTTTACAAAAACGTAGTCGGAGAGAAATGGAGTGATAAGGATTTAATGGCGGTTTAAAATAACCACAAAAACAAACAAAAACTGTTATAAAATACTACCAGCAGAAAAAAAACAATTGAAAAAACAAAAACAAAAAAGAAATAAGAAAATTAAAAGAAATTCTTCTAAGAAAATTTGTAGAGTGAAAAACATGATGCCATAACATCATGAAAAAGGTGGAGCTATGCGTAAATATGCTGAGAGTAAATATGGAAAAAATGGGCGGAGACGGAGATTTTCTCTCAGCAAAAATTTTATTAAGTTAAAAATAACCCCTGAATAAAATTGAGTGAAAAGTTGCATGCAGGGATGCTGAGCATTTGCTTTCCCATTGCTTTCATGAAACACAATCAGATTTTTTCGAATTTGTCTATAGCTGGCAGTGTTTAATGGGGGAAAATAAATTTTTACTCACTCACCCTTTGCGCTGCTTATACGGGAAACACAAAATTGTATTGAAAAACAGATGTAGGATTAAGCGGCAACAAAGCCCAGCGGATGTGAAATCACCAACAGTCAATTGGTTGACTTCAAAGTGACAAGTACTTTGGCAAAGATTAAACGCGCATTCTTCTATCGTTGAGAAAGACTCTTCAAACATTTATTAGCGCAATGTTTTGAATATTACCTAAAAAGAAAAGCAAAAAAAATAAATAAATAAATAAATAAATAAATAAAACTCAATGAGAGTTACGAGCGTAAGAGTGTAAAGATAAAAATTTTTAAAAATTACTTGATTAAATAAATATACGAAAATATAAAAATTGTAAAAAAAAAACAAACAAAAAAATTAAAAAAATTTAAAAATAAATAATTAAAAGTGTTTCAATAACTATTCAAAAGATGGTGATGTTACAGTCACCTACAAAAAGTGCTAATGGCACGCCAACGTTAGCCGACGGTCAAATGAGTCCAAATTCGAATCCCGACTCGCCAAAATCAAACACTTCACCAGAAGTGTCTAAATCCGCAACGTCAGACAATGCCGCCACACAAGTGAGCATAAACTCGCCGACAACGAAAATTCCTAAATTTATCATTACCCAACAAACACCCAACATCAACAGCAATCACAATACAGCCCTAAATAGTGCTAGTGTGTCTGTCAAAAGTAACGAGGATAGCTTTCGATATTCTATGGAAAGGCTTAAGCAATTAACTGACGCTCAACGTCTTAGTCCTGCGACGGAAGATTCTGAAACACAATCAAATCTGAACGGTAACAGCGGCTTATGTCGGAGATCACAAACCCCGCCACTAAACTCTCAAATATTTCCTCAATCACGGAAATTATTGGAACTGACTACAGCACGACCTTTGGCTCGGCCGGAGCCGTTACAACATCCGCATGCTGTTCTGTTGCAGCAACATCCACATCTCTTACAAAACCCTCAATTCTTAGCCGCTGCAGCTGCTCAGCATCATGCTCATCAGCATGTAGCAGCATTTCATCAGCATTTACCGGCGGCTGCATTCCATATAAGAGGATCTTTACCCACAACAAGCAGTAATACGATGTCACAACAGCCATCAACGGTTAATAATTCCGCCACAATAACACATCCATCACCGACTACATCGCCACTTTCGCCGCCTTCATCACCCATCTTAACACAAATGTCCGCAACTAATCCTCAGCATCAACAACAACATTCCGAACAATCATCGCATCCACAACAGCAACAACAACAACAACAACAACAGCAGCAGCAACAGCAACAACAGCTGCAGCAATTAACACTAAGTCAGACTAATCCTTTGGTTTTACAACAGCAATTGTCGGCAACAAATACATTACAACCCTCGGCATTATTGTTAAATTCACAGGCTCTAGCCAGTGCCGCATTGCCATCTTCCACACAAACTCAGACGGCGAATACCACAGGTTCCCATTACACTTTAAGCCCTTCATCGTCGACTTCTTCATCAATTACATCGCTACCCTCCACGCAAATCCATCATCAATCTCAACAACATCCGCACCAACATCATCATCATCATCAACCTGATATGAATTTGGAAAAATTTAAGCTAGTTGCACAAGCTCAAGCGGCAGTAGCACGCTCATCAGCTGTTGCTTTAACCAATTCATCGGTGCGTCCTGATTTAAGCGATTACGGCTTTCGAATACAGTTGGGTGGCTTGGCGGCAGCGGCAGCAGCAGCAGCAGCCACTTCGCGTCAAATAGCTGCCGCTAATTATGCGCGAAGTGACACCAGTGAAGAATTAAATGTGGATGGCAATGATGAGGATAGTCACGACGAATCGCAAGGCACTCCAACGGTAAGTAAGATATGTTGAATGTTTTCATGCATCTTAAGAGAAGAGACTTTATTTTCCATTCGAAATTTCATAATTTCACTTGAGCTAATATGAATGAAGTAAATAACAAAATTAAGTCTTCTCGTCTTAAGGGAAAATTCTCCGATAAATAATAAAATATACGAAATTATAAGACTGAGTTAATCCTTTTGGTAGTATAAGTGTATAATTGTATTTAATGCCCTTTCATATGAGTTCTTTTATGTTATCGATAGGATTATGTTTGAGTTGACGATGTTTTTTTCCAAGCTTTTCCTCTTCTAGCTATTAAGGAAGTGTCTGTGTTTGAACTTATGTAAAGAATGCTTGCCGGACTGGATTTTTTTAACTCAGTTTATCGAAATCACCAAAGCTTGTATTACTTGTGGGAATGTCTGTTGATCGTATAAATGCATTTTTGTCCTGAATTTTTAGAGTAACGATTGATGTTTGATTATTGTTTGTGTTTGCTACAGTTGTTGGTAGGTAGGTTAGGAAGATAAGTGAACATATTTTACTGTTGCACAACACGGTTGCATTGCTAGCCAGTAAGTTTGAGCACAACATCTCAGCGAATACTGAGCATAGGTGCCAGTACCAAAACATCATACGCCTTGCAAGGTCTTGATGGTTGTTCAACTACTTTTCGGCATATGTAAGAATGAATTGCTTCCAAAATCTCCAAAATATTGGACGCGTTTGGGAGAGATATCTTCCGTTTCCGTCTCTTTTTTTTCTCATACCATTCTCTCTCCCTCTCTATCTCATTCTATCTGTGTGCTCGTCTGTCCCTTTCTGCTCAATCAATCCACCTATCTGTCCCTCTCTGTCAATCTATCTACCAATCTACCTGCTTCCGTCAACTAGAAAAGCAAAATAGTCTAAAAATTTCAATTCAAACTTGTCAGGATAAAAAGGAGTAGTTAATGCCGAATTTACTCGCAACTTCTCTTGGCAAGCAGTTCATATTAGGTCACGAGTGCTCACAGTTAATATTAATAACAAGGTCTCTCGAATTTATAGTTAATACTGAGTGTAAGTACTTTGCAGCAAAATAATTAAACCTATGTTGCATTCATGTTTCTATTTTTCTTATGGAGGTTGCAAGACTACATGATTGGCCCTTTTAAGAAAGCCACGTAACTTAAACAAGCAGGAGAAAAATGCCAAACTGCAAATGAGCTCAGGAGTCGAGTTTCAAGAGATATAGAGTTGAATTTGAAGACCCTAGCGTCCAAGCTAGGGTCTTCCAATCCTTGCAAGTCGTCGAATTTTGATAAAAACTCAGATTCTCAGGTTGTGTCAATATTTTCTTCTACAAACACTTCCTTAAGCCAATCATATTATTTTTGAACACATATTGTGGCATCGCTGCTAGAATGTAAATCTAACATAATTTTTATCTCCACATCTTAACTTTTGTGAAATCAACATTTTCAACGGACAGACCGATGGACGGATATGGTAACATGATCCTTGATCGCACTGGTCAAAGTAGAAGCAAAAAAAAAAAAAAAACGTAAGGATATCCGAAGTATTGCAAAGTAAAAATAAAAATTTTTCTTTCAGCGACTGTAAGTCGTTTTGCTGACTCCTTTCAAATGCATTTAATTGTCAAGTGAACCAAAATTTTTTCAAAAAATTGTGATATCTTTTTTTTTTGCAGGTTTGTCCAGTTGACTTAACGCGTTCTGTTCCCGATTCGGCGACAACCTGTGCGAATGCGTCGCCCACTTCATCAGCAACCACAACTAGTGACAAAGAGTCAGCAAAACGTTTAGCATTTTCAGTTGAGAATATACTGGATCCGAATAAATTTACTGGGAAAACGCATGAAACACTCTCTTATAGCAGTCAACGACAATGGAGCTGCGGTAGCAGCAATAATTATGAACGTGATGATGATATGCATGATGATGATCATAGTGAGGATATGTCGGGTAAGTGTAAGGAAGAGAAAAAAAAGCAACATTTCTAAAAAGGAAAATTTGAAAATTGCATAAAATATTTGCGAAATATAACTACGAGCGTTTATGTCTATGTATTGTTTTTTTTTTTTCAACTTTAATTAAACCCATATAGGAATTATTCGCAAGCGTAAAAGGCAGTCTGAAGTGTAGGTAGCTTAATCCTTTCTACTCTTGTTTAAAAGTATTTGTATATCGACTTGCTGCTATTGAAACGAATCGGAATAGGAGAGGGATAGGGGTCGAAGGGTGGAAGGGAGATGGGGTAACTTTTTCACAAATCAATCATTTATACAAATAAATTCAAAACCTCAGACACTTGTGCATGTACGGCTACCAATCTGAACACGTTTTAATTGCTACATCAATATTCTAAGCAACAATTCTGTATATATATATATATATATATATATATATATATGTACGTCACGCCCATAAATGCATACATAGCTGTATGTATTTTGTTTGTTTGAATGATAGAGAAAAATACTGAACCTGTAAATTTCGTTTTGGATTTTACAGTAAATAGAATAAAAACTCACTACACAACTACACAATAGCATTAAATATATAAGAAAAACAAAATTCAAATCAAAATTTCTAGCAAAACCACTAACAACTGCTGTACGCCTGCACCAGCGTATATCACCATCACCATCACCAACACACTTGATGATGGTGATGAAGATGATGATGATGATGATGACGATGCTTATGATTGAGGAGGAAATAGTATAAAAAGTGTTTAACACGTTGGCGAAAAGCCTTTCACTCCCAGTCTGGGCCTGAGAAATATTTAAAGTTTTGTATCTGTATACATTTCCTACACTTTCGTGATGTATCCGTTTCTGTTACTGTTTTGCATGTTCAGTGGAAGATAGGCGACAGGAAAATGGGACGAACTTCAAATAGAGATGACAAGTGGTTTTGTTATCATTTCCAAATAAAGATTTGCTTACTTTTTTTCTATTGCGTGGTGGCCATATGAATAAGTGAATTTCCATATATAAAAATGTGTAGGTGAGAGACAAGATGTATATATATGCAATTGTTCTATGCTTTCATACGGCGTAAAACCAGTTTATATGACAGATTGTGATCGAACTCAATATATCTATCTATCTATCTATCTATCTATCTACCTATCTATCCTCATATATGTTCTCTTTTGATTTATTTTCTTCTATTCGATTTGTTTGTTGTTCGCTCTAAAAAAGAAAACAAATTCAACAACAATTTCGTATCCATTTTTAAGCTTTCATTTAGCATTCAAAAGTAGAGAGAGGTAGAGTTTGGGTGAACGTGCACACACATATATGGATATGCATATAATGGAAAGTTATGATTGAATTTTGAAAATGAATTTTTTATAAATGTATGTTAGGTCCGATGATTAAACGATTGCGTTAAAATTTACTTAGAAAAGAAATATATAACTGAGAGTGTTTACGTTCCTATAAAAAGCAATAATGTTAAGGAAAGATTAGCCGAAGAAGTTCCCAATATAGTTTTAGAAGTCCCGGAATACGTTTGATAAACCAATCGATTGCTATATAGTTTGGCGGGTGATGCAAGCTCATGGTTGCTCAACATCGGTTATTCGACAATAGGATTAAACTTTTCTAAATAACTTGACATCAAAATATTCTATATCGTGTAAAAAAGTCTTGAAACTTAAACTTTTTTTATATTTTGCAATAATTGATCGGAAGCACACAATTTCAAGCGACAGGTCAAATTCGTGCTTGCCATTAAACAATCGAGTTGAGAAAATCCGCAAAGGAAAGTTCCTTCATAGGTCGAAGCATCACCTGGGCCTTGTTGCTCAAGTAACCATCGAGTAATTTAATCCTGCATTAAAACCAAACTCTGTTGCTGTTCGACTAACTGAACAAAAGTATTCTCGTTCTCATCCTATCTTGATAGCAAGCAAACACATATGTGTATAATAACTTAACTCGCATATTTGTTGCAAAAGGTGTTGCAGAAGTCACCATAAAAATTAGTCTTGAAAATAAATTATTTACCATGAATCGAACCGAACCGGAGTTGGAAGAATACCCGCCGCCTGACTTCCGTAAAATATTTAAGCAAATTAACAAAGTTTATTGTACGACGTACACAATACACTTCCAACTTTAGTTAAATTTCTGTCTTTTTCTTATGACACCAAGTTGTATAAAACGCACTGTTGTTGTGTTTAGTGTTAACAGATTTTTATTTATATTATTTTGCGTGAAGTTGTTCGGCAATTTTTGCGTCTCCTCGTTGCGCACGTTAATTAGCTAATCGCGCGACATCAATGGCTTTTGCTATGCAGCATATGACAAAAAATATTATAAGACAACTGATAGTGTTTCTAAATCCCATGCATATTTAAGATTTTAATAATTTAACATAGGCAAATAATTCTTTCGCTTTTAAGAAATATCTTTACATAAATAAATTTACTCTAAACACTTTCCCAAACACGACCGATCCGAACGAGTTGAAGATGTCAACTGCCTTAAGGAATATTTTTCGGCTAAAGACCGACCATTTCATCGATTATTATTATTTTTAAACGACTTCGTCTTACTTGAACTTAATGACGTAATCGCCAATCGATTGGGGCATATTTTTGATCTTGAACTTAGTAACTTTTGTGAGATCAGTCTTTACCTTCGAATCTTGAACTTCTTTACCATACAAACATACTTTTCAAACAGGATAACAAATACGCATTGGCAATGCAAACTAGATTACAATATGATAAAATATTTTAGTATAATAAATTACCGCATAATCATATTTTGGTGCCCACGGCTATTCTACGTTATAAAAAAATATATATCTGCGCACAGTCAAATAAACCTATATATATGTAGTGTCAAGTCAGTCTCTAATTAATTAAGATCATATGAGTTATAAGTTGAACGAATTCAAGATAAGTTTTGAATATGATGTATTATGTGGGAAATGGTCGAAAGGATGAGATTATTGAAGGAAGTATGCTGAATTTGTTATATTGATCTTTTATTATATGTAATAGTTTAGAAGAAAAACGCCTAAAAATAGTTTATGAGGCATTCTCCAATATTCTACAACTATTGGTATCACGATTTTTGAAAATAAGGTAAAAGCGGTCCGATTCGGAACAGTTTTAATAGCGCTTATGCTTGAGCCGAAATACACCAGTGAAAAAATCTCAAAAATTGCGGTCTTTACGTTGAAAACAAGAAAATAAAGAATCAGACGGGCACACAAACTTCAAAATCACTTTCTCAATCGATCGGTATAATGAAGGAGGGACCCTCCTCTTCAAATTCTTATAAATATTGCGCTACAAGCGGAAATTTAACATGTCAAAAGATACGACATTTTTTGAATTTTTCGGGACGAAGTGGGCATTAGTATGTATTCAGTAATATGTGTACATTTTAGTTGAAGGCTTCCCAATCAACCACCATTCAAAAGCTGACTTTCGGATCTATAGATGGCGTTCGTTCGAAGTAGATCCAAGTTGAAAATATTCCCAATTTCAGCATAGGTTAAAAGCTATTATGTAGTTTAATCGCGTGCGCGAAAGCTGAGCAGCTTAGTGCAAACTTTTCCCACAGGGAACCCTGCAAACCAATTTATGTTATTTTACCTTTCGTTATTTATATACTCTGCTATGATTCAATTTCGCAATTAATCTAGTGTACTTTGTAGCGCTTAGAAAAACTTCCCATAACAAAGAACGTCCCTTTAGGATTCACACAATTGCTTATCGTACTTCGCCTACGTTAGCTTCGCTCGTTGCATTAAGCCATTTTATTCAGTCATAGCAGTTCACATTTGCTTCTGCACCGACTGACTTTAGAGAAAAAAGTTTAACGTGCATATATTGTCACATACGCGTCTCAAAAATAGGCTGATCACGTTAGACCTCGTCAAGTGCATAGGTTTACTTATTATTGATGTTACTTGATTGATATACTCTTTCGCACGGGTATATTTATGATATATGATTTGGTTAATTCGTGTTTATATATGTATGTCCGTACGCTACATTTCGAACGCTGTACGCATTTTAATTATCTACTTTAAGATATATAATATAAGTTTAATCGGCAAGAGAGTAACAATGTTAACATAGAAAATCAAATCGATCCTTCTATTTATTCTACAAAGGCATTTTATACGCATCATGATAATGCGTCGCAAGACCCCACTAGAATTCGAGGCACCTAGCATCAAGTAAGTGATTTTGCAAGAGGTTCCTTTTTAAAGGTAGAATAACTTTATAGGAGGCATTTTTCTCGCGCTAATCGAATCAACTTGAAGAAAATTTTAATTGAAACGCTGTTGGCAGCGTTTCATACATAATTAAAGCACTTGGCCAACTTGATTGGATAGCGGCTTTAGCGACAATTATTTATTTATTAAGTCTTGCTAGCCTTAATCAAAAGCGGAAGAAGTAATTATCGTAAAATAACAACAACAATCCCAACTGTACAAATTCATATAAACTCACGTCTATTGTTCATCTGACATAATACGTGTGTAAACAGTCTCATCACGAAATTCCGATATCATCATAATGATGATGGTATCAGAGCAACGCATAAACAGTAAAATAACTGAAATGCAGAACAAAGGATTTTACCTTTTGCTCGTTTTTGCTAATTTGGGGACACATCACATAAGCACTTAACACCTTAAAAACACAATAAAACGTAATTTATCGTTTTAACGCCATTAAGGCGTAAAAATCACTGCGCATGCGTCAAATAAGAAAACATTATCAAAGTAAGAAAAAAAAAAAAGAAAAAAAAAGAAGAAAATACACATACAAAGGAAAATGGCTGTGATTATAACACACATCACATCATAACGATAACTACCATCACCACCGGCATCATTCTCGTCATCATTGCTACCGTTGCCACCAAGCTAAAGTGCAGTTAAAGTTCTCCATTCAAATTTGAAAACTAATTTATGTACGTATCGGATATAGTGCAGTTAAATATAACTGCGCACACATATATATGGGCGTATGGTTGTATGGATGTATGAATGTATGAAGAGCTCCACATAAATCCAAGGTAATTAACAAGGTTGCTAATTAATGGCTGTACACACTGAAGTACTTACAAATAGTAAAGTGAAGTATAATCGAAAAAGGGTTTTAAAGAAGAAATTGATGTATAACACACAGACACATTTATACTGATTAACTCGAAATGATGAAATGATGATAGCGAGGTAAAGCATTATATCACAGTGTTTATGTTTGTGAAAATTTTGTCCTCCCCTATAATTCACCATTAAAATCATTATCACAATTAAACTCCCACTGGTATCTATGCCACAGCGTGTCTACGTGTATATTGTATGTATGCATGCATGCATGCATGCAAGCACGTATGCATGCGTGCATACGTTCTGTGTAAACGTCTCTTCGCTATGTTGTTGGCTATTTCACACCAAGTCCGGCGGTAAATGATCGTAAAACTGCTTTAGAAAAGTTCAATATGGCGCACACACCAAGCTGAGAAAGCTGTATGTGCATATATTTCAGTATGTGTGTGCGTGTGTGTGTTCGTGTGTTTTTGTGTGCATGCCAGGACTCTTACATTAAAATTCGTGTACATTCCTGTGTACGCAAGCATGTGCGAAATTTTGTACGCTTGTATATGTGTTTACATGCGTGTTTACTTGGACCGGCCATTGATAAAGTTAATTATGTTTTATTAACACAAACAGTAGCATTAACGTATGCCAGTGCACCTGCAATCAGTCAGCGTTAATGCAAATCGGGTAATAAGAGCTGCGAGAGAGAATCTGTTTGATATTCTCAAGCGTTATGCGACGATTATTGCAATTTAATGAAAGAATCGAAAAAGATTTTGACACTTGGCATAAAACTTTATTTTTTTATTAAAATCTTAAGGTTAGTTCCGTTGCACATCAGTTTGAATGATTTGATTACCTCTCTCTAGCTTTAAGTTTTCTTTCGATTCACTTTATCCCTCACCAGCGGCTGTAAACTTTTTGAAAAGTTAACGACGGCGCTATCGTAATCAAAATCCTGCGATCATAGTAGAAGAATGCAATTATTCGCGTATTTAGAAAAACTTCGTTCGCCACAGTTAATACTGATTACTGGGAATAAGTCCCCACTAGTGGATTATGGAGGAAATTGCGTGCTTTTCATGAATGTTGCCACCTATTTTTGGCCTTTTTTTCAGGTTCAACCAGAATACTTATTCCAGTTCCTTTTTCCGTTTCTTCTCATCCATGTTTACCATTTAATCTTGGAAAAGCATGCTCGTTCATGTTCAATTCATTTGATCGAGTTCCACGATAAGTTTATCGTGATTGCTCTTATAGGCAAAGTGCTGGAATTTTTAACATATATAGGAGGATTGAGATTAATTATCCCTTCTAGGGAATTCTGGTGAAGAGTTACATTTTACAAACTGTGTTCAGGAGCGAAGTGTCTTTGCGTCTAACAAATAGTGGGCATACATATATAGCATGTGATTCCTTTAAAACTAACTAACGTGCAGGAGAGTTGACGAAAAAATTCACTTATAGGACAAAACAAAGTTCGGTGGCCCTCGCTGGAAAACTCTGAATATCGATCGTCCCGTTACCCTCTGCGTATATGGTGCACTAGTTTAATTTGCCCCACATCACAGACAAGAACATGTTTGAACATCAATTTTACCACAACTGAAGAGTTTAACTTAAGCACAAGTTAAGAGGACTTAATTGTCGTATCGCATTTGCGTATTGTCCGCCTATCCAGTCGACCTGCACATCTATTTTTTTGCCCAAGCGTCCGCCCCAGTCTCGTTTTCCGTGCGTTTATTACTTTGTCAATGTAGGATAGTGTAGGATCTTTAACAGCGGGTATTTAATGACGGCACGAATGGTGTCCGTACTTGTTAATAGTAAAATTCAAATTTCCAAACTCAATTTTTGAACAATGCATAATTAGTAGCGCGTTAAGAAAGGGGCTGCCTTTGCCGAAGTGGTAATAAAATGTACATGCAGAGACCTATGTGGAAGGCTTGCATTTTTTCTATCAAAACTTCGCGAATAGATTACTTAAAATTATGAATTCCAACGGGATAAAAACCTATTCTCTTCGCCTTTTACTTAAGGCAAATTTAGAAAGTTGATAAAAAACTCAAGGTTACAATTAACCCTTTCTGACATTATAGCGTTAGAGAAACGTACAACGATAAACATCTGTAGAGAGCATAAACGCAAGATATGTATGATTCCATAGAGGTTCTTTTACTATATCAAATTTTATATATGTGCTACAATTCATGATTTAGACGCTTGGTTTATATTGCTTCCTTCTATGTTGCTATCGAATATCTTTTTCGTTTTTGGCAAACTTTGCTTTTTTTATTTTAATTACGCGTGCGATATGAAAATGTACTAGCATTTAAGTCACCATTTTGTTAAATACGCTCCCTTGTCTTGTTTGTTGTTATTGACAAACTGGTTGTTATTGTTGCCGATTGTATGAGAGAGAGTTTTTATAACTCCTTTCCACTCCCATATTCCATAAAGAAAACATAGAAAATATATTTTTACTCTATCGTTTGGCAAACAACCCCCAACATTGTTGTCATACAATTTTGATAGCAGTGCACAACTGTTGTTCTTTGATACTCATTCGGTTCATACATTTTAGATGAATTTCTTTCCCGTCTTCTTCGCTGCGTGCTCTATACATTATTTATGGATTACTAGGAAGTTTCGTTAGTGAAACAAAATATAGAAATTTTGAGGAAAAAAAGGATAAAAAAGTAAACAAGTCAGAAAATTTTATTTGGTTTACGCCGAATCTTTCATATACACCAACGAACTCTTAAAAAAAGAAACTTTAAAAATGTAATTTGCGTAGTTTATAACATACATATGAATGAATCGTTTACCATGCCAGATTTGTTACCATTTTTGTACAGTACGTGCAATATGTACTTTCCATTATATACCTGAAGCATAAGGGCGGAGAATATTGTCGGAGAATATGTCTGTAGTAGTTTATAAATAATGAGATTGAGGTTGAGACGCTGTGCAACTTCACGTTGTACTGTGTCCTTTAACCGATTTGATCTATTTTCAAAACCAAGAATGCTTGCAGGGTTTTTCAATATTTCCGCAAAATTTGAAGGCGAGATTTTAATTTTTGAGGCCAAGGAGATGTTTGCCACAAACATTGAGCAGGTGAACACGCGGACGGGCAGACATGCCTAGATCGATTTAGAATTTGACACTGATCGGGCATACATGTTTAGGAGGGTCTCTGTTGTTCCCTTCTAAGGGTTACAAAAGCTTTGACGAAATGAATATATCCTATCCTTCAGCGTCGGATGTAAGAAAATCATTGAAGATGCAAAAGAACAAAAACTTTTAAATGACTTTATAAACAAACCTAAATGAACATAGGTAGTAAATTTGGCTGTCCGTCTGCCTATAATTATTAGGTAAGCGTTGGGAGGAACTTTCATAAAACTTCAAGCATAATTTCTAAAAATCTTAAATAAACCTTATCAGATCAAATATATGCCAAATTCAGTTATAACCGTTCCCCATTATGTCTTACATCATTTTTGGTACAGATTATAGTGAGAATCTTTGTAAGTATGTAACGCCAACCATCCACCTTTGATTATACCAATCAATTCGGAACCATTCTCCGAAACCATTCTCCGGAACCATTTTCCGAATCGGCATCTGTCCCTCTGCCGCATGCATTTTTACGGTCACCCGACAGTCCGCAATTTTTTATATATTTTGATGAAACACATCCAAGGACGAATCCCGCTGAACATCGTTCCAATCGGACCACTTTTTTAACCATCTCCAAGTTAGCACTTCATATTGAAAGTGCTTACGTGACTACCTGTTTGGTAGTGTAGGGTACTCAATGGAGGGCCGGGACCCGCTGTAGCGTTTTTCCTTGTTTTGTGATAAGAACCATTAAAACTTTATTGCCGAAACTTCGGAGTTTACGAACGAAAAACCGAAAAAACCGATTTTCACAGTTCTTTTTCGAAGCCAACTGAGCGCTACCGAGAGAATTATGACGGGAGCATAACAAAGGATGATCGGAATGGGCAAGGCTTTGGGTTATATGAGGGATGCATCGAAGCTTTTCATCTATCCTCTCTCTACTTTTATTTGATATTGGAAATCTTTGTCTATTTGCAGTCTTTTAAATTGTTAGACCTCTCAAATATACACAAACTAAGACATAATGCAAACGCGTTTAACACTTTCCTAACAAGAAGAAAACGAAAAAAAAAAAATATATATATTTTTAAACTACAGGACTCTAAGATGGTGGGTATACTCATTTTGTTTTCTTTCGTAATGTATATAACGCCCAAAAGGAAGCTTCAGAGACACTCCAAGTATATATTATATTCTTAATCGGCGTGAAATTCTGAATTAATTTAGTCATGTCTGTCCATCTGTGTGTCTGTGTGTGTGGTGTGTGTTGTCGGCAACTATCCTGGTCGCAACAGTTATGGTATTGACTTCAAGTTTCATAGAAGCATGGCAAGATTGCAAGTTTCTGCGCGCAGGTTGGTATTGAAAATGGGGCAAATGGGGGTCAGAGCAGAGGCGCACAGTGGAGCGTAAACTGAATGCAGCTCTGTTTTTTTCCACCAAAAATTTTTGGATTTTTTTCATTACTTAGAAATTGTTTCAGTTAGAAGGCTGAAATTTTCCACATTTACTTTACCTACTCTTTAGGTGCAAAAATGGAACTAATCGGCCTTGCCCACACAAAGTTACGGATAATTAAATTGAATTTCTTTTTTCACTTTTTGGAGGTTTTCTGCTTGTTTATCATAAGGCAAACGAAAGAGAATGCTTAAAACTATTTTGTACGCTCTTCACATGAAGATATATAATCTGCCTAAAAATGGATGCAATTTAAAATGAATATGGTAGACACAGCGAATAATTTTTTGTTAATAATACCAGCGATATGGGTATCAAATAAAAGAACTTGAAGAGTAGAATGCGAGAAGCATAGGGATGAGTATGCGAAATTCGGCACGCACCGAATATAAAATTTTCTTGCTTTTTATTAGTAATTTGCAATTTATGCAAGTTATACAAAAAAGAATTTTTTTTAATCGAATTTTACTACGAATTTTCGCAAGCGAGACTTTATCTCTCAGTTCAAAGCACTGGTGATAATATTTTTAAATAAATCGTGAAGCACCAGGTTACATTATTGATAAAACTCAATTTATTTTCAGAATTATTTTTAATTTATTTTTAACAAACCCTTTCACAATGACACTTTTTACACCTGTAGTGTCTTTGCCTATAAAAATTCGATTTGAATCATTTTACATACGTATAAGTTAATTTATTCACTCATGCATTTATATAGTCTAAAAATCAATTCTACTTGTCAATTGTGGTTTGTTTCACCACCAAGCAATCGCTACCGCCAATATATATATAGCAGCCAGGATGCTAACGATTGTAGAGAAAGAGAAATCCGACCAGACACAATTTCAATACCCTCCAGCGTCATATAAGTACACATATACATATATACTTACGTATATATAATGGTCAAGGTTGTCGTTTATATAAAAAAGTGTAATAAAAGGCTAAAACAACACCAACAACAACAACAATAACAACAACAACAACAACATTACATTGCCAATATAAATGGTCATAAAAGGAAGATACACGTATGCAAATGATTAAATGAAAATATCCAATTGTCACGGATACCAAATGAATACAAATATATCGATGTCTGGCTGATATCGTACTGACTTAATTCAACTCCATTCTATGTCAATCAATGAAAACATTTGGATCCTGGTTGTCGTGTTGGTCTTTGCGGTCACTGTGATAAGGTGCAAATTGATAATCAGTTCAATTTGGGTACGTTTTCAAACCACAACTTCAAATTAATTGTGGTTCGAAAATTTATTGCCTGTTTTTTCGCTTCAAATGAAATAATTATAGCGGTCTAGCTTAATGAATTAACACAGACTCATTTCTGCACAAGGAGGTGTTACGTTGAAGTGGTAGGAGTTACTAAGGACGGAGCAAGAGACAAAAAATAAAAATTTCGGCTTTTGTGCAAAATTTTAGGAATGGTTCGAAATTTTAGGGATTGTGCACAAGAGGAGGCTTTACAAAGACTCCGAGGCTTTTCGAAGTTAGGGACATGTAAATATTAGTAATTTTTGAAAGTCATTATACCAAAAAATGCCGGAGCTTTCAGGAATATGCCTTAATTGGAGTTCTCAAGTTTTTCGGTAATAGGTACTCATCAAAAGCAGATTGTCTTCGAAAGCCGAAGAAGTGAAACTTCCTTGGAAGCGGAAATGAGAAGCTTTACAAATATCAGTGTTTTTAGGAAATTGCAGATCGCCATAACTCGGAGTTGTTGGACTATCAAACTGGTGCTCTCTACATATAGAACATTTTTAAAAGGCAGCGCTCTTCAAAATTTGAAACTGCTTAGAAATTGGAGCTTCGCAGTAATTAATATTTTTTTTACAAGTTGGAGCTGAAACGCAGTAAAAGTTGAAATTATGCAATAGTTTTGAGTTATACTACAATCGAGGTGCTTAGTGTGTTGCCCCATCTCAAAAGTCGAATCTCACATTTCTCATTTGTGAAAATTATCGAAAAATTGTAGTTTTGCGAACAACATTAAGACTCTTTAAAAGTCAGTTTTACACATATAGCTATGTTGTGAAAACTATATTTTATAGCTACACTCATGCACAAAAAAAGACCGCACAAAAACTATTTTTAGTGTATTCATCTACAAAATTGCAAAGTTTCAAAAAAATTGTCTCTCTTTAAAAACTTGGGGTTGGGTCCCCAAATAGTTCTTAGATATTTAAAATGTAAAGACCTTCAGAACTAAGCTACACTTGAACTAAGCTAATCTTGATATTTTAGAACAAATTTAACGCTTCATAATGGTAAGCCAAGAGTGACTCCCTAGAGTGGTTAACAGTGGTAAAAATAGACGGCGGTACGGACTTAGATATAAGGACATGTTAGAAGTCATGGCGACGGAACACACAGCTATACAACAAATAAATGACGCGACAAGCCGACATACCGCAGCCAACTGAACTGAGAAATAGAGAAATGGATAGGTAGTCTGATGGGCTCTTGGGTGGACAGACGAATGGAACTTTAGAGAAACAAGCGCACGGTCAATCAAGTGAACGAGTAAGAAATCGATATTTCTAAATGAAATTCATTGTTGCATACATATGCACTAGGTTTTTGATACAAGTTTGTATGCGACACAAGCACATGTCGCCTCAACCTTCAGTACAGCAATAATCCTTTCATTCTTTTGGAAAAATGATGCAAAAACTTTTAATTGTCATTAAAATCTCTTTAAGCTTAAAACGCTTCATTTTTGTTGTTACTTTCATTATTTTACTTCAAAAATTACTTTCATTTCCTTGAAATAGCACAAAAAACTTTGCTTGTTAACAAATTAACTAACATGACAAAACAATTTAGAAAACCCTCTAAGCACTTGTTCGTATTCTTAAACTCTTAGCATAAAAATAGTAGAAGGAAGTCTTAAATATTAAGTTGTTGCTGAACCCTTTGAAAAGCTTGGTTTTTTCTACTTTTACCTTTTTCATGCTTGTGTATGTGTAATACAACATGAAGAATTTAAATAGCGTTAAAAAGCACTCAAGCATTAAAATGACAAATTTGCCGGCAACAAGGACAAGAACACCAACAACAATGAAGACAACAGTATAGCTTACAAAAGGGGTAAACTTTTATTGTAATCCATTAAAGCAAAATAAATTGCTATCAAATCGCGTACAGCTACAGATTTTGACATTAAAAGAAGAAATCAAAATGAAAGTAAATAATTATAGGAGAAAAAAAAGTCAACCCTTTTCAACCAGCTAACGCTTAGCAAGGATTGATAGCGAAACCATAAAAACAAGGTGTAGAAATCAAATGAGACCCCAATTTACTACAATCGAGACTACGTTTAGATTTGCTATGAAAAGACGTAAGAATGTAAGAATTACTTTAGGCGAAGATTGCATTCGCAAAATTATTGCCTACTTTTAGGTTATTTATATGGTAATTTTCGGTTAAGCAGCCTAATCAGGTAACAATTCATTTTCCTTTACTGACCCTTTTTACTATGCACTCAGTTTATTTCATTTACTTTGCAATTAGCATTTCGTGTTTGTATTTCATACGTCTCTATATATATATGTTAAGTTAATGTATTTATATGTGCATATATATACGTATATACCTATACATACATCCATTTTCCAGCCCCTAAATAGGTAGGCAAATAATCTGCCTATTATATATATGCATGCATGGATGTATATGAATGTATGCATTTATGTATGTATGTATGTATGTATGTATACATATGGCCTCAGAGTAATTCAGTGCAATTTCATTTGCACTCCACTTAACGTTTATAGAATGCATTCGTCGGCATATAAACACATGGACGGCAAATAGCCGACCATAAACATTGCGGTAATTAATCAGAAAATTAACATCAATGCTTCATTTAATATTAAACGTTCGCTTCTGCTTGTTGTGTTGACCAATGTCCTTTTTTTTCTCTCTCTTATAAACACATAGAAACAGTGGAACAGTAATTGTATATCTGCCATTATCTGCACACTTTCATATATATTTTCATTCATATATATATATATATACATGCGCGTACATATCTATATATATATATGCACATAATTGCGTGTGGGTTTAACTGTTTGTTTGCCTGCTCAAGTATGGCGTATAATGGCGGTTGTAAAATAAACAACATTTATATATGTATATAAAATGTATATGTATTTGAGTTTACTTTCGTAAATGGATGTCTGTTCGTAAACCAACAACAGTTATTCATTGCAATTCTCTTATTCACCAGCAACAATAACACTAATGCGCGTTATTTGCTGCCGGCTGTTTTGTTGGTTGATTATTTACAAAGCTACCAGTAACCAGACGACTGGCGCATTTACATGCATATATAAACGAAGGGAAACATTTTATCGCTAAGCAATGCGTTTTAAATTTTTTTTTAAATTCTGAAAATTCGTTCAAAAAAGACAAATTGAAGGTTGACTGAC
The DNA here is from genome assembly GCF_014805625.2 of Glossina fuscipes. Classification (NCBI taxonomy): domain Eukaryota; kingdom Metazoa; phylum Arthropoda; class Insecta; order Diptera; family Glossinidae; genus Glossina; species Glossina fuscipes. The sequence goes on from NW_023998458.1 coordinate 658,627, forward strand.
GAAATGTTGTTGATGCAATCGATATACAGTTACAACCGACTTACGGTTACATTCGGAGTTAGGTAACTCGCAAAAGAATTATTTCACCCATTTTATGCTCCAATTGACAACTAAATCATGTCTTTTTTTCATGCCCTACATCGCTTGTCCTTGGAAGTTATGTTAAGTTTATATATATGTAAATAAGGAATACGTTTTGTTGCATCAATCGATTCCGAATCACTTTCTGATCCGATCACAGATTGTTAAATGAAATTGGTTACAACGCTGTTGCAAATGGTTCGGATCGGGTCACTTTCCGCCTGTTTCCCGTGTAATGCATTTTTCGATAAGTCGTCATACGAATAAGAGTAAGCGAAATTGCATATAGTATTTCATGGGCAGCCATGGCCCGCCTTTCATGTTTTGACTTGTCTTATCAGCGAAATTAAATAAAAATTTTGGAAAGCCAGGCTCTTAGTTGGAGAGTGCGTAACCTTTATCTGTTATAGCAGAAGGACTCACAATTGAAGCGCAAAACAAAACAAGTCCATGAATTTCATTGTCATCCCGTAGAAAATTTTGATACTCGAAAATTTTATATTGATACCAATCGGAATCATTTCGTAGACCTTCTTTCTGCACATTGTTGCAGTTACGGAACACTAAAAATCTTGCATAAGAGATCAAAAGTTGCGGAGATTTATTACTGAGACCAGCTAAGTGTTATTCATTAGCTTTTCAGATAGTAGTGTCTGTTGGATAGTCAGCTATTTAGGCAGGCCCTTGTTAAGTACGTTTAGTCATAACTAAACTTATCCTCAAAAGAGCTTGGAAATCAGCGAAACAATCATATCTCAATTATGCTCATAATTGCCATACCACGATTGATCGGGGATGAACAAATAGGTGTTGCGTATAACGAAAAATTTTTATTTCCAAGCTTTTCAAAATATCATATCATATATAAAATCGTATAACTTCGGACAGCTGTAGTGGTGTTAGCGATAACACTTTTGATCTTTTCAAAAGCGCGGAAACATCCGAATTGCGTTTGCTGACGAGACATCGCTTTTTGGTGAGAAGCAACGTTGTTTAATGCTTAGCAGTGTTGTTAGCAGTGTTAATTTGTCTGCATTGTGCTAATTAGATTATACTATGCATTGTTGTACATACCAAAAAATTTATTTATATACCTTCTTGTCATTTACTCAAGATTTCTGACAAGTGTACGCGAACCCTTGACCCAATTTACCAGGCTTTCAAATCTGACTTGGCATTCTTAAAGGAAAAACGAAGGCTTATAGTAGACGCAATCGCCATGAAAAAGTGCATTTTGGTTTTAATAGAAACGCTAGTAATTCGGATTAGAAAGAAGTTAAAACATTATGGTTGGGCAAGACCGATCATTATATTCCATACACCACTTCGGCTGCTGCAATTATTTATTTATTTTCGTCAAAAATTATAATTTCTTCTCATGCAAAACTTTAGTTTCCGCGAGAGCCTTCATTACCGAGAATTTCGAAGGGTATACCTTTTTACTCCAAACTTGTTATGTAGTAAATTTATGGGTCAAAACATTTTTCTTTTGTCAATTTTCACAGATAAATACTAAAAGCTAGTCGTCATCGCCATATCAAGGTTTGTTTTTTTTTTTTTTTGCGAGATGGGAAGGGAGAATGCCAAAATAATTTTTGGCGGTTTTTATTGAGAGATATTACAAGTCAAAAGGAAGTCGCCAAAAAAGAAAAGCCGAGTCCAGTCCATTTTGAATAGAGTATGCCGCTGGATCAAAATATGTCAGTGTATTTAATATCTTGACTTCTAGGTTGAACACAGAATTAGGTGGACAAGTATCAGACAGACAGATGGACAGACGCGGTTATTAAAATTTAGAAAATGCTTAAGAAATATTTCTACCGAGGAAAATGTTATGGGTCAAGAAAATAAACCTAATTCGAATGCAGTTAACAAATGTTAACACAATCTTTCTATTTGCCTTAAATGACTTCAATTTCGAGACCATAGATTAAGAAAAGCAAAAAAAACATTTTGCTTAATAATTATGGGACAATGACAAAATACATTTCAAGTCCTGTTTTCTAGCTAAACTTTTAAAATCGTAATGGGGATTTAAATTGGCGAACTGAGAGACATGCACATCTAAATCGAGTCCCCTACTGACTGCAGGCAAAAATGCGTTAGTTATAAAATATGCCATCTTTAACGTCGATTTCAAACCTTTGCAAACCTCTTCTTCTTTTCATCTTTTCTGTCCAATATAAGCTCAGAACATTTCGATCATTTCTTATTATATATCAGATTCATGAGCAGGTGTTAATTTTAAATGAATCCATAGGAAAGGCGATGGTGTAATTCATTCATCTTACTTATCGTTTTACTTATTTGCCGTAATAGGCTTTAAATCTCTCGAGACGATTGAGTTTGATTTGCCTTTGTCTAATTAGTTCACTAAATGCCATTATTCTGGGCACTTAAACTATCAATTATTATAATGAATTGTCATACGATAGGAAGGAAGGGCAATCGACCCTTTAAAAATCAAATTTCAGTTTTGGTGAAGTTCCCCACAAAAAAAATTGTTTTCCAATTATATATGTATTTTTATTCTTCTTTATTGCACGTATAAATTGATTGAAATTTTTCTGTTTTTCTTTTTTTCCTCGACTCCGTGTTTTATGGTAAACACAATGAGTGGACATCACAGTGACTATCAATATGTCTACTATTGAAGTGATTGATTTCACAATACGTACAGATTTGGTTTTGTTTTTTTTTTTTATTTTGTTCATCCAAACCTCATGGGTATTACATATAGGTATCCTTGCTTTCTCCCACCACCCAGTTACGTTTTATACTCAATAAAAAAAAAGAAAAAAAAAAAAACAATAACAACAACAATATGATGACCAATGTTTATCATATGAATTGTAGGTATAGAGCAGTGCTTGACATACGTGTTGTTTTTCCTATAATTGATTGCAAATTTATATTCCGTTATCACAAACGATAAATGCAAACTAAATTTGTCATTTCGTTTGTAACATTCAATAAAAGTTGTTCGTAAACTCTGTGTACGTATGCACCTATGTACCTGCGAGTGAGTCTGTCCGCAAAGCTACACATTCCTAATTGGTACAAGTACCGTCGGAGCAGCTGTTCAAAACTACTTTTAAAATGCTTGTTGTAAAAGCGTAAGGATCTGCTGGGTGCTAAGGAGTGGAAAGAAAGACAAGAACTAAATAAGTGCCATCTGTGTATGGTAAATAGACAAAGCAAAAATATTGATCTAAAATTTGATATTGAAGCTTATCCGTGTGCCTTGTTATAGGCTTGAGAAAGCAGGTACTCAACATTCGTTCTAAACCCTGTCTTTTGCTTAGTCTTGTTCTGCTTCCAGTCAAACAGTAATTTGTTGCGTACAAGAAGAGAAAGGTGATATGCTTATCATTTTTTGGATTTTCTTTGATTTAATTTTCAGCCCAAGACCTGAACGATATGGACCAGGATGACATGTGTGATGACGGCATGAGTGATATTGATGATCACGCAAGTGAAACAGATTCGAAAAAGGGTGGCAGTCGTAATGGCGATGGTAAATCACAAAACGGTAGTTCAGGTAGTGGTGGAGGCGGCGGCGGCGGCGGCGGCGGGGGTGGTGGTGGCGGTGGTGGTGGTGGTTCGAAACCACGCAGAGCACGGACCGCATTTACATATGAACAGCTGGTGTCATTGGAGAATAAATTTAAGACCACTCGTTATTTGAGTGTTTGTGAAAGATTGAATCTGGCATTGAGTTTAAGCCTAACAGAAACGCAGGTAAAACAGAAGAATAAACACACTGGCGATTATGTGAAAGATAATTTGTACTGAAGAAGTTAATTAATATGATATTTTCTTCGTCTACTTCTTCTTCTTCTTCTTGTTTTCAGGTGAAAATTTGGTTTCAAAATCGTCGCACGAAATGGAAAAAGCAAAATCCTGGTATGGATGTTAATAGTCCTACTATACCACCTCCACCATCTGGTGGCTCCTTCGGTCCCGGTGCCTATGCCAGCAGTCTCCTTTATTCGCATACCATGCCCTATCCGCCTTACGGTCCCTATTTTCATCCTCTTGGTGCTCATCATCTTAGCCATTCGCATTCATAAAAATGCAAAATGCAACAAAAATTGTTGCGCTATCTTGATCGCCATAAGCTGCATAGTACTTCAAACTATTGTGATGTGTAAGATTAAACACCTTTTTCTAAAACTTAATTACATTTATGTGTTTTCTCTTCTTAAACATTTTTCTGAAAAACATTGTAAATAATTGTATTTAAATAAAAAACAAAAGACATAAAAATTATTCGCTTGTAAATTATTTACAAAATACAATTAATGGTTTTAATTAAGTTACGATAACAAATAATTATTGGAAAATTATATATATGTATGTCCATCGTATAATTAATTGTAATTAGTTATTTAAAAATTTAAGATTTAATATTACAAAAAAAAAAAAAAAAATGTTCAAACCAAAGAGAAAATCAAAAAGAAAAAGAATTACATAAAAAAGAAGAAAAAAAATTAAAGAAAGAAATAAATAAAATTGAATAAATTTAAATAATTTGTTGTTTATTTAGACCCACCTTCTGTTATACCACTTCATCTAGAATTACTTTTTCGTTTACTTCCCAGAGAAATTTATGAGGCCAAACAGACCGTAGCTAGGGCAGAGTGTAGAATGGTCCGAATCAAAGCATTGACCGTCGGATAAGAATAATTCAAACGTCTGTCTATCTCCACAAGTGTTTATGCACTGGTCACTCCGCAAGATAGAAAGTGAAAGGTCTATTTTCCGGACTCTCCTCTACATAGGTAATCTCATAAAAATTTAGTTACTAATATAACTTATTACATAATAATACCATGAAATTGTAAAAAGCAAAAATGTAATCATTTCCATCCAGTAATAGATGGGTAATAAAAGAAGAATAAGAAGAACAACTGTTCTATATTATCAGAAAAGTCAATGCAAATAATAGATTGAAACGGCCTTTCTGAGATATAAAATACTTTGAATGAAACACTAATGAATTGCCAATCTGTTTTTAAAAACGCAAGAATTCAAAACAAAGGTTATAAAACAAAATAATACTAGAACTGCTTAGCTAAACTGGCCTTTTTTATTGATTTTCTTGGTGTCCGAAAATATGATAAACATATTTAATTTTTGATTTCTGTGATAAAACAGTAGTGAATTTGTTCCGTTATAATGGTCTCACATGCATTTCTATTAGAGCCGATTAGATGTTGTTGTTGAAAAGGGCTGCGATTATACCACGAGGGTGTTCACAATTGTAGAGAAAATCTCGCATCTAAAGAATGCTCAAGGCACTGTCTAAAGCGTCAAATCTCTCTGCTCGAATTAAAAGAAAATTTATTAAGATCTCTTTGAACACATGAGTCTATTGATTGAATTTTTATATTCTTATAGTAATAAATATGCGGCAATCATAGATGTCTTCTCACCTAAAGGTTTTTCCACAAGAACTGAGAAATTCACTTTTCGTAACAATGAAATTTCGTGTCTAAATTAACGCTTCATAGTCTTTGCAAATCCTCCATAATTTTATAAGGTTTGAAACTTTCAAAAATTGCTTTTCAAAGTAAGGCGGGAGGCTAAATGAAGAACGAATAAAAATGACTTAACTTCTTTTAAAGGAGTACTTCGTTACAATATGAAAGTAAGAAGATGTAGAATGGGAACTAAATACCTTTAGCGTTTTTGTTTTTTATCGAAAAGTTGACCGAAAAGTGATTATTAATTTTCTTTGAAAGGACATTAAATTAAATTATATTCACTAGAGTAAATGCTTCTTGAATACGAATAAAAAGACTACCGTTTTTCATATTTGGATTGCTTTGCAACACCAATCGCCCAAATGAATCCTTTTCATTATAATATCAAAATAAACAATGACAACAAAAACAATAATAAAAATAAAAGCAAAAAACAAAAGAAAAAAGAATTGGAAAAAAGTAACAACAGCACCTTATCTTATGACCAATACAATACGAATGCATTTAAAATGAAATTATGTATTAAAATGGCTAAATTGTTTGACAACGGAAACCAAGTCGAATGGAAAATTTTAAATTATAGTCGACACACACTCGCCGCGACGGGTTGATATGTAAGAGATGGCGAACGAGAGAAAAAGCACTGACATAACATTCAATTATGTGAAAGTGAATGGAATTTCTTAATCGGCTTACAGTCCACACCACCACAGAAATGTACATTTGGATCAAAGCAAAACCGTATAAAATAAAAACTTGCCATAAAATGATGGAAAGCGCAAAGAATGAAGGGACAAGCATGCAGACAGACGGATAGACATGCGTGGGTTTATTTGACGTTAAACGTGAAAGCACATACACAAGTCCAGTAGATATTATATGCAAATGAAAATGAAAAGAAAATTATGAAATCGCAATTGACTTTCACCGAATTTTAGATACCCTTCTCCCTAGCAATCACATAATATGTCGTTAATTCTAAGCAAGTCAATCGTGTGGTCGGCACTACTTTCCCTCTAAGTCTTTGTACAATTTTAGTAAGAAGTATTCTGGAGTCGGCTTTGCCTAGTGAGTGAAAGTTTTTTGAGGATGTATTCTTTGGGAAATTTAAGCAAGAAGAAAGTTTATTGCCCACTCAAAAATATTACCGGGTTTAACTTATACGTTTAACTTATACGTCAATATTTTGAATATTTCGACTTTATAGGGGTTTTTGTAAACTGATCGGGTCCATTCCGGCATACAGTTTCTAGCTAACAACTAGCAATACCTGAGCGAAATTTTGTTACTCTGTTTGTTAACTTTTACGATCGTGGGTGTCGTAATAGTGATAGGACGGATAGACGGATGAACAGTCGAGCACGCATCGTTACATACCATAGTAACAATTCTAATATATCCTTATTTCTTACTAGCAGTCTGTATGAAAAATTATTTCATTCAGTCTATGAGTAATAAAAATATTTAACTTAATTTATAAAATTGACTTCTTTTAGCAAAATAGTCAAAAATAACAGAGTAAAAAAACAAAAATAAAAAAGAAGAAAAGAGAAACGCTTTAGCAAAGAAAAATATGTTTTTTCTTCTTTTTGCTTATAACCAATTGCGAGTTTTATTTTTTTTCCACTTTTCTTTTATTCTTTCAAAAGACTGCGATATTATCAATTCACACTCAGGCTGCTCAACTGTCAGAAAAAGCTTATACCGAAACCAACACTTTATTATGTGTGTTCTTCTCAGTATAATCTAGCTATGAAACAACAAATCCACCAACACCATCATCATCATCATCACATGCAAGCGCACCAATGATCATGGGCAGATACACTCAGGCGGTATATGCGTACGTACCGTACTCTTACCAGCCTTTTATATATCGTTTCATATGCTCTCGCTTACATATTTGTTAATGGTAAGGGAACATGGAATATTCAGTAATTTTCGACAAACTTACCATCATCGTCATCGTCATCATCATCATCATCATCATCATCATCAACGCTTATATATAAATACACCCATAATACATACGTATGTATATGCATTTCTTCACTCATTGTTAAATTGAATTTATACGTTGTGGAATTTATTTGCATATTAAAATAATGATGTATGTATACTGCATATCTATATATATATATTACAAATGTTTGTGAATATATGTGCATATAAATGGTTTGCATATACTCACATTCATTTAATTATGTATAGAGATAGTGGTGTAAGCATCTCATACAATGTAATGCTTAAACTGCTATTTTTCATATAATTTATTAAAATCGTATGTTTTTTACTTTTACTCTTAATTTTCATTTTAGTTATTGTTGTTGTTGTTTTTTGTTTTTTTCTGTTTCAAGCATTTGCTTTTAATCTTTACTTAAGTACTGTGCAATTAGTTTCCTCAAATCCTATTTGTAGTTAATAAAATATACACATACATATAGACGTAAGCCCCCACACGAATACACATTCGTAAATCACATATTTCTCTCAATTTTCCATGTAAATGCTAATGCGTGCTTATATGGAGTATGCAACTCGTATCCTGAGTATTGGTATTGAATACTGACTGACATGTGTTAATTTCATTAGCAATTAAATTTTAATGGATTTCTCATTTGCAATACATACAAATGAATTATATATATGCATATATTCATACACATATATCTGCATATGCCAACAGGCTCTCTTCACTTTAGATAGTAATAAAGATATATTTTGTGTGTGTTAAAAAATGTTTAAAGCCTGCTAATGCTTACGCGGTACATAATATTAATGACTCTCTCACTATCACATGGCGTGATTTTCCTTCTACACACTACTACTACTACTACTACTACTATTACTATTACTAATGCTACTACTACTGCTACTCTTTTATCATATTAGTCTTTTCGCACATTTTTTTCCACACAACAGAAACAGGCTTTGCGTAGCTTATACCCTCTTAGGGAAACTTAATGTGAAAGTTTTTTACTGTCAACATCATTTCTTCATCTATTATTCGGAATAAAATTATCAGTTATGTACCGTCATCTAACTGCTAATAACATAGTACTGCTATGAGATTCTTATCGAGTCTTCTCTTCAATTTTCTTTGCTCATAAATTTTTAAAGGTTTTCCTTAAGTGCGTTTACTGTTTTGAAGGAATTTTTACGGTAAATAATTGTGATTGCTCTGAACTTATCATATTCGGAACATCTATTTGTTTGAAGAGGACTCTTCAGGAGAATAAAGCTTGTAATAATCAAGAGCTCTGCTTTGCTTTATACGAGATATTGATTTCTTCTTCTTTCTCTTCACCCGATTGCATTAACTAATCACCAAAGTTGTAAGGCATTGGATCTACATACATCATATGAAAGTTCCTATGGTATTTACATTAATTAATATGTAGTCACTAATTATTAAATTCTCTCATTTAGTGACTATGATTTTGTGCATCAACTTCCAATAGACGAAGGAAGAAGTGCGTGGCGTTTTTTTTTATCATAATTCTTATATTTTGAATAAAGTTTCTCTAAAACAAATATGCTTCCGTTTATTCTATTATAAGTTTTTGTGTTCTCCGATGAAACCATTATTCCCGTACCATAGAACTTCTCGGATATCTGGGCACTAAATTAAACTAAATCATTTGAACAAGAGCGACACAGTACATCTTTTGTTGTGTATTTGCCAACTCGCAGAAGAAGGAGAAGGCGTCTTTTGAAGTAAATTTTTGTAAAATTAAAAGCAATCTGCAGAGATGAAAAGAAATGGCCCCAGTAGGCGGCAACGTGTGGGCTGTGCGTTTGACGCATGTAAGCTCTATCAACTCCTACTCCTCCTGTCATGAGAAATGTTTGCGATCTGCCATTGTCGTGAGGGACGGCAAAGCCTTTTTTTGGAACGACTTAGGACGTGTTAATTCACAGCTGCCCCTTTAAATGATATTAGCTGTTGTCAGTATAATCAATCACTGTTCTGACGAGACAGCCTTGATTAAATTAAAATCCGCTTCTAATGCCTTTAAACTCGACACGCCACCTTACTTGTTCTCGATCAGGTCTTTGCTGCAGCTGATGTACCTTTGTCCAGTCTTTTTTGGCATGCATATATGAACCCCTTGCTCATTACCTTGTAGCTCTCAACAAAAACTGGATGGATTTTACTCCAGTAGCGATGCGTAGATTGAAATTTTTCAATCAAAATCTGTAATATTCGGTTTAAGAAAGCTCATTAATGATATAAGGAGAAATGTTTTTGAGTTTTGGGTAAAAGCGCCACAGTTGGTTTTGCTTCTTTCAACCACAGGACTTTCGATGCTTATGCGTAATATGGTAGGTCACTCTTTTGTCGTTATGTTACTACTGGAATGTGTAATTTTTATTTTCGCAATTAGATCCAGCCTAAAATCGCTAGGTGCTTAAGAGAAGCATTCAACAGCGTCTGCTTAGAAAATAATCGCAACTCTCGTCGCGCATTTAGTACCCATAAGATAATTTATTCATGAAATGTTTATGCTAATGCTACTGTATAGCGTGGGAATCTTTTTTCATTACATATTCGGTAGATTGGTTGCAAAACGTTGATATCACTTTAACGTTTTTCTGAACGGATCTAAATGATGATTACTAGTTTTTTTAATTAATCCTTACTTATTAAGTACGAAAGAGCAATTGCTAGATGGAGGAAGAGAAAAAGAGATGAGAATAGAAATGAGCACAAGAAGAGGAATACAGAAACACAAAGATGAGTAGATGAAGTGAAGAAAGAGAGAAAGAGGGGAAGAGAGACAGAGAGAATGAGAGTGAAAAAGAGAGAGAAGTGCACGACAAAAGAGATACAATTGTTAGGTCCACTGTTTATCGTTTTCTTGTCTTTGCGAATACAGAAATAATATAGGACTTAGGCTGATTAACTTAAGTGACCTATTAAGCCTTCGTTCACGGAAAAAATGAAACTCAAATAATACTTAACTTCACTCTCTTCCAATCAGTTTCTCCATCTTCCTTCCTATCTTCTTCTTTGCTCTATGCTCTCTTTCAATCTTCGTCCTTTCTCTTGTTGTTGTTAATGGGAGTTTTTATTTACACTTCGAACACAACGTCTTTTGTCGTATTATTAAAACAATTCTCTTGCTTGGTGATCTACTCAATGGCTTAAATCACTAAACATTTAAATCTTCAAATCTCTTATAATAAATATAATAGCTTTCCAATTTTGCTCTAAGCAAACAAGCTTCGTAGCAATATTATGCAAAACATTTGGGGCAAGGAGGCAGTCAACTATGAGTTAGATTGTAACAGAGAAGATTGTCAAAAGAAATCCTTGAGATAATTAAATCGTTTACGTGAGTGTTGTCGTATTCACGCGTTTCTTTTTTCTTTTGAAAATTTTTTATTTCACATAAAAAAAAATAATTTTGGGAAGGAAAAAAAATTTTTTTTTCTTTGGTATCTTTGCGTCGAATTAAGGCAGATTATGTGAATATGTATACAATCAATTTCGTAAGTGTGCGTTTGTCGCATTGAAAGGAAGTGAAATATTTCAGTTGCTTCACTGACTTTTGTTCAAAGCATTCCCTTGAATTTCTTTAAAGCAAAAAGTTTATACAAGGCCTTTCTGATTAAAGCGGTGGGTGTTCCGGACAGCAATTGTATTTTTATATTCACCGTCGAATCATATGGGTAAGGCTTGCATTTTATATGGGACATTCTAAGAAGTTTCGTATGCAAGGTTTACTTAAACAGGCTCCGTGCGAAATGAAAGGACGTTTTCACCCTTCTATGTATCCTTCATTCATAAGTGGTATCAATTTGAAATTGTTTCAAGTGTAAAATAAATTCCATTTAACACCTAATGTGACCACAAGGAAAAAAAAAACATTTTTTTCAAGTTCACTTATATATCACGTTTGATTCTGATCAATAATATTTACGCTTACTTTAGATGGTCTCTGAAGCTTCGTTCTGGGTGCTGCAAAGGTTTTGATAAAAGAATGAAATTTTTATACTCTATAAGGCTGGGTAGACGTAGATGATTTTTTCTATTTTTCAGAAAGGACAACAGACTGACAGACTGATATGCCCAAATCGAATTAGAATCTGATGATGGTTAAGAATATATGCACTTTATGAGGTCCTTGAGACTTGCTTTCGGGTCTTGTAAACGTTTTGATAAAATTATGTATGTATGTATTGGGATAAAAATTTATGTATCTGTTATATATGTATATACACATTTTTCTTAAATTTGTTTTTATTTATTTACAAAAGCTAAAAAGAAAAACTTTTTTTTGTCTTACTACAAAATAATTTAGTTGTTTTTGTCTTCTCTCTAAGATTGAAAGCATAATTATTACTAGTGGGTTGATGGCCATCAAACGACTCACCTTCAACCTGATATCTACATACATACATATATATATATATATATATACATCTCCCCTGTCTCTCTCATTTTCCCTCCGTTTAAACCTTTGCAAAATTTTTTTTGTGCATGTATTTTATTTATATTTGTATTTAGTTATCATCGGGATTTATCTCAAGTTATTGTATTTGTTTAATTGAATTTGTATTGTATCTGTGTGCGTGCGGAAAGCTCTACTTTCGCAGAATAATAATACAAAGGCACAGCCCAAGTTATGTCAACTTGTGCTACTGTCGAGATAATTTGTTTAATTCCCAGCGCATTGAATCTCAGTTCTTCCTTTGTTAATGCGAGCGTGTGAAAGTCACTATTGTTGTTGCTATTGCTGTTGTTATAGCCTTACAAACTTAACTACAAACGATTGCTTGGCACGGATTTGTTGCTTTTTAAATGAAAATTAATTGCAAGAGTTGCGTTGATATGAACGAAAACTAAGATTTTCTTTGCTTCATTACATTGTCAATGATGTGAGAGAAGCTGGGATAAAATCCCACTATACGAGATAAAGAAAGTGTGGAATTTTAAAAATGAAACCAAAAAAAAAAAAAAAGGTTGCGTTGGTTTATATCGAGGAGGAACTAAAAGCGTTTCTCAATGAAAACAATTTTTGAATAGCTGAACAAGCTTGAGCGAAAAGCAAGAATTGTAACGTGAAGGTTAGCTGAAAATATGAGTTATTCTATGGCTACGGATTTCTAGAATTATTTTTCGAAATTTTTGAAAACACCTTTAGGATTTAATTTGTGATGAGCAATGTTAAAACCAAGCTTGCATAGCAATTTTTTTCAGTCTTCATCTGAAACTCTTAAGTATTAAGCATTAAGTGCTCGTCGAATTGAACATCGTATTGTTATCTGGGATATCTGCGACATGTTTTTAAGCGGATTGCAAAAGTTTTCAAACCTAGATTATAGATATGCAAAAATACTAATATTCGGCAAACGTAAGATTGCTATCTTAAATGTTACAGCTTTAGCGACGATGCGCCAGAAAATAGATAAACTGATGATCGGTATTTCAGGTTGACTACATATACTATGTTAGGTGGTTGCATGTACTTTGATAGGCGATTTCTACAGGAGAAAATTGTAAAGAAATGGCAAGTACCCCATATGCATAAAGACTAAATTCGATGGTTTTAAATTTTCTATACATAAAACAATAGTTTCGCGGTTAATATTATTGAGTTATCCAGCGTACGCCGACGCTAATCGCATGGCGCGCTCAAAATTGCATTTTAGACCTTCATTACTCCTGTTGCCTATGCGAAAAAATCTACTGCCGACGTTCGGAAGCTTATGGCGATGCTACTCCATCATCTCCCAACTGTCGGTTTTGGTTGTTGCAATAGTCGTCAAGGATACACTGTTGGAGCTCGAGTGGAAAGTTCTGTCACGCTCAGCGCACTCACCAGACATGAAGCCTTCGGAATATCACTTGTTCAGATCGATGCAGCATGACTTGGCTGGCACGCAGCTCCGCAAGGGTGAAGAAGAAGAATGGCATGGCCATCAAACCATCAAAATACATGCAACCACCTAATACATACATACATAATATCAAATACAAAAGTGCATCAATGTATCTCATCCTTCGGAACAGACGACGATTGAACAATTTCTTTCGATCCCCACTTCCTATGCTCTAAAACTTGGAAAAAAAACTCATATTAATACGTGCCTACCTGGAGACTGATGAACTTGGGCACTTAAAGTCTGGTCCAGTGATGTTTATCGTTTCAACCTAATCTTTTCACTTTTCACTATCCCGGGCAAATGTTGAATTTGACTGAAGAGAAAAGAAAATTATAGAAAATGTAACTTTTTCTTTGGCTGAAGGATTGTCTATTACTTGGTACTATCTATCATTCCCTGGGACACATTTGATAAGGGTCAAGGTATGCATCAAGCAGAACCTGTTCAGTTTATTATTCTATTGGATTTAAAATCATTTTTCAAATCGATTTAAACTCATCTCTCTGGCTTTTTATATGTCCGTCCACGAGTCCTTCTGTCTGTCCGACTAACTCTTTGATAGTTTTCGTATTATTCTATTGGATATAAAATCATTTTTCTAATCGATTTAAACTCATCTCTCTGGCTTTTTATATGTCCGTCCACGGGTCCTTCTGTCTGTCCGACTAACTCTTTGATAGTTTTCGTAGTTATTAATGCATCCTGACTGATAGAAAAAAAAGCGTTAATCTACTGTCTCTGTCGTTAAGCATCATGAATTGCTAGTTTGGAGATAATTAATTTTTATTTGAGGACAGTTTACACACTAAATATTTAAAATATTATTGTACTATTATTTATATTTTGTATATTTTTATTATACAAACTACATAATATATAATTTTACATATTATACATTGCATATTACATATAGTATATATTATTATATTTTGTATAATGTAATGTAATGTTAAGCGTTAAGTAAGCAAGCGAACGGCGACCTACAAAGTTCTACTCTACTCGCTCGTGCGTCTAGCCGTCCAGCTTTTCGATCCTTACGAATTTAGTTATATTACGTTCACAGAGAAGTCCAATGAAAAATTTTGCTTGAAACATTTAATTATTTAATGCAGTTCTTTCGTGAAAAAAGCTTTGGTAAGGACTAATAAAGGAGAGATTTTTGTTTATTATAAAATTTATGGAACACTTACCACGCATAAAAGCAATTCATCAACGTTGTCCATCTAAAATGACATTTCGCAAATATTCTCAATCAAAATGTAAAAAAAAAAAAAACCAAAAAAAAAAAACAAAGAAACGAAAAACAAAAACTACTGTTTACTACTCTAATGACAATTAAAATTTCAGCTTTTATACTATCAAAGGCATAAGCAAATAAACACCCTCAACAATTACATATAACAACAAACACAAAAGTTTGTAGCTCATATGTTACGCATAAAATATAAATTATATTAGAAAAAGTTGACATAAACAAGGTCCCAAGAGTACTCTTAACTTAGAGAATAAAGTTCAACTGCAAATAGCAGCAATAGCAGCAATAGCAGCAACAACTCCAGTGTTAACAACAAAGACAAAACTAACTGTTGTAGATACTTAAACGACAATTTTATGACAGATTTGCCAGCTCGATTACAGTAAATTTGTTGTTGTCATTGTTTTTGCCGTTGGGTTAAAAATATCTACAAAAAGCTTATACACGATGAAGATGAAGGGGAGGGACATAGGTACGTAGGTAGGTAGGAAGGTATACACAAGAATATTATAATTTTTATTGAAATTCACAAAGACAAGCACATGCACATACTAAAATGTCACCAGGGACTAGAATATTATCGGACTTTTTTTTTTCTTTCTAGAAGACACATGTGTTTTGACTTTGAGGTTAGTTGGGGTGGATGCTTTCTCTATTTCGCTCTTCGTATAAGGAGAACTAAAGAAAAATCTTCAGGTTACGTTACGTTTTTTTAAGAATTTGTTACTCTTTCGAGTTGTTACGGTGTTTTGTGTTTTTTTGGTGTTGTAATTGCATTATAATTTTGTAAATATACCATGGAATGAACAATTCTATGAATCGTTTTTTCTTCCAGTCATCATCGAGCCATGGTAGTATACTAAATTTTTCTCTCTGTTTGTACAGCGCAAACAAATGACTCATGTCGAAAATTTTCTGAACAAAGCATAGTACATAGTATATAAGAGCCGCACTATATATTACTAGTTATGGTCTCGTTTAACGGAAAGAAATCTCCTTAAATATGAAATTAGACAAACGAATTACTTAAGAATAATCAGATGAGTAAGAATTTCGAAGAAATCGTAGACTATTTAAACCGCGTAAAAAAGATTACTTGCACTTGTGCTAAAGTCTAAATGATGGGTTTTTTAAGAAATAGAGTCCATTCAAGGCCGTAAACACAAAGACCGGCACGCCTACTATGGTCAACAATGAAGTAAATTGTCAAAACATGACTAAGTGAATAAAAACAGGTAAAAACCGTGCAAAATAAAGATTACTTGTGAAGCGTGAATATATTTGTTTCTTGAGCAATGTCCGTCATTGACATCAAAATGTTGTTAAGACAGATTCTTTTCAAGAAAGAAAAATCAATTCAATACCACAAAGGCAAAGACGAGGACACCTACAATGGGCAACAATTAAGTAAATTGTCGCACCATAACCGAGAGAATAATAACATAAAAACTAAACCGTGCAAAAAAGATTACTTCTTAGGCTTAAAATTTGGAAATTATTTAATAATGTTTGCGCTTGCGTCTTAACCTCTAAGTAGCAGACTTTTAAGAAAAAAAAGTCAATTCAAGGCCGCAAAGCCAAAGAGGACAACCGCTCCAATAAAAACGTAGTGAATTATAAATCAATCTTCGGAGGACTTTGTATGCACGTCCGCTAATATCTTACAACTTACAGCAAATGTCAATGATGAGATCAAACAAACAAACAAACCGGCAAAACCTCCAAGGTTTTTTTAATTCCGATCAAATTATGACTAAAGATATTTTCTATATATATTCAATTTGTTTTCTCTCTCTTTATTGCGTCGATCTAAGGTGCTGAGTGTTCGAAATTCGCCTCAACTTAAATACGACTTTTTTACTTGTTCAAGTAGACATTTTTTAAAGAGATTGTAAGCAGACTAGCCAACGCACCACCATTTCAAGTGTCACGTGCCTTTTACTCACGTTATAATCAACTTTGTTGTGCTGTGTTGTGCAATGCAATCGCTCGGATATACGATAACCTGTTATTCACACATAACTTGTTTCTTAGGTTTCCAGTCATACGCTTCACTGTACCCATTGTCATCTATCCGTTCCCCAGGAATGAAATGATGAGAAAAATTGGGGTGACAGAGAAAGTTTTCCTTTACGCTCGTCGTGTTACTGTATATACTGTATATAGGGCGTAATGTATAAACCAAGTTGCCGTATTAAAGTTACACTATACGTACGTGCATTGATTGCACGTTGATCGTAATGGTGACATCTGTGGATTAAATTATAATTTGCGCTTATATGATATTGAGTATGTAGCAACGGAAGCTTTTTTGGTAATACCAAGGTTCCTTGGTCGTCTTTCTATTCCCAATAGTATGTCATTTCCAACACTATGAATTCACATCTAATGTATACCGTGTTAATATTTTATGTGCTGCTTTAAAAAAAGAAAAAAATAATAATAATAATAACTTTACTTTTTTTATTTTTTAATATAACATATAATAAAAAAAACTTGTAATTTTATGTTTTTATGGTCTATTAAAAGGCATTGTGTTTATTTAAAGGCAATCAAAAAGTATCAATGATTTCATTAGCCTTCCGTTTCTGCGGTAAACACATAACACTAATGATTACAACATATGGAATAATTTAAAAAGGGTTGAATCTCTCTAAAATATTCAGTCAAAAGCATGTCTACTCCAAGGAAAAGTGTAAGATTGCGAGGCTATAAGCAAATTTGTGGAAAACATTTTTAAAGATTTTCTTAAATGGACGATAAGTAGAATTTTATTCTTTTCAGTTGTGAAACACAACCATATCGCTTAAGGCAGTTGCTATTATATGTAATAATATTTATCATATCTCCTAACGACTAATTCAAATCCTATCGAAGTTAAGAAAACTCTTTGAAGAATTCCGCAACAATGCAACTTATTTACTGCATATGATTCATATGTATTCGTCTGTTATCTGTAAACGAATCAATTATCGCAAATATGATAAAATTTATCGTTTGTAATCTTCACGAGCAATTTATTTTGAAGTCTTCCAGGAAAATCGATATTTAGTTAGCTCGCAGGGTTTATTTCATTTATGGATTTGTTTCGTCTCGAAAATATTATGAAATTTGAGGTTTTTGCTGAAGAATTCGTGCCTCATAGTGAAGTTCGAATATCGATACTTACGATCTATAATCGATAATTACGATCTATAATCGATAATAACGATCTATATCTGCTATGAATAATTCCTTTGGCTTTCGCACCTTCCGCCGTAATTAATTCAGAATTAACACACTTAACCTTTCGCATTCTACTCTCCAACTCCTTTTCTGTTATACAAATGTCGATGACATTATTAAGAAGAAGAAATTAAATTAAAACTTTGTGTGGGCATGGCCTTTTCGTTTCGCTTTTGCACTTCAATAGTAGAATTTTTCGTAAAAAAAATATAAACAGCCTTCTAGCTTTCACTATTTGTGAGTAATGAGTAGAAACACAAACATTTTTGCTTAAAGAAACTGAATTAGTACAGTTTACGCGTTACTGCGGGCGTCCACTCAGACCAATTTGGACCTTTTTAATATCAGTCTGCGTACAGAAACTCCCAATGTGTCTACCACATTTGAAATCGATATCTTCGTCTTTGCGATCGAGAGACTGTCAATACACATAGACACATAGACAGACAGATGCATCTGATCAACAATATATATATCCCTTATAAAGTCTCTGAAGCTTCGTTTTCGTTGTGAGTATAACTCCATTCTTCATTGGTAATAAAACAATAAATGATACATTTTATCATATATGATATCATATCATGGTAAGCTTAAGACAACGAGCTGATTGGTTTTCGTAGTGCAAGATAACTACAGCTATGCAGCATATAACAAATGGTTCTTTCGGCTATCAAACATCTAGATTTTTAGCGTGCCATCCCTAGGAAAAAATATATCCCCTACGTTATCGTGCTTGTTTTGTTCTCTTCTCGAAAGTACGAATTAAATTTGCAAGATTTCCTGATGTGACTTCCTCCACAATTTATTCAGCTAGTTTACGCTCTTGTTCTTGCAATCTATTGCATATATGATAACATTTATGATACTTTTTCAAGAAAAAAAAAAAAAAATATATATATATATATATATATAATTAAACTTATCCTTAAAAAGGAAAAAAAATCAAGGTAGGTATTATTGCCTTCAATTATTTAACGTTTACGAATTTACAGTTAATTTCTGGCAAGCGTAGCAAATTACGGCACAATTACATGCAACGTTTGTGAGAAAACGTTTACGTAATGATTTCGTTATAAAGACCGTAAAAAGTTTTATGATACAGCGTAAGCAACGAACGAAAGCAATCAAAAGGGATGTAAATGATGAATTGACTGCGTAAAATGGAAACTAGTTGCTTAAATTGTTGATTACAAGCATATTAAATGAAAACATTAAATTTTTGGTCGATTTGTTATGCTACGGGTGACGCCCAAAAGCGACCGCAAGAAAAACAACCGAACCGAGTTAAATAATAGTAAGTCGCTGTACACGTTATTGGTAGCGTTCGCCAAGTCATAATTTGACACGTGCTACAATTATTCGGTTAACTGCATTCAAATTGAGTTGTTTATCCTTAAGAGAAGGCCAGACGCGTGCTACTGAATTGTCTAACGCGTCACGCAAAGTGCAAAAGTATTAAACTGAAATCAGTTACACTACTGGTCGAGCAAACATATATATGTACATATATATATATATATATATATATATATATATATATACTTATATTTCTGTCCTCTATAATTGGAATCACATTTCCCTTCGCCTTGTACCTCTACTCAATAAGTACGTATTGTTATTATATCAAAGCATTGCACATAAAACGATCATCAACGTATGTAAAATATTTATCAAATTTAATCTAAATTTAATAGAGTGTCCTCGAATAAATTGTGCGAACGTATTCGTATACGAAACTCATATGTGAATTCTCTTTAAAACGGCATTATTTGTTTGGTGATAGCATTCTTTTCAGGTCCTACGTCTCAAGCCTATAAATTATTCGCATTTTCAGCTTAAAAGATGTTTAGTAATTAAAATGAAAAAGTTTCTTTTGTGGTGTACATAGCACACAACGCCAACATTTTTTAGCCTGTCTGGTTTGTATGCAATTTCCAACGATGTTGGCTTCTTTCTCAAGTCCTACAACGGCGTAGTTATAATTAATGCTGTATTCGCTACAGTTTTCTTGGGCAGTACTACTTGTAATTTATTTTAAAAACCATATATTTTCGCTTTGCAACTTAAGACAGGTCCTCAACGTTGAATTCGAAAATCGCTGGACTTCCAAGAACGATGTTTCGATGCTGTAGAGATTCCCATTAAAGGCACTCTTAGAGAATTTCAATTTTAATAAGATATTTCGAACAAATGGAAAACTTCTGAGAAGACAGCATAGCTAATAAATTTATATTTTTGTACACACGAAATGCCGCAAGCCTTTGCCACGACGATGACAACACCTATAAGCTCCTTATTTCTTGAAACTTGAAAAAATTAAACAGCAAGCACTTAAGAAAAGCAACATCCGCAATGCGTAATTAAATTGGTTTGCATCCTTGCCTTTATACATTTTTTGTTGTCCGAAATTTTGATATACATTTGTAATTTTATAAACTAATATATTTTTACCTATAAACATGCGGCAAAGTTGTAATAAAACAGAGAATCCCGCAAAGTTCTTTAATTTAACAAAAATATTTTCGATTCCTTAACTTATCCACGACGATCCTTGGTCTGCCAGGAGTAGTTTGCTATAATTTCTTAACATATTTGCACTACCTCTGCATATGAAATTCTCTATGATATACATAAGTTATAGTTCCAAACCGTCACGAATTCACTTATTTTATACGATCTCTGACATAAAACTTTGATAGATGATACATCTGTTAGTGGCATACATAATAAGGATAAGGATCCATTTGCGGTGATATATAGTTTTCAAATTAGACGCAAAATGCTCTGATTGTAAATATTTAGTTAACACTGTTTCTAGGATGTGGTTTTGGATAATATCTATACTGGATTCCACATCAATATCACAACTTTTGTACTATTGGGGGCGTATTTGTAGTTGATTAACGATCATTTTTCGCTAAAATTTTGCATAGTTCCATTAAAGAATTGTTTCAATATCAATCGTGAATTGTGAATTGCGGGCGTGACTGTGGAATGTTCCCCTTATTTTTTAGACATCTACGAAGAGTTTTAATTGTTTGCGTTATAAAGCATCTGGTGCGTCCATAAAAGACTACTGATAGACATTCGGATAGAATTAAACTGCTTCATAATTTTACGTTGACTAAGACAGGGTCTTTAACGCCCATTACTTGAGATTCAGGACAGAAGAACAAATCTCGTATATAACCATTGTTCGGATGCATGCGTTTCTGTGTGCGTGTGCGTCCTAACAATACTAACTTAACTTAGCATATAATTAAAGTTTCCAAGAAGATTGCATTCGATAAATAAACCAAAAATTGCTTCTTATTTGTTTAGTTTGAAACTTATTTGTTAAATGAACTCTTGTAAATTAGTTTTGGTTAACGAAATACCTAAATAAATAGAATGCATTTAGTGTATTAATATAAATTTTCTCCGGAGACCATACTAAACCGAAATTTAAAAAATTAGTAAAGAAGAGAACACAATTTCTTATATTCTCTCCTAAGTAGCTGTTTACCCGTAAACTTCCAACTATTTAAATGTCATTGAAAAATTACATAATACTACAACAATTAATGGAGGTGGTTGTTGAGAATAATTATATGCCCGACATTCTTGGATGCTCGAGCAAAACTAAGTGAAGTGAAAACAGTGAAAACGTTGAAAAGAAAAGATATAAAAATAAGAAAAAAAAAAAAAGAGGCAAAAAGTGCAAAGCAGATTAAAATGAATAACAAAATATCTGAAATGCTGGCATTTAGACTAATGTGTTCATTAAAGTTTTCCACCTGATATAAATGAGAACAAAGGAACAGCAAGACAACTCTTTGCACAGGAAAATGTCAAATGAGCAAATCTACAAGCACGAAGGACTTAACAAATAAACAGCATACCTGACAAATCATGAACAGTGGCTTTTCTCGGTAGCTTAGAACATGATAAAAACGAAAAGTATATCTATGTATATATATATGTATATATATGAAAAGAAAAAGAACGCAACAATCTACCCATGTGGTCGTTATGACAATTTTTCGAATCCTCCACATCATTATAAAGTTATAACATTGCCAAAAAAAAAAAAAAAATTCTAGGATAGCAAAAAGAGCGACACGCATACGCTGCTACATGCTACTGCTATTTTGTTAAAGCGTCAAGGAAAACCCCCTGGTTAACAAGTTTGGAATTATTATAGAGAATTTAACAATTAGTTAAGCCGTACAATGCAGATGCGCTTAGAAATTGCCTGATAGATATAGTGGTGCTAGGGAAATAATAAACAAACGCGCGCACACACACACACACACCCAAACACGCATTTCCAATTCTATCATATTCATCACCGTAGTTGTTGTCATCAATGGTTCGCAGCACTAATGCCATACCGTGATGTTATTGAATGCTGTCAGGATATTATTGTCATATTATCGCAGTGCGATCTATTATGTAAGCATTACATTGGTTGCATGGCGAACAATTTCTCCTAACAGTGTGTGACAGTGTGGGTAATGGTGTCGGTGGTGGTTCCTTTTCATATTATATTTACTTTAATACTGTTCCACTAGTTTGTATTGTAAACATTTATGGTTATCGTTTTTCTATTATTTGCTATATTGGATATTAATAATCGTTGTTGTTACTGTTTTCGTAATTGTTGTTGGTGTTCTCGCTGCAGACACAGTTTTATAATAACTTTGTAAAATCCATGGTAGCTATAACGATTGAATTTATTCGCAATTTATTTATGCCCTTATCTGGAAAATTATTAATATCTAGTGTGAAACTATTATTGCATCCTTGAGTAAAATAAATCGAATAGCGCCAGCAAGCCAACCGTTTCTCGTTTAGAGAAACTTACAGTAATGTTACCATTGAAAAAAAAAAAAAGATTTTAATGCGGTGTGCAGTTCTATTTAAAAACAAGCTCTGGATAATTGTTTGCGTCTCCGTCGAGCTTAAGAACATTTTTTAAGGATAAACATTTCTCTTAGATTATCTTACTAAGCTTTATTTACTATAATATTTTGTTAAGACACCATTAAAGTCCTTAGGTCCCAATCCGTCGGCATATCTCTTCAGGTCACATGACAAATCGTTTAGCAGATTCTATTTATTTCGTTTCAAAGATTGAAAAAATCTTCTATATAACCTCTAAGGTCCATGTTTTATCTTCTTTTTAATTCGAGCACGATTTCCTTCCATTGGGCCAAGCAAGCTATCAACAAAGAATATAGTTTGATGCTTGTAAGTAAGTTGATGTCAAATGATTCACCAGAAGCGGCTGACAATTCTTGCTCCTAAGACCGCATTGATTTTTCGAGATTAATTTATTAGAAATTCAGCGTATATTGCCATCTGAATTCTAAGTATTTTCAAAACACAAAAGGGGAACATATGCTTTCACTCGATTTGGGAAATAAGAAGCAAATAGAAAGACCTGCTTCCTTGCATCTAAGCAAACAAGCATATCTCTTTAACCACTAAAGATGATGGCAGAAAGTTTGATCTAAAATTAAGGTGAAGCCAACCTATATGTATTAAATTGCTGGTGGCGGTAAAGAAATGCGATTTAAATTAAATTGTTTTACTAGTCTTTAAACAGAATACTATTGATTATTACGCGAAGAATCGTGGATCTCCCTGATAAGTATCACTCTTGCGCTTGTGAAAAAAATTGACTTCTTATAATACATGACTACAATGCGCTTCCTAGTTAAATGACGGCAATGCGCTTCCTAGTTAAAACAGCAGCAAAATTATCGCTAACGAACACGAGCTAGTATCATAAGTTATCTCATTGCACAATAAGTAACAAATTCTCTTTATACCCACTATCAAAGAAAGAAGATCTAATAATTTCGCTTCGAAATGATTGCAACATCCGTAGAACAGTTTCGGAAATTCTGTGCGGTATATACAATCTTGATCGGTAAATAATTTGATATACACTGTCTATGTGTCCGTCAGTGGTAAACATTCTCTTGGTCGTAGATATTAAGACATCTTGAAGCTGACAAAATTGTTGAAAGTTCTTGCACGCAAACTAATGCCAAAAATAGCATAAACTGAGAGCCACCTTGGTTTCATAAGCAAAACCATTGAGATTTGTTCATTGTGAATAAATTGTAACAGTTTCAATGATTAACAAATCTGGCATATCCAGTGACTGTACAAAATTAAAAAGAAGAATCGGCCACCCTCACCTAATATAGCAAAATATATTATCGAGTGGAGTAGTGTATAGAATACTACAGAGTATGTAGAGATATTGAACTGAATTTTTTTCATCAATGGTTTTTTAAGATAAACTTGGTAGATATGGAAAATCTTACATGTATCGAATTTGTTTTTTACACGACCTATCACTCAGGGGTATCCCCTATTTTGTGTAATGCGGCGACGAAAAGCAGTGAAGAGAGAGATAGGGAAGCAGCCGCCTCCTAGCGGGAGTGTGCTCAGTCGGTAAAGTTATGCCCCTACCAACTACGCACTCAATATAACTGCGACCAAAGTAAACTCTACCGCATTCAGATTTGAACCAGCTAGCATGGACTTGGCAGTCGCGATTCTTAGCTACTCAACTACCCATGCGGAAATTTGAATCTCAAGCGGTTATATTGAGCAAGCAATATATTGAGAGTCACAACTTTAAATTAACCTTGAAAGCTTAAAAGCGGAGTGGTGGGGAATACGCTTTTTAAGAGTGACATAATGGCATAGACATTGGAAAGCATTTGCTTTAAGGCACTATCCCGTTCTTGATTCTTTTATACGTGGAAAAAATCGAACAAGGCGCAACATCAGCACAAGGTGAATAAGCGGATGTTGTAAACAAATGAAATCCCGGAAAACACTGAGAATTAACGTCGCATGCTTTCTCGCACTCTTCTCAAAACCAGTTGAACGGTTCGAGTAGATCACTGCAGATGCTTTTTTTACTGCATGTACTTGTAAGAATGTTTGAAAGTTATTTCTACATATGTTTGCTGTTTTGTGTGTGGTATATGGCCGGCCAGCTCTTCTTCAATGGCAGATATAAATAGAAATTTGAATATTTACAATTAACAGCATAAGTTACTCACACTTAAAAAAAAAGCAAAAAAAAAAGACACAAACCTTAAAGCAAAGCAGGAAAATCCTATGATTCGTCTATGTATGATGCTTTCTGTCCCTTTCTTTCTCTCTCGCATAAGGGATACGCAGCCCTTGTTACTCTCAGCAAACTTTACAAAAATATAATTAAAATGAAACATTTACGAAAGTGAAAACTTTTTCAGTTGTAAAGTTGTTGTCGTATTAAATGTCCCTTAAATGACCGTTTTACGACAACGAAAAAAAAAGAAAGAAAGTCTACAACACTAAGTGAAGACTAATTAAAACAGCCGGATATGTTGTTTCCTTCACTTACAGAACAAAAAAAATAAATAAAAAAGAGGAATAAAAAATAAAAAATACTCATTAGGAACATTTTGAAGAGAAACTTTTCTGGTTAAGTGGAAAATTGTTTAATTTTTAAGCAGATAGAGAGGAAGAACAAAAAAAAAAAACACAAAAAATCAAATTCTTCTTTGTTGCCCTTTTCTGTAATGTCTATGTGTACAAATAACATTTGCTAATCCTTTTTTGGGACAATATATATTGAGTGTTATTCCGAACACCCAATTAATACTGAAGCACTTTTTCGGCTTTTTTCTGGGTTAAACATGAAAATCTTTCCTTTTTTTTCGTTCGATTTTCGTTAAAGAAGAAGAAGTTTCACGAGAAGATTAGGTGGGTGCAGGAAAAGCAATATGTCTTTCAAAATCTTTTTTTCTAACCTCAATCTTATTTATTTTTTATTTACTGACCAACTACTTATTGCATACTTTTACACTTGTTTCCTTAAGTAAAAAAGGGATTTATTTCTTTTCTTGATTTACTTAAAATCTCTTCTCTTTCGGTTTTACTCTTCAATAAGTCTTAAATGGATTTTTCTAGCAAAAGTCAGCATATTTTTTATTTTTGTCCCTTTGTGGTGCAGGTAAGCTAACGCTGTCAACCCGTTTGTGACCACGTTTCAGCTTGAGTTTAGATGCAAACGAAAATTATAGCATGTTTTTGTGCGAATTTAGTGACTTTTTCGATCCACGGCTGAGCTTCGGAGTCGAGTTCCGCCGAGCCCAAGTCCAACTATGACGAATAAGGTTCCAAATCCTCTAAATAATTTACCAATAATTATCACAAGACTACTGAACTTCAAATCGAACTTAAGCGACAAAACTCGTCTTTCCGATTGCGAATGTTTTGTGGATTGGTACGAAATACAAATATACATGAGATACCTAGGAATCAAGAGAAAGAAAGAGAGAGAACATTTTTCTCAAATTCCAATGATCTCTTTCTCTCTCTCTCTTTTTCCGCTGTCATTCTACCCATTAGCTCACTTGGCATTTTTCCTTCGAGGGTACATTTCCAAAGGTGAAATATCCTCCTTCCAGTCTGCTTCGATGCAATCCGATGTAATGGCAGTGTACCACTTTGTATTTTTCAATAATATTCTGCTACCTATTGCGTCTGAAAAACGTTTACGGTCCTTTTAGACTGCAAGGTGGATGGATGGATGGCGGTATGATCTCGTCAAAAAAGGTCCATTAAAACTTATTAAAAATTATACGAGCACTGGCAAATTTAACGTGCTGCCTGAAGTATTTGGATCGTTGAACGATACATCGGGTATTAAGGTTTCCTGATTTCCTAAGAAGCAAATCAACTTGAGGAAACAAGCATTTCGCACTTTTCCAAGGCCTTCGACGGAGTAGATAATGTGTCATTAGTTTATGAATTACATCGCTTGGGACTTTCGAAAAATGTGATCGCTCAACTCGGTAGCTATCTCATTAGTCATACTCAACGCGTGTTTGGCTAATACTTAGCTGTTACGGCAGCGACTACTCATTAGAAGGGGGAAAGTCCGGTGAACAAGGCGGAGATGGCAGCATATTCTTCGTTCGGTGTTGCTAGATAGTTATTATAATATAAGTTCGTACATCTTCTCTTTTAATTAAAGGCAAAATAGTGCCAGATATTGTCTGTTGCGGTCCGCAGCGATGGGTTCATTTGGCTGGTCTACAGCAACCTAGTCTGTCCTAAATTCGGCAGCAAAATTCTGCTCCATCGTCAGTGTTGATGACGGTCTCCTTTCCGCAATGCATTGTGTTCATTTTCCTGCAATCGCTAAGTGACAGCAGGACTTTCCTCTGAAATAAGTGCACGGTTCTCCCCTTTGGCATTTTTGCAATTAGCCCAACTTTCTTAAAAGTTGGGAAGTAAGCTTACGCTAAAGGATTGATCTGTTGCGCAAAGAACAACGATAAGGTTTTGCAACTGGTCGATGTTCACAGGCAAGGTAGTGTCATTTCTTAGAAAAACACGTAACAACATGTTTGTGCATTTGACACAAAAGTAGCCATCAACCGTGTAAGACTAAAATTATGACAGATTTACATTGGACTTAAACAAAGAAACAGAGACAAGAAACTTACACTAATCTACCATCTACGGTCGAAGCGCGATTCTTAATTAAACTCTACATATCTAATAATCCAAAAGTCTTACGGATTTCAACTTTAAAAAGAACCATTTTTGTTTTTGCGGTCATCCCTCTCGCGTTTTAGAAGACTGAACAACAATTTCTTTCTTTATCGCTTATGGTTTAAGCGAACAGTAGTCGATCATTCTCTTTTTAACTTATGTAATTGCCTGCGAGCGCACTAGGAGTGACAAATTTTTATAACTCTTCACTTGCCATTTGAGACCATTAAAAAGGCATTCAGTCCATCCAATAGTAATCGGAAGGATAGGATCCCCATTTCTAAGCAAGGTGAAAAATTTTAGATTTATTTTCAGTTAATGTCGAACTAGTGCTTAAGGATGGATTAGCAACTTGTTGATGTTGTTAATAACAGCAGTTGCCCGGCTTGTCGTGGAAATTTCTTTATTGATATCGCGAGAGCTATTACTTCCGTGCGGCATAAAGTTCTTTTACACAAACTCCAACACTACTTACTTTCCCCTCAAATATTATTAAATTAACTAAAAATTTTCTTTCTTCTCCACAGTAGATCCTCTGTGAAGATAATCCGTTCGCTTGTTCCACGAAGTTCGGTTTTATCTCCATCAACCTATTTTTTGTTCCCCTCCAATTTCAGTTTTATTTGCAAGTGAAGTTCAGCTAAAATAAATTAATAGCCGAATTTAGTGAGATCTTATATTCTTGAAGTGTTGTTAATAACTATTCAAATAAAGAAAAAATAAGAAAATTAAAAAACTTAAGTTCATGTATAAATAAAGAGAGAGAAAAAAAGTGTACACATCTAACATAGAGGCACGCCCGCAGCTGCCGAGGTGAACTTCCAAGTCGTTGCAAACAAAAGCTTGGCAGCCGTTAGAAACCAATGTAGATACAACATAGGCAAAACACGTGCCTTTACGGAGAATTGATAGAATTTGAAGAACCCGATCTTGTGATTAAACTAGAGACGTCATTTAGATACTTTCAAAGTATTATGAAAGGATTGAAAAGCGAGTTATGCTTACGCATTGGCTAAGCTTCATGAAAATAAAATTGCCAGGGAAACAGTTCGAAACATTGGACTTTATCTCATCAAGTAATATCGACGAGTCGATAGCACCATTTATTATCTAAATTAAGAACGGGTCACCGAAGATAGCTCTGTGTTTTTCAAGCAACGGTAAGACTGACGAAAACTTTCTATTGTCGTGAGTAAGCACATAGTGCGCATTGTTTTGAACGGATTCTATTGAATTACACACGTAGTGCCTATGAGGACAGTATTGTTCGCACTAGGCTCATATTTAGCTTTTTTGTGACACAAAGGTCGTCAACCTCTTTCGACCACCGTTTAATAAAACCGAGCACTGACCTAGCTTTATTTACAGAGAGATCAATGCCTAAGTACATCAACGAATCCAAATTTTCCAATTTTTGTGAATCAATGAAATAATCAGTAGTGAATGAAGGATTCCTCCTTTAGTGTGAAAGCTTTTTATACTTTCGTAAACTGAGTTTCATAAAATTTGTTGAGCACCACGTAACAAAACTATCTAAAGGAGAGACTGAAGGAGATACGAGTCCATTAAAGAGAAAAATACCCTTTAACATCGTCAGCGTTCGCGATAATATTGAAAGCGCTTTTCGCGCTGCTAATAGCGTTTTCATTCGTGCTAGTAAATCATCAAATTATTGCTAATGTCAAACGACTACTTCGG
This sequence comes from Glossina fuscipes, assembly GCF_014805625.2. Classification (NCBI taxonomy): domain Eukaryota; kingdom Metazoa; phylum Arthropoda; class Insecta; order Diptera; family Glossinidae; genus Glossina; species Glossina fuscipes. The sequence goes on from NW_023998458.1 coordinate 687,826, forward strand.
CTATCAACTGTTTTTCTGAATGGCAACATAAAATTAATGAATACCTTAAGAACCTCATAATTAGTCACAATTTCTCCAAAGGATTTCCAAGAACTGAATTCCACAGACTCTTTCTAAATGCTCTCCTATTAGACAATCCATTGACAATTTGCATAATTCTATCGAATGAAGATATAAACTATCATCTCAGAAGTTTAATTTAATTTATTTTTATTTTCCTTATGTTTTTATAACCTACACCACTTGTGGTACAAGGATTTATGTGGATATACGTAACACCCAAAAGCATTTAAATAGCCTCACCCTTTTTTTTTTATTGTGCAAATAAGTCTGAATCAATCTAAGTTTGTCCGTTCGTCTGTCCTTCTTAGTTATTTATTTTTTTTTTTTTTGTTTAGCCAACCGGCCGCAATTTGCATGATATTTTAATGAAATTTGGCACACTAACATATTGTTGCCCAAAGCCGGTCCCTATTGAAAGTGGTTCAAATCGGATCACTTCTTCGGCCACTTCCCGCATGGCGCCTTGTATTGAAAATTCCCTTTACGAATGACTGTAGTGTGACGTAACGCATTTAATGAACGAGCCGTGATCTACTATAGTGTTTTCACTCCTGTTTTTTATAGTTATCTTATCAATACTACACTTTATTCCTTCTTTTTTTTAGTACATTTTCTTCATTTGTTACTCTTCTATTAATACCATATACGTATTATTCTTTTTTCATATACGTGAAATGTATTCTATTGTTCATATGTCTTAACACAATCTAAGATGGCAAAATTTTACGGCAAATGAATCTTAAAAAAAAGGTCTATAGATCGTTATTTGAACATAACTTAGCGAAAGTCAAAGCGAGATTCTTGCAAATACACATCAACCAAATCGACAAGTTGACAGACAAGATTGAGTTCCATTCACTATTCATACTGATCACAAACATGCAAACCGTATGGAATATCAGATACGTATTTCTATGCTTTACAACTTTCGACAATCATGTAAGCCTTTCATAACACATACAACGGAGTGAGTTACTTTTTATTCTTATACGCATATATTCGCATTTCTTACACACTCTTTCGGTTCAAACCAACAATACGCTATCAAAGATGTTCTTATCTATCCTAAAAAAGGGCGATTTTAAGGGCCATCTAATGGAATCTTAGGAAAGAAATCGCTTCCATCACCAAGGCATGTACTGAAATCGCAGCTAAGATAACCCAAGAACATTGCTTGCCGTGATCTTCAAAAAGAAAAGAAGATAAATGAAGAATCTATCCTATCAGCACAAGTTTCCTTTCGGTATACAATCCTTAAGACTCGAATGTCCATTTGTTATTGTTGAACTAATTTATTACGCATTTGTATTCTTCGTCTCGTCTATGTTTATTAGTTTACTTAGCTGCCGTTTTACAATTTGTTTATTTGCTTTTCAGCACTCAATGTTCTTCCAGCACTGCTCCCTTCTTCGTTTATTTGTGTGTTGAATATTTTGGGAAATATTTGCCTTTTAAAATAAATATTATTTCAGTCTTGATTTGATATCTGTCAACTTGTAATTATAATCTATACGAAAACTTAAGTGATTACTAAGGGTGTTCGGTCACTTTGGCGTGTGCTTAGGAGACATGAAATTTACTTTACTTGTATTTGATGTCTTCGACCAATTGCCGTTATTTACAAAGCATTGATGGACAAAATATAAATATAAAAATTATCTGTAAGACATCTGGTGGCATCACACAAACGCTAATAAGATTTCATACTAACACGTGTGGTGAGTCGAACGGTGATCCCGAATGCTAGCTATCTCTAATCAGAGAATTCAATTTAGGTAAAAGTATTTACTATAAAGGTGGGAGGTGCGTTTCACTCTACGCTAATCTTTAGGATTACTCGGAGGGCTGGCTTGCAAAATGAAGCCAAGCAACAACTTTTAATATTAAACTCTAAGATCGATTTTACAAACAAAATTTTTTTATAAAGAGAAATTTTTTCTTTTTAAATATTTCTAAACAGAAGATCTAAGCATTTGCGTCTATAATTGCGTTAAGGAAATTGCTGATCTTTTGCGAAGCCTACCATCACTAGGGCATCCAATCAATACTAAGCAAAGACTCCAATTCAGGTAAAGCCATCCATATCAATATCTATTAAGCAGCGTGACGTCTTTTCACATCACATTAAGGTCTACCAAGGTCGCTGATATACTTGAAGAAAATCAGAAACCGATTCCAACACACTAGCTAGACAAGGTGCAACTATCAACAGCAATATGGGCAGGCTTCCCTTAATTTGTCTTGATCTGGAAGTCATCCTGAAAGTCATCCTGCGCAAGCAAAGAGTATCAAAAGTAACATAACATAATATGAACGTATTGGCTGACTTGGCAACCAGGGCCAAAATGCACGAAAGATCTTGCACACGAATAACAGATCCTGTTGCCTTAACTGGTTGTAAGCAAAGTGGACCCATTCGCAAATTTTTTTGTGATCAAAAGCTGTCCTGCCTTGCCTAAGCCTAAGCTTGCATGACAATTCTGCGTTCATTGATAGGAATTTTTCGGTTAAAAAAAAAATTATATTTTTTTAATTTCTAAATTACATATAATATCTGTGCCATAGAAGTGTATGAATTTTAATAAAACAGATTTCATTATCATCTCTTCCCCATCGCTCGGCAGTTTAGTATAGTTGAGTAACGCAATTCAATTTTAAACTAACAACTTAATCCTTTATTCAATTTGAAACCCATTAAAAGGACATTGCTTATCCTTTTAAGTGAATGCAAACAGATTTTAATGTAAATAAGAAAACGAGATCGATTTTCGATTGCGTAAAAACCGAACGAGAGAAGAAGATTCTCTTGCCATTCCTTCTCCATGTTTTTTTTTTTTAATTTTTTTATAATCTTTTTTTTGCGAAACCAAAGCTAACAACAAAATTTCTTAAGCACTGATAGAAGGCAGGGGGAAAAAAATGTTAATGGCAAATAAGAAGCTAGAGATACGCTTAGGGAGAGTGGCAGAGAGAGATGTTTGTTTTACTGTAGCAATTGACATCTGCAAACCGCATACTTATGTAAGTGAAGAGTAGTCTTATAAGCACCCATACATACAAATATATACACATCATCACAAATAATAGTTTATCAAGAATTGGTTACATTTGCTACTTTGCATACTTTGCCATAGTAATACATACTCCATCCATTCAAATTCATTCGACTTTCGTCCTACCGCAAACATCAGTCAATATTTGAATACATTATTGATAGGAAAAATCTATGCGGATTGAACAACTAGCAAGCAAGCTAGCTAGCTAGCATGTCTATATAATATCTGTGTATATATGTAGATTGCTTTGTGTTCAAAAGAGAACAGATTTCGATTTTATACTCACAGATTTTATTAATGCTTGAAGAAAGGCTATAAAAAAAATTTTATTTCAAGTACAAATATATTTTTGGCAATTCAAAGGTTACTCAAAAAAAACAAATCAAAAAAATACTTAAATAAAATTGAATAAAAACTGTATATGGGTGGCTTCCACTGTGCGGGACAAATGTTCAAGAGTATGTGTACCGTACACTCAACATAATATTTAAACATTTTTTTTTTTTAAGCGAGAATACCTTCGAGGCATTTATAAAATAAGTTTCATTTTCTTTATGCTCTCTTTTTCTTATACGTAAGTAATTTTTTCTCACACTACACTCAATCTAAGTAAACAACTAAGTGCTATTTTTTTTTTTATTTTTTTTTTTTGAATCTCATCCTATCACGTTGAGATTTAACAACGAAATAGGAATTATTTTTTAAGTGACATGTATTTAAGCGAATTTTAGATTCACACCATCTAAGGCAGATATATGATAAGTATTTTAAATACTTCGCTAAATCACTCGGATGATTGTAGGGAAATTTTCCAGATTCTCTTTTTCCAAAATGCGATTCTTAAATTTGCTTTGCTAACATGTTATCTTAAGCGAAACATCCAGCTTTTGAGCTGCCGTGCGAAATGGTCTACAAAGTGTAGACCAGCAGAGAAGCGTTCTTGAGAATAACGCGCAATCATTAAAAACGAGTCGTCTCAACTACTCTCCCTGGCAGTTGCACTACTCTTGCTCTTTTTCTTTTTACTATGAAGCTTTCATATCGACAACTGTTTCTCATTAATGTCGAATATTGCTGTATGGGCGCCTGCCAATGAACTTGACTTTCAGCAATTACATTTTTTTGCGTTCCGTGTAGAATGCTAAACGTCCTCTCGAAACTCTTCGGCATAAAAGTACCGAACTCATTCAACTTTTCTCAAAGGTGGACAGTCTACATGGCAAGATAGAAAAAATCATCATAAATAGAGCAACTTTACTTCTTAGAAAAGCAATTGGTCCCAAACTCCTTAGATCGCAAACAATAATTTGCTGTAACATATTGTATCTTCCTGGATTTAGGCCGATGTTGCAAAGTAATTGCTGGCCCAGAGTCAGCCTCCGAAGTAATTGAATTTAAAAGAAAAGCTCGACGGATCAGACGTAATTGTCTACGGAGCAATCTCAGATACGTCGAATTAACCCCCTCTCCTGTAGGTAATACAACATTTACTTCATTGGTTGCAATTTTACGGGAAGCAAAAAAAATGTGCAACGACATCAAACTATTTATGCTATAAGAGAACCCTTTAGGATTTATTCCTACTGGTATTTAAACGGACCTATTGAAATTTTGCGTTAGTGCGTTTGTTATGGAAAAACCATTTGTGAAATTGGACTAAAGCAAAATTTGTATAAACATGATGTTAAAATATATCCAAGGGAGGAAGCACTGTCTTGTAGTTACTAAAACTTTCTTTAAGATCAATCGAACCATCTTTTTTAACCTGCGGTCAAAGCGAATCAACTAGAGACACATGCAACAAATTTTCATTACAATAAGGGAGGAGTAAGCAAAAAGAAGAAAATTAACTGTAGATCCTTTATTGATCTCATTAGAGAGGTCTTTAGATTTTGCAAATAGAATAACAAATTAAGTATATTCCCATCTATCTAGAGGTAGCCGTTAAAAATAAAAATGAAAAAATAACTGACGCTTAAAAAGAATTCCCCCACACCTCGTAACAAAAGTTAAGTAGAGTTTGGGAAATTTACCATGTGGTAAATATACGTACGTACAATTTACCCTTAGAATACGCGTAAACCTCCAATCATATTACATCTCATACATACACTTGTTAGTGGTATGAGTATAATTTAAAAGTTGCACTTTTTCATGGTCGTTTCTGGTTTTTTCTTTCTTCTCTTAAGTAGCATTATTTTTCTATATTGCGACGAGTGTTTTGTTACTCTTCGAACGATTTACGCTTAAAACAAAAAAAAAGAAGAAAAACAATAAAACACCTTTAAAAAAAAAATAAATAATAATGCAGAGGCGAAAATAAGAAGTTTATCTATTGTCACATGTAAATATCTCTGGCCTTGCAGATATATACTTATATATGTATTTACTTCCCCTTGATTGAAAACAGAAAAAAAAAAGCAACGCAACTAAGCTGTCGGATTCAATTTTATGATTAACAGAATAACATAAGCAGATAGAATCAGAAGAAAAAAAAGACATGCGCATGAAATAACACTTGGCTGCTTTGATTCCTTTATATGCTTAAAGAAAAGTCAGTTTAAGTGAATTTTCATATTGAGTTGGAATCAGCAGCTTCTCTGCTGAGAAGTGCTCGATTTCGAAATCTTTCCTCTTTTTAGATAATTGTTTGTTTATTTAAAAGAAACAAATCCAACATTATACCCTCCTGCCTACTATCGTATGAAATCATTTAGCACGAAAGGCCCATCACCAGCGTACTTTCGAAACTGACAGAAGCAGATTTAATTCATCGTGAAATCGGTTTTGGTTAAGGACGATTTCATTTGAAATTGTGATGCGAATAGATTACGGTAGTGCGATGACCTCTCTTTCTCGCCCAATTCACGTCATGTAATGATTTTTTGCCAGTAGAAACCCACTTATAAGCATGATTTTTATATGGGAGAAACAAAGAGTAATGCATCGCATAAGAAGGGAAGCTAGCAAACACTATATGGTGCACATGTGCACTTTATTTCTTGCTGCTTTGTAATAATAGTAATAAACTGTTATTCTATATAATAAAATATATCATAACGTTGAATGCTATGATGTAGTAGTAGGCAATATCAAGATCTGCTATATAGAAGTCCCTACTATGGTACGTAGCTAGCGAGTGCGATTTCCTCGCATTGATTATTATTCCCGAAATACAGCTGCAACTATTAATAACAGTCAGCACGTTAATGTGAATATAAAGTTATTAGCTAATGTTAAATTAAATGCAACATATCTCCGGTGCAAGATTTAAATCCACTCAATCACAGCTCCAGATGCATTGGTAGTATTGGTGGCTATATGTGGCACGATACAGTCAAAGGTCTGGTAAAATTTTTACTCCCACTCACTGTCCTCACACTGCGGCAGTATATAAACTCGCAAGGATATATTTAGTACCGCATAGTTCTGAATCGTGACAGGTAAAGAAAAATGAACTCTCTCGGATAATGCAAAGCGCAAGAAACCGCAATTGGAGAAAGTTGAATACGTGACATTTATGGTAAAGGAAAATGCCTGCGATCCCAAGCACGTGCTCTGCATTTGGAAGGTTCAGCTGGAAAAAATGTGTATTAAGGGCTATTAACACAGGAAACAACTATCGACAACATCCGATTCAACAAAGATAGTGCACACAGAATATATATATTGAATGTTTTTTTAACATGAGAACGCTCGCTTACGTTTTGCACAATACATGCTAGTAGCAGTGTATTCACATGGGTTCCAACACATCTCCATTGCGTTTTATTCAGAGGGCATTCATGCTTCCGATTAACACTTAGTTCAATCGATAGTAAGAACATATCCAAAAAAATGGTTGCTTCATGGATAGCTTCAAGTTGTTGAGCTGAGGGAATGCGTTACTGGAAAATTTAGATAATATTTAGAATCCATACGCTACCCGAGCATTCGTCAGAGCAATGTGACCAACGTTAAACCGACCGATGTTTTCTTTTTTAAAAGAAAGTCAATTTCCAGCTGTTTGAACCCTTTATAAAAACGAGTGTTGAGTACTAAAGATAAAGATATAGCTGAACTTAGCGTTATACCGAACCCCTCAATTCAACTGACCACGGTGCTTTATTGGATCCCTTGCCTAGATATGAATGCCTGCGTTAATAGAGCGAAGTTGTTATTGGGTTAAATGAAACGTTGGACTAATAAACGCCTATTCACCTTGCTGGTCAGGCCGAGAATACTCAGCAACTTAAAGTCACATATTAGAGTCGACAAAAAAAAAACAATTTTTATTATTTGCTTTTCGTGGATCGGAGTGGAATACCTCGGTTGTTCTGCCCCATATGAGCACAGGCTTAAACTTACTGACCTCTCATCTTTGTAAACAAGACACAAAGTCTTAGGCGTTACCGTCGCCTCGAGAATGACAAAAGGCTATGTGAATTCGCCAATTCCACTTGGTCTTGACATCCTCAGACGTACCAGAAACTATGACCTGATTAAACTTTTTCAACGCCACACAAATTATAAGTTGCATCAAGTTCTACGGTGTCTATTCAAATTATATAATGATTCATGCCCACTCTTTGATCGAGACTCAGACTTAATACACAGAATCAAGTGTACCCTTTCCCGACTATCGTATCGATGCGCTCGCATTTGTTCGTAGTAGACAGCAGTCTTAATAAATCACAATTTACAGTGTGCATATTCCATTTGTGTGAACTGTCTCAATTGTTTAATGATTATTCGATTTTCTTGATAGTAGTTCTGTGCTCAAACTTAACTATTAATGCTTTAATCCTATATTTACATATCCAGTAAAAGTTCCTTATTCGCGGGGGATGCGTTCTACAAAAATGTCGCGAATACAGAAACCGTGAATACGGAGTGGTAATTTATATGGGATTGTAGGGGATACGTTTCTAGGTGACAAAATTAAAAAAAATCAATTACATAAAAAAATCAATTTACTTGAATGCGAATGTGTATTTAGTTTTTCCCTCTTTAGGCAATTTGCTATTTGGGAAAATTACTTAGCCGAAATGAACTAGATTTGGGATTTTCGCAACAATACTTTATTCATTGAGTAATAAGGTTCCTTTCATTCTGTTTGTTTTCATTCTCAAAAACCGCGAATAAAGAAATTTATAGCCGCGAATATGGGAATTGGTCGCATTTTTTGCATCCGCGAATAGTGAAACCGCGGATAAAGGAAGCGCGGATAAGGAACTTTTCCTGTATAAGCATTATATTATATCACCATTTTCTCCCTTTTAATACCCACAACTGTAAGATCGGGGTATACTCATGTTGCATGTAACACACAAAAGGAAACTTCAGAGAAACTATAAAGTATGCATATTCTGAATCATTAGTCTGTCCATCTGACCGTCTGTATGCCTGTGTGGTGTGTGTTGTCTGCATTCTCCTGGTCGCAAAAATGAAGATATCAACTTTAAATTTAGTAGAAACATTGGAAGTTTCTGCACGCAGGTTGGTATTAAGAATGGTCTAAATTAATCGGAGCGGAAGCGCGCAGTGGAGAGTAAACTGAAAACAACTCGGTTTTTCTTAACAAAAATTTTGGGATTTTTGCTCGTTACTCGGAAATTAGTAGAAGGCTTAGAAATTTTTCAGATCTGCTTTATGAAATATTTTACTCTTTATGTCCAAAAAAACGGAACCAATCGGCCATGCTCACACTAAGTTAAAAGTTATTAAATTTTGTTTTTTTCACTTTTTTGAGGTTTTGTGCTTATTTGTCATAAGGCAAGCAAGACAGACTGTTTAAAACGGGTTTGTACACTCCTTAAATGAAGATATACTATGCATATGGTAGACACCGCGATTAATTTTTTGTTAATACTGCCAGCGATGCGGGTGTCAAATAAAACAACTTGGAGAGTAGAATGCGAAAAGCGTAGGGGTAGGTATGCGAGATTCGGCCCCCGCGCACTATAACTTCCTTACTTGTTTTGTGTTGTTGGTTACGTATTATCCACCTCTGAACTTGATAAGCTGCGGATAATGTTAAACCTATTTTTTTTTCTTATCTTGATATTAGTTGAATTTTGAAATGTAAGTAAGAAGTTCGAATTAATCAACAAATAAATAGTAAGTAAATGGTCTACAAACACTATGGCATGAGTTTCGCTTGCTTTGAATAGTTTATTCGATCTCGAAAATCTCGAGTTATATATCTCATATCATAGCGAATAAATGAATGCAAACTGAACTACTTCGAAGACGAGTCGAACTCAATTAGAAGAATACAAATTACGCAAAGCCCGATAAGTTCTTCTTCTCTAACTCCAGTTCATTCCAATTAATTGATTTTCCCAAAAAAAAAATAAATAAATTTCCTAGAGCGGGAAAACCCAAGAGCACATTCTCGGCGCTTCATGCAGCTGCCGGCCGAGGAAAACGATGAGCGGAAAAGCAGATTAACGGATTATAAATGAAGCCATGAAGACCACTTGGTTAATAGTAATTAACCACTTGGTTAATAAAATTAGAATCAGTCGGACAAGAAAATTTGGTTCGAAAAAGAATATTAGAGATGAGAAGTGGAAAATGTAAATATTTCTATCCTTAAACAAATTGATTGTAAATAAAAGCGTCGTGCAGTGAAATTACGTGCTCTGAAAAAGAAGATCCGCGATCCAGTGATACGAACCGTATCCGGAAAAAGGGAACTTCGTAACAACATTAAGCCATTAGTGCTTACATATCAGTGTCTAGCTATAGTTCGATTTTTTTACTCCGTAACAGACTCTGCCCATCGGTTCTTTGTCTTCTTAATTCATTCTTGGGCATATGAAAAATATTTTTACATTTTTTTTTACATTTGTCATATGAATTTGTCAACACAACATCCTTATTATAATAGTCTGGAAATGGTAACTAATTAAATTGTTTATCATATTAACGTATTGTAACTAAAATAATACGCAATTTTATTGAGTGAGAAAAAGCGAACAAGTCGAGCCAACAAAAATAGCTGAGCAGCCTATAAAATGAAAATGTAAAAAAAAAAAAAAAATAGAAGAGAAAAGAAACGAAAAGAAACGAAAAACATAAAAGTTTAATACACAACCAATCAACAAGCAATCTACACTTTATGAGTTTATGACTGCTGCATAAACATCATTGCTAAATATATTCACACGCACAAGCGTATACATTTGCAAAGTTATTAAACTTATTATGGCAAGTAATTAACTGAAGCGTTGTCAACACTTAAGGCAAACAGAAATTTTTTACTACACCGACTGAACTACCGCGAGAAGGAGGTAAAAAACTTTATTAAACAACGAAGCTCCTCCATAAATGAAACCAAACGAAGACATTTACAAGTTGTGTGTAAGTAATTTTATTGTTGCTATTCTTGTCTCTGTCGTTGCTGTTGTTGTTGTTGTTGTTGTTGTCGCCCTTGTTTGTTAAATTGACGGTTGATAAATCAATCGGTAAAAGCAAACAAACAAACAAACAAACAAAGAAAAAAAAAAAAGAAGAAAAGTTTACTGAAACAAAAAACTTCTGTTTATCATAATGAGAAAAAAGCCTAAAGTTGAGATATTTTAATTACACCATCATCATCAGCCGTTGTCTCCTAATGTGTCTGTGTCGCTGTCGTGGCTGTGTCGCAGGCGTAACTAATTTCATTTAATAAGCTCAAACAATTACAGAACGGAGGCTTTATTATTATCGTCGAGATATTCATATCCAGAATTTTTCCATATACATCATGTACAACAACACATTCTCAGATGTTCACGACTCCAATTGCAATGATAGCGAAGCGCCAGTTTTTCAACTAATTAAGCGTTACCACCGTCATCAAGCGCAACAAATTATGTCAAATATTGTACAATATCAGATAATGAAGTGAAGCGTCAAAAAAGAAAAAATGAAAGCAAGCGATGCGATAAGCGGCTTCTCTTTTATGTACACAAATGACTTTTCACATTTGCTTTCATATAATGAATTCATTTTTCATGGTCGGAGAATTAAAATTAAAATTATACTTCTCCTATTACTGGAACAGCAAATTAAGTTATATATCCTATGCTGTATTTCATACCTTAAACTATTTTTATTTCATTCATGTTTAAAGCGTTTTCCATATTAAGACGTTTCATATTTCTTTCGTTGCTTGTGAGGTTAGACCTTTTTTCTTCTGTTATTTTAACAACATTAAAAAGTCTATTATTTAATTATGAAGCATTGTGTGAATGAGGCGGGAAGCCTAAGATGCAAAGGGTATCTTGCAACTGTCTGCAACAGAATGTTCCACGTCAGGAGTTTGCCAACGTACGCATCGAGCACATATGAAAAATTTCTGCCATTAGTTTCGCAGGTAGTTTAGAAAGACGTAAGACAAGCTAAGAATCGGAACTACCATCTCCAAGCCAAGCATAGCTATAGCGAGAGCTTAGTCGACAAAGGCTTCACTCTTACCGATTGGACACACCCCCTCTAGGCTGTCGCCACATGATATCTCCTTTTTTTTACTCACTTCGATACCGTGCTATGTATATAGTAGACATCCTCTGGTCACATTTGGCAAAAGGAGAAGGAAAAAATTCGATGCCATACAACATGCCATAAGCTTTAAAATATGTAAAGCGGGGCTGGAAAAGAAATTCTTCAATACCAGGATATAATCTTCGCACTGTAAGCCTCACATTGCTTTTATGTTACAAAAACCTAAAAAGGGTAAAAAGCGGGGTAACTCCATACGCAAAGGTTTTGCGAAAATCGGAATTTTTCAATGACGAGCTCATCTTATAAATAAATTTCCATGGAGACTCTGCTGACTCCTAACAGAATATTGAATGAAGGCCTGCCTTTGCCACAGACAATAGAATCAAACTCCCGAAAACAACGTGCAAGGATTATCATCGCGGTCTCTCATATAAAACCCTGTGTCGAGGAGGTAGGCGAGGATATAAAGTGGCCTTGGGCATAACATCAGTCTGTCCAGTAAGAAAGTTTCGTCTGTCCGTCTTCCTAGGGTGAATTTCTTTAGTGCAATCGTCTATAGCGTGTCTGTGGGATGAGAATTGAAACCAAACTAGATAGCTTTTCAACGATAAGTGCGTCTAACCGTTAACAACCTCCTACCTTTTTAACCTCCTTCAGATCCAAAGTTTTGATTAGACAACAGGGCATAAAAGGTACGGTTTCAGGTCACAGACAAATTATACGTTATATAAAAGACAATTATTGTAGACACCCTGGATGACGCCGCTTTTATAACTTTTACAGTAAGGGAAGCTGATAAATATAAACCCCAGTACGAACAGCTATTGGACCTTTCCCTCGGGGAATGTTATACATTTAGCAATGTTTTCATCAGTAATTCATCAGACTTCTATCTAAGGATTTTTTACTCATAAATCTAAGAAAATAAAAAAAAAGGTCTAAGAAAACTAAAATGAAATGGTGTTTTCTCGTTCGTATCGCCTTAAAATGTGCGATAGGAATTGTTCGAAAATGAATTTATCTTCTCGACTTATTTTAAATAATCTAAAATTGTAAATCTCGTTTAATGATAAAAAGTCGGCTATTTTTAGTTTATTTTCCAATTTTCATAGGAGATAACTTTTTTACTTGTCGTTTATAGTACGCTGCTACTCCTTCCTCGCTTTTATTTGGTATTTATGCTATAAATTGCAATAAACTCCCTGATGTACTGCTGAAAACAATGACCAAACTCATTAATTTAAACGAGATTTGACACGAGCTTTGATAAAAACTTCAATTTATATTCGCGTCCATATGAAAATAAAAGCAAAATTATAAAAAAAAAAAACGCGTAAAACCTCAAGAGCTATAAACACTTTGAAACGAATCTTCGATACCCATCACGTAAACCAAAAACAAACAAAAAATATACCTCATTAGCCTGAACATCATTTGAATTAATCGCAAAACTTAAGTGCATTCGAAACTTGATCTCTATGCACTTGTTTCTACGGGTAATGTTATTATCGGCCTTTTTATACCTGTTTTTACGGATAGCAGCTGATGAGCGTATTCGCCCTTAATTGAGGCGGTAAAGGGATCCATCAAAAATAGCTGCGGTAAATGCATAAAATGCGAGCATTAGAAATATTTGATTGCCTCGTTCGGCCGCTAGTTGACGACTTCATTCAGTCTTCGTAAAGATTCAAAAGAGAAACTGCACTAAACTCCAAAAACTCCCCGATTGTGACACTAACTTAAGATATCTCTTATACTTGATTTGTTCTTGAAAGTATTTTAAAATGAAGCTTCAAAGTTCCGCTATACTCTCGCCCCTATGAGCTGAATCAAAACGGAGATGAATGGAATGAAGAATCGTAAGTTGTCCTATTTTATTTTTCTGTGGAAGTGCAGATGGCTGAAGAGGAGTACCTTTCCTTCTACGACCATCAAAGAAGCTTAGTTTTGTGGCACCACGTTAGAATGGAACGTATGCCTTCCGTGCTCCTGACCGTTTCTAAAGTTTCAAAACAATGCCCTCTTAACAACAAGCTTTATTTATAATTTTCGTGCTTCATGGCCCAAGAATTTTCTAAATATGGAGCGTATTTGCTGAACTTAATGCTCAATTAGATAAGCAATACCGAAGACGAGGTTACATGATCTTCAGCGGCTTTTTTACAGGAACAAGTTTAAAGGCGTTTCATTTTTTGAATTTCATAAGTGTCAGAAAAACAGCACAAGAAAGAACAGTAAAGGGTTGTCGTTCACTAGTCAACAAGGATTCTAGCAAGTATAAGCCTGTTTCCGTAACAAGAAAATACTTCTTATTTAGGGGATTCGTAAAATTTCAACTAAATTTGAGACGAAAAATAGAACCAAAATTTTTCGTTAGTTAACAAAGGATTCATCTATAAGAAGATGTTAAACGTAGAAAAATTACTTGAAGAGCGCATAAAAAGGAGTCTTGAAAAGTTTTAAATAATACACACATATATACATATATTCGCGCTTAATGGGAATTTCTGAGGGTATTTCGAAGCGTCACTTATAAAATGACAAACCTAATTTATCTTTTCCTTGGACGCTGATTGTAAAAAAGATGCAAGCCACAAGGTTTTAGAGAGAGAAAAAGGGAGAAAGAAAGAGTTTCTGAAAAAAAATGCAAAGTTTTTTTAGAACTTTCATTGCACACTGAGAGAAAATAATACTCCTCTCACTTTTGATGCCTGAAATCTGTATAAGATACTATACATAGAGAAAGGATCCATTTTGCAACCTCTTTCTTCTGGACATCTTCTTGTGAACCTCTTTGTAAGGGTATGCCGCGAATTTAATTTTAAAGATATCCGAGGTTCAAATCCAACCGAAACCCTATACATTTTTATAGTTACCGAGCAAAGATATGAGCTTCCGTTAAGCTTCTGTGCGATAAGGATTGTTTAAGCCTACAACATTTCTCTTGGTAGCTTTATTAGATCGTACTTTAATTTCAACCCAAAGCAATTAAATCTTGGGCTCGATTTTCTTTTTAATATGACCAATCATTCAGAGAATGTCTCCTATACGCGTAATACGATGGCGGTCAGAAAGCAGTAATGTGAGGGGAAGGTTGAACGTGTGCCCAGTCAGAAAGAATAACCACATACCAACTTTTTGAACAAAGCTGTCTCTGGCTTACGCTGTTAAAACATTGAAAGTGTCACCTGGCTAGCGGAAGCATAGAAAGCAAAGTAAAGTGAAGTAGGCTTTTTGGAAATAATGTTCGACATAAACTCTATGTGATTTTTCTGTCCCTTTAATAAAACATGGATATATTAGAAATGTAGTTGGCCTTGCAAGCTTCTCATCTGCATCTAACGATAAGAAGCCATTCTCACGAACTCTCTTTACGAACTATTTAAGATCTCTCAGCACTAAGCCTAAGTCGTACTAAGTCAAGGACTAGAACACGCCAGTGAAACGGAAGGTAACGGAAGGAACACAATGTATTTACTAAGTGCCAACTTTGATTTTCTGCGGTCTTAACAACAAATTCTGTATAATACTTAAGCTCAAGTGTTAAGGATGATAATAAAAAAAGACGTCCAACGGAGATAAGAAGAGATTGTGAAATTTAAACAACAACATTCTCTACAACTTTTCTTAGAGATTTCATATCCTGGCAGGATACTATAGAGTTACATACGATTTTCTTCATGTGTAGTGTATGGGGAACAAAAATTGCAAAGATTGTCACTTGTTAGCTAACCATTTTATGGCGGCCACCAGCCGCTTTGCAAGACCAATTAAGTTTTAGTTGAAGGGAGTGCACATAAAATGTTATGACGAAGACAGAGGAAAAAAAGAAGAAAAAAACCGAAGTCGTGTTATACTCGATTTCTTTTTTTTGCAAAGAAATTTTTCTAAATCGAGTATTTAAACCTAAATAAATATTTATTATAACATGTGTCATGTAAGTAGGTAATGTATGCAAGTAAAACCTAAATAAATAATTAAATTTTATTTTAAAAGAAATTTAAGATAAATTACAAGCAATCAATATAATAAATGTTTACCCACTACGCATAAATAAATCAAACACAAATGGATGCAGAGAACGAAATGCTTCCAGGGACAATTTTCAAAACATAGCGAAAGGGTTGAGTGTAATATTACAAAAAGAAGCAGATGAAGAAGAAGAAGAAGAAGAAGAAGAAGAAAGAAATAACTTCAATATAAATTTTAAAAAATAGTGTACCTTAAAAATACTTCTTTAGCTGAAGAAGGTAAAGCAAACACAACCCCTTTAGTGTTTTTTTTTTCTTTTGATAGCTTTTGAGATAAATTCCCGATTGACAATATTTAGTAATTTATTTACACATCATACAGATTAGTTGCGCTAATTATAAATTTCATATGTTCATATGTTCACGAGAAGTGTCGTCAGTGAAAAATTTGAATTCTTGCACTTCATTGAATTTAAACAAAAAATCATAAACGCATAAACGTTCCTCTATAAGGTACACGAACTATAAAATATAATTTGCTAACTGCTGCTCGTTTAAATTGTTTCTGGAAATGAAGCGCTGACGATAATTTATAAATTACGGGTGACAGAGAGTCAACAAATGAAAGAAAATAAAACTTTAAAATTACCCTAAGCACTGCACTCTTGAAATTTACATATGGGCTTAATGTGAATCGAAAGTTGTTAAGCAAAACCCAGCCTTATTTACTTATCTGCATCATATAACAACCACCTTTCTTTGATTATGCCAAGCAGGGGTAAAGGAAATTTGAAATGATAAATTATTAAATTTGTTACAATTAAATAATAGGATGGGATTGGGTTCGGTTTGTCAAACGTCCTATCTACAAGGACATAAGACAACCATTTTTTAATTACTTCTGTTGAACATGACGATCACTGGAGTTCCAAGAGTGGTGAGCTGGCTGTTGCATACGCAAGACATTAGAAGCATAAGTTCTAATATTATTGTGGCGATTGAAGCTGCATAGCAGTTGCATGTGAGCAGCTTTTAGTTTGGCTTTCATTCGTCTATCTGATCTCGCAAAATATTAATATGTTATGTAAACTATTTTCCTCCGGAGCAAAAAGTTATGCAGGACAATAGCTTGTGATTCACAGAAATAAGGTTTATGTCAGAAGTAATGTGTTTGTGGATTTTATTAAACGAATTTATTAAATAATTACAGAAAAAAATTCTTAATACCCTACATAACCTGTGATACAAGGATATATTTTGCGTGGTCGTGTTCATCTTTCAAGAGGACATTAGGTAGACCAACCGTTTATTACTTCGATCGATTCAAAATCACCCTCTGGCCTGTCTGGTCGTCTTGGTTTCTTGTGCTCAATCCACAAGGCTTAAGTTTTGAAATTTGGTACGCTGAAGCGTTTTGGATCAAGAAGAAACGCTATTGAAAATGATTCAGATCGGACGATTTTCCGACCACTTCTCACATAACACTTCATTGTGAAAACTTTTATGGTGCTCCACTATAATGCCTAGTTTAGATTAACGCATTCAGCCTTGTAATCATAGAAGAATGAAAACTACATTGATATATACTTAAAGACACTTACTTTATCTAATTCATATATTTTCATATGTATTTTAGTTGTTTTCCGACCTCGAAGCTTCGTCCTATTTTGTATAAATTTGTCGGATTTGATTATTTAAATCTCTTCTTCATTATTAAGTAAATCTGAACGCTTGATATTTTCCCAGAATTCTGCACAAAGTAAACACAATTTTTTTATACCATTCTTTTACCATTAAGGCACAAGTGCATGTAATGTTTACTATCCCAAAGATTGGAACCCCAATAAAATGATTATGCTCTACGGCGTGCTGTAGAGAGCAACCGTAGCCTAGTGGATATGCATACAACAGGCAAGTGTTGTATCTTTAGCCTCGATTGTGTTAGAGTTCATAGTAGACGGCGAACCGCTATTCGATCGGACCTTTAACCATATTTTAGCAAAAACATCCATAGATAACGGATAGCGAAAATATCTCTTGTCTTTATTTTTGTATTTTAAAGTCTAAACTCGTTAATTACTGGTATTCGTAACACCTATATAGCAAAGGATGATTCTTACTGTAACTTATCCTGGGAGATTAAAAGACACAATTCAAACAATACGGAGTGAAAAAGCTGAAAGTGGGGAAGAACATGAAAACCTTGCTTTACATCAGGAAACTAAATGTTCAGTTTTAGTCTTAGTTGTTAGTGCTTTTCCTACACCCAATCCTAAAGCTTATTTCTTTGGTTTTAATAAATTGTAATGACAACAATAGTTTTAGTTTTAGTTTGGGTATTTAAAATTTTTTGACATTTCCTCTACAAAGTATTTTGCTAAAATCGAAGCTTATTATCCCCAAACGTTCAGGGACAGTGTAGTATATTTTCTTCCCATTTGTTTCCTATTCGTCCCCTAAAAATGTTACAAAGCGTCCGCGTTAATGCTCAGTCACTGAATAGCTATTGCTATTGACATGTTTACCCCTTCCATTCTGGCATACCATTGACAAGGCAACACTCAAGTTTTCAGTTAATGAGTCGTTGAAATATCGATAAATTTGTTAACATTGTTCAATTGTTCACTACTCTATATTGTACTATATACTCAAATACGAAAAGATAACCTCACAAAAGAAACGAAAGAAAGAAAGAAAACTTCCCTAACAATTTCGAAGAAGATGACGAGACTCACAAAAATCCTTAATCTAAAGAGTTAGGAGCTTGGGCCAATACAATATATCTCGCTCCGGTCGTCTTACCAGTTACGCTTAAAAAGATATTAAATACCTACGCCATGCGTATCTTTCTGCAAGTGACATAAAGTCAGGCCTTTCTATTGGCAGCGTAACCGGTAGCAGAAAGACTCTCAAGAGCTTAAGCATTTGCGGCTTACGCGCAATTTAATATAACCCGGATCTAACCCACCCAGACCTCTCAGAATCGTTCTCAAATGTCAGGCAGAAGAAAAAAAATTTTTCCCAGCACTAAAGCCCGCGACGAAAGCAATGAAAAACCCTTTATTTAATGCTAACAATTACGCACATACTTAAAAGGATTTTTAATTACGCCGTACGACCAAATTGATTCGAGTATTCGTCAATTATTGCACAAATTTTTGTATAAACTTATAGTGGAATGCCCTCATCTTTTGGACCAACTTAAAAGTAATTATAACCCGTTTCGTGACTGAGAGTCAGGGATTAAACATAGCTATGACGACTAATGATGTTTGAAAGTAAAACTAGAAAAAAAAAAGAAAAAAAATGTGACAAGTTTATCATCAACATCACAAATCTGTGCTTAGATTAAATTAATTGCAAAAAACCCTTAAAAAAATAATAGAAAAAGTCAATGTTTTAATACAAACGAAGCAAAAAAACAAATAAATTCACAAAATTTAACCAAAAGATAAACAATGAAACAGTAAATAGTAAAATAAAACAAAAACAAAAAAAATGGAAAATGGAAAATGGAAAATAAAACCGGGTAGAAAATTAATGAGAAGAACCCACATAAACCGCAAGCACTAAAAGGCAAGGAGAGATGGAAAGAGTGAGAAAAAGTGAGCGAGGGAGAGAAGGAGGGACCGCAGAAAATAGTGAAAAGCACAACGACAGCAAATGTTTTTTAATATTTTTCAAAATTAAAGTGCAATTACCCTCACTTAACGGTAAAGCAGAAACGAACGCCGTTTCATTTCATACGAAAAGTAAACACTCGAGTACTCGAGTAAAAAACTCTTTTTTTTTTTTTTGCGATTTTCAAGTTTCAAGATAACAGGATATGGCTACCGTTCACCTGATTTGCTTGTTGATATGATTGTGTGATTATTATAGAAATGCATGTGCGAGCTTAAGTAAACACTTAAAATTAAGAAAATCCCCAAAGACCAACCAGTCAGCAAACAAAGCAACGATCAAATAAGAAAAAGCAAACAAAACTAAAAAAAAATGGGCCTCGTCTCACCATTAAACACCCTATACAATTTCCCTCAATAGAGTATGCATCTGATTATTGATTATATTGATTGGGATCTTTGACTAGAAAAATCAAATCGTTTTATAATTTCCTTTAGAACCTTTTGTGAACTCGTATTCGAAAGCCAACTAAAATGGTCCATATGTCAGGTAAAAAAAGTTGATGAAGATATAGCAGTGACCCACAAATTGTGTACATTCTTCAATAGCTTGAATTGATATAGGCATGTCTGTATAGCTGTTATCCCTTGAAATTGCGACTAATGCTTTAAAACTTGACCTT
The DNA here is from genome assembly GCF_014805625.2 of Glossina fuscipes. Classification (NCBI taxonomy): domain Eukaryota; kingdom Metazoa; phylum Arthropoda; class Insecta; order Diptera; family Glossinidae; genus Glossina; species Glossina fuscipes. Next base: position 707,691 of record NW_023998458.1, read on the forward strand.
GAAGAACGATCTTGGTCTTGAATTGCACCCTGAGCGATTCTATACGCAAACGAGTGGGAGCATTATGGTTATTATGTTATCGGCTTATTAAAGTAAGGCGTTATATGGAAAGAGTTCAAACAAGCGATCCAAGTCATCTTCAATACCGTTCGTTCTTGGCCCAAAATACGTGAGTGTATGAAATTTCATCAAAATATCTCAAGACCTACGACATTTAGGGTGGACACAAGGAAACAAGGCGGATAGGCGTATAGAGAAGCTTATATCGGTTCCGAACATGATTCTGGTGTTGCATACATTCACACAAACTTAACATACCCTGGCACCACAAATGGTGTAGTGTATAAAAAAGAAAAATAAATAAATAAAAAACCAACAATGGCGTATAACTTTAACTTTAATATAATACCCAAAGGAATTTTATACTTATGTGTGGGTATACGAAGAGAGCAAATATTATCCATTCGTTTTTAGCTAGCGATACAAAAGAAATCAACCATATCTTGACCAACGGCTGAGAGTGCTTTCTAAACAGTTATGCAATCATTTTAAAAAATTACGGCAAACAACAGCAAACATTACGATGTTAAAACAAATCAAATTAATAATAATAATATTAATAATAATAATAACCGCAATAATGAAGCAAACGAATAAGCTACAGCATAGACTTAACTGCGAATAAATAGGTTGTTGAGGGAGTGTGTGAAAATGAAACAACCCTTAGAGAAAATATTTGGAACACATTTCTTTTCTTCTTCTTCTTCGTCTTCTTTCATGGTAACAGCATTATGAAAGCATATTTTCATCGTTGTTGTTGGTGTTGTAATGGCGTTGTAATAAATTACTTTTATTACTAACAAAAAAAAACCATTTTCTTTAGCTCTTATTAACTACATTACCATAGACCAGTCAATCGTCACAGCAATCTGGTTACATATCCAAAGTTTGCCATTTAATAAGTAAGTAAGCAAGTGGGCGTTTCTTCTCCTTCCATTTGGTCAAGGGGGAGAAAAACACCCAAAATTACTCACTGACAACAATAAAGGAAAAGAAATGTTAAATCAAAAATTGTTATCCACTTGAACGAAAGCCAAGAAAATCTTTTTCGTATAAATTCCTTGGCTTGGAAAAGTTGATTGACTTTTCAAATTAATTTTCAATTAAAAGTTTTCATATTCAGAAATCATTTAGGGAAAAAAAATGTAAAGGATAAAGAGAAAGCAAGTAAGTGCAGGTCATATGCCCACATGCCCGATTCCCTTCCCCCTCTCTCTTGTTCATTATTTACATAACAAACCTTTAAATCAATTTATGTTTATTCACTTTGTTTACAAACACTCTACTTTCAGTTTTTTTTTTTTTATGAATTTTTTTTCCAACAAATGCACATTTCGAAAAAAAAAAATAAATCTCTACATATTGACATCAATTTATTTAAAAACAAAAGCCAAACATAGGCAAAATAAAAATTTTGGCTACGTTTAACCGAAAAATATCGTTACAGGCAAAATTTGCGAGTGTGAGTGAAAGGAAATCAACCACCATACTAGCGTCACTACCGTCATCGTCATCATCATCATTGCCGTCATCATTATTAATTTGGTTTGAACCCCTACAGCGTTTCACAGTTAAATATACTCTCAACAACATTTCTAATGATGTGTTATAATGTTGTTCGCAAGTATTTAGTAAAAAATACCCCTCCAGCCTTTTTTCAAACTAATAAAGAACACAATTAAATTTATATGTATTTGCGGAAGGCAACCCTAAGGTATTATATGTGATAGTAGATATGCATGTCAATCCATCGACCATTCAGTTAGAAAACGTTGTCAGTTATGATGCCAAAGTTTGAGGCCGTAAATAAAAAAGGCTGTTCCGAGTTAAGAATACTTGTTTACCATATGCTCATTTTGTCTTCAACTTTGAAACAAAAATTCAACGTAGACGGTCGAAACTGAAAGCTCGGAATCTCGGAATCAGGTGAAAAGGCAAAATTGGACTAAGCGAAAGAATACGTTACTCTGCGGTAAAAACTCTATACTCACTTTGTTATTTCGCTTGTTAATTAAGGGAACGCATTTTCCAGATGCGTGAGGTGAACAAGTAATTTCGACTTGTCAGCTAGCAATCGTCAAATAGAGTCTCTCTTCTGTATTTAGCAATGCCCAGGATTCAATGCGGGAATCGTTACTTTTCCTGCTTATTTCGAGAAAAGTGCCGGTGAATCGTCACGGGGAGTAAAAAATGCGGGGCATATAATATTAGGAGCACCAAAGTCCATAAAAAAGCTTAGTATATATAGGATTAGCTGAGGATCAGTAGTGTGTTGTTAGTAGTGGCTAGAAAATTGCGCTAACCATTTAAGGAAAAATTGTGGCAATATTCGAAAAGACATGATAGGATAACATCACCAGGGCTCATGCTTCTAAGCGCGCCCCGGAAGTGTTAAGAATGCTACACAACAGTACGCTAGCATCAATTATTTCTCACTTTCACTAATACATATTTGAAGAATCACTTCCACGCTTAAGACCATTCCGAATATATGAATGCAAGTGTAGATAGCCTTAAGAGAATGATTGTAGAAAAATGCAAGCAATGTGGAGCTAACGATGGATAATAATTTTAATAAAATAACGAGTCGATAATCGAGTTTACACAGTATCGATAGCTATAACATTTTTCTTCTTATCTGGCTTGCTGGCTTAATCAGTAAGAAAATCTGGGTCAGTGCTACTTGTGTGTATCATTTCTACCCTTTTGATAATTAACCCACTTTCGATCACAAAAATGAAAACAAATCGAATGCTACATTTAGAAGACGTGTGTTCACGTTTTGAACCCTCTTCCTGGAGTGAAAAGTATGCCTTCACATGGAAAAATGTAAATTTTTGATATTTTATCACGAAAATGAATGAAAAATTTTATTCGGTCAAGCAGTATAGGGCATTTACTTGTCGACCTTTCCCGTCTACAATATTTTTACTCATTTCATGAGATTCACATTATTATAAACACTTAACGTTTTTTTCTTTACTCACTCAATTATTCTTTTTAGTAAAGCAACTTTCTGTCCGTCTTTTTTTGTGGTTCGCTTTCCATTGGAGCATTTACATAGGAGCCATTGTGTACATATAACATTGTTCTCTTCTCTTCCGTTTCTTCGTTCTTTTTTTTTTAGTTCAGGTTGTTAGCTACATATTAATCATCATTACTTTTTATTGTTTAGTATCTTAATTCATATTGCTATCGCTCCGGTGGTCAAGTACTACTGCAGTTGAGGCTATGACAAATGTACAAAGGTAAGATACGAAAATATTATACCTAATCACGCAAAATCCAGTGTTTCGCATATATATTTCTGTATGTTTTTATTTATTTTATGATTGTTTAGACGAATAGTAATTTCTATAACTGAAAACACCTTTGATCGTGTGCGGGCTCAGAATATATTTTAAATATTGTTTAATCGAAAACTTTTCTTACATACATAAAACAGCTTAGCAGTAGCCTCAAGTCAAAACAACAAGCACATTTTGTATAATTTAATAATATATAAAATTTCCTTGGCCTATAACCCCGCTAAACTAAGGGCGGCAAAGATTCGAAAAGCCACGAGAAATTTAGAAAAAAGTTAATTAAACATTTGCAACATAGAGGTTGGTTTAATGAAAATGATGTGAATTTCTTGATGAATTACAATAAAAGGTGTAAAGCATTCCTTTACTCGTGGGACTGGCGGCTCACTTTTCGTGATTATTTGAATTTTTCGCAAAAATGCCTGCAAGAAAATCGTGCATATTTTAGATCTTTATCTGCTATGGACTGCATATTACAGCATTTTCTTCCCTGATTACTCTGCCACGATCATGCATGATCCCCTTCTTCGAATTTTGCCTGAATCAAACAAATATTTGTACCAAGTCTTAAAAGTATGTCTGCATTTAGAACAAGCTACAGATCAAAACCATTTCCAAGCTTAGTTAAGCTAATCAGCACATTAGAACATACACAGTCCACCTCCTTGTAACACAGATCCATTTAAGACGGATTTTGTATAACAGGGCAGAGAAACTGTGATCGTGTTCGCGTTATAACGCGCTAAAAGAATGAGGCAGAGAATATGTATTCAAAAACTCTTATACATTTATCTCTCTCTCCCCCTTATATAAAATAAAATATATTTACTACTCAAGTATCATGAAACTTATTGTCACGTAGATTCTTAAGCCTAATTATTAGAATAAGTTGTTTTGAATATAATAAGTCAGTTAATGGTTTCGCACTGCGAACGTCTCATGACTCGTGACTCGGATTAATATAAAATCGTTTTGCAAGAGGTTCGACTAAACTCTGATTTTCTATTTTAGTTTTTCGATCTTTCAGAAAACACGATCATGACTACGTCACCTCAAAATCTTACATTCCTCATTAGGAAGGCTTTATGGAACCTCTAATACTTTATTTCTAGGTATAACAAACAATTGTAACAAAAACCATTATTGATTGAAGAGGGCACCAAAAAAACCCCCTCGGCTCTTGTTGATCATAAATTAATAAAAAAAAATGTTATGTTCTTTTATTAAGATCTCGCAAAGAAAAAAAAAAACGTTTTAATATTTTGTAAAAAAAAAATGATTAAATCACAAAAAAAGAAATTGTTGGTTTAAATAACTTTTCTTCTTCTTTTTAGATTCCGAACTTTCTAACTACTGGCCATAATTATTTTATAAGTGAAACTATCTTAACTTAAATCAATTTTATAGATCATGAAAGCAAATAAAGCTTAATTATATTTATATACAATCAATAAAACAAATTTGATTTTTATCAAAGCAAAGCAATCCAGACTACGCAGGAGAAAGGAAAAGAGAGCATATAATATATAAAAAAATAAAAACTTATCCTTACATTATTGTTTTTTGTTTTCTTGCAGTGAAAGCAATCATGTGTAGCTCGAGTATTTAACCCGCTTTTAGCAATAAAATTAACTATAGTGCGGGGGGAGGTGAAGAAAATGAGAGAGCAAAAAACGATAAAAAGTAATCAACCCGCACAAGAACTTGTGCTAAATAAAGTGCAACACATTTTACATATATATATATATATATATATATATATATATATTGTAAGCTAAAGGCAGATATTTATCAAAAGTGTCCTCAAAATTAATGGCTTAAGTCGAAATGGTGTTTAACAATAACGTACCCCTAACCATAAGCGTGGGCAAAGATGAGCTATATAATATATCATATATATATATATATATATATATATCATATATATATATATATATATAAATGCCAGCACAAGAACAACTAACTA